>NW_020450495.1:0-1026 GCF_003343035.1 Apteryx rowi | reverse complement strand
CCACCTTCTCCAACTGATATTGATCCACAGTGTCTCCTAATGAGGTCTGGACATGTAGGAAAAGCACCATCCTGGAGGTCAGACATCCATGCAAAATATTCCTCCCCACCTCCCCAGCCCTGACACTTCTCTCATCAGCCACTGGGGACTTCGATCACTCTTGTTCAAATCGAACCTTTTGCCACTCAAGGCTACAGCTGAATGTCACAGCTCATGTGCACCAATTCCTCCCTGCTTTCCTTAGACAACTAGTTGCAAACAGGCACAGAAGGATTTGTCTTAATTGCCATCAAACACAAACAAACTTGATCCAGTGTCACAAGAAATAAAATACACTCCTCAACAGTATGTCAAGTCCAAGGTGCCTCCAGTGAGGTCCACGGTCTACAAGGAGTAACCTTCCTTAACCTATTCTTGACAAATAGATAGGAAGGACTGGATAGACACACAGTGCAGGAGTTGATTGAAGAGATAATGAGACTCCTGAAAGAGGAGGCAAGCCTTAGACTCCCTGAAGCTTGAAGCAGCAACTGCAATGTTGAGAGGTATCTGACTGATAAAGACTAAGGGGAGGAGGAAGAGTAGAAAGCTATGGAAAGTGCATAGGCCCAGATCGTCTGATGCAAAGATGACTTTAGAAATGATCAATTTAATCTGGGCATGTGGAAACATGTGAGAGATCACTGAGACTACATCCACAGCATAACAGACAGAGCAGCTGAAACACAAGGTCAAGGGCAGATCAATATTTCTTCTGCCAAGATTAATACCCTTCCTGTAGATTCCCACTATTTCATCATAGCAAAACACTGACATTAAAATTAGCCAAACATTTGTGCTGATGAAAGTGTGCTCATATTTTCGAAATGTTGAGACAGTTCTTCACCTTTCCAGGCAGAGCTCACATGTCCAACCACAAGCACCCAGTGGCACTTGGAGAGGCCCCGGTGTCTCTGAGGCACCTGCCTGGGCCTGGCAGCTTGCACAGGAGACCTGCAGGAGACCGGAGCCCCTTGGAGCTGCAGA
>NW_020450494.1:0-1058 GCF_003343035.1 Apteryx rowi | reverse complement strand
TGTGTGCTGGCAAGGAGGAGTAAATGAGAAAGAGAAATCTGTTTCTCTGTATGTCAACTAAGGGCAGGCTGCTGTGTGCCTGGGGCAGCAGGAGCTGCCGGAGGAGCCCCAGGGCAGGGACTCTTGTGCTGTGCTGGAGAGAGGGGCTGGCACAGGGGTCTGCAGGCAGCCTGGGGGTAGGGAATCTGCTGGACACCAGAACAAGGGACACAGAGTGCTGCTGTCCTCTGTATCCTTGTGTCACTGGGGCCAGTTCCAGCTTGGGGGCTGATGGGATGGCTGACACACACACCCCTGTCTCCCCAGAGCTTCTGTGCCCGCCGGGGGGCTGTGGCTGTGGAGTGAGTGCCCAGAGCTCTGCAGCCCATCTGCAGCAGGCACTGCTAGGGGACCACCACCAGCCTGGGCTGCTCTGCTGGGTGGGCTGGGGAGAGGGCAGGGGAGGTGGGGAGAGCTGGGGAGGGTCTGGGGTGGTCTGGAAAGGGCCCAGGAGAGGAAAGCACCAATGTCAGCTCAGCTTTGTGAACAGGCAGGGTGAGGACACACACTGGGGGTTTGTGGTGCAGAGCCAGGTGTCATGGAGGGCAACCAAGACATGCCAGGTGCAGAGGACAGGAGGCCTCTCCGTGCCCTTGGTTGCAGGGACCGACCGTGGAGGTGTCCCCGGGCATTTGCCTCTCACATCGACCGTTTCCAGCCTTGGCCGCGCACCCCAGGTTTCTGCATTTTGCTGCATGTCCAGCTCCTTCATGCTGGGCTCAGTGCCTGTATTGAGGGGAACGGCCAGTGCTGCTGGGCCTCCTTCCCAGTCCAGACCCTGGCAGAACCCAGGGGAGGGCTGTGTTCTAACCCCTGTGTGGGAAGGGCTGGGTCCGTGTGCTGGGGGAGGCTGGGAAAGCAGGAGGGCTGTGGGTGTATGGGTCACCAAGGGCTGTTGTGAGGACCATGCCAGGGGGTCGTTTCCCCATCCCTGAATGCACCCTGCCCTGTGTGATGCCTGCACAGCAGGGCCGTGGGAATGTGTGTGGGTGCAGGGACAGGGCACAGATGGAAGCCAC
>NW_020450493.1:0-1070 GCF_003343035.1 Apteryx rowi | reverse complement strand
CCCTCAAACACGTTTCATAATTTCTACTGGCTAACAATAAATCATCTGCATATTGTATTAGCACTGATTCTTTTGGAAGCTCCATGTCTTCCAAATCGTTTTTAAGTATTCACGAAAATATAGTTGGAGTCCCAGGAAATCCCTGTGGGAATCGAGTCCAAGTTAACTGCTGTCCTTTCCAGGTAAAGGCAAAGAGTTCTGGACTATCTTCAGCTATTGGTACACTGAAAAAGGCTGCCGTTCGGTCAGTCACAGTGAAACACGCTGCCCAGTGGGGTATTTGCAACAAAACAGTCGAAGGGTCAGGAACCACTGGGTGAGGAGCAATTACGTATCGATTAATAGCTCTCAAGTCTTGTACAAATCGATACTCCGGGTCACCATCAGAATCCCACCTATTCTTTTTAACTGCTAAAWTTGGGGGATTATACAGAGATTCACAGGTTCCTAGAATACCTGATTTTAGATAATAGTCTCTCTGTCTCAGGATACTGCTATCCGGTGGGGACACTGCCTCCTGTGGAATAACAGGACCTAACCTAACGCTCACCTTGCTCCCCACAATAATGGCAGGGTCCTCTCAATCCTGCTTGCCTGTCTCCTACATTCTGACTCCACCTTTCTCCCCCAAGGCTTCCTCGGCCTCTACCCCAGTTCCCTGCAATACCACCTCTTAGTACCGGCGCCAGCATACTGACCTCCCCTTTTCTCTGTCGCTGCTTCTCCTTAGCTTTTTTCTCCTCCCTTCCATTATATACAAAGCTAGCCAAGCGCACTGTTTCGTCCATGGATTTTCCTTGCCAATCGGGAACACGCTTAGAGAAATATCTATTTATATCTGGAGATGTTTCGTCAATGTAAGTAGAAACCACTAGGARTCTGTTAGCCTCTGCCTCTGCGTCGATCCCTCCCCCCAAACATTCTAATTTGCTTAAACAATCTGGACAGAAATGCCAAGGGGTGTTCGTCAATCTTTTGTTGACACTCCCGGATCTTAGACCAATTTGCAGTTCTCTGTCCAGCCAAACGTATGGCTTCCTCTATACCCTGTTTAGCTAATTGTAACTGCC
>NW_020450492.1:0-1042 GCF_003343035.1 Apteryx rowi | reverse complement strand
GGAACAGAGATCGTGTTTCCTGTGTTGGCCCTCTCTGCCAGGCTGTATTCCCAGCTGGAGGGGACGCAGGCTCCACACTGGGGAAATGCAGGAGAGCCCAGTGTCATCTAGAGAAGCAGGGTCCCACCACACCTGCTGGGTGGCCAGGCCTGCAGGCTGCAGACCCCCACTCTCTTCCCCGCAAACCTCCTGCCTGGGGGTGGAGGGTGCCCAGCAACAAGGCAGGCATGCCTGGCGGTCTGGTGTCATTGGGGTGGTGGCCTTTGGACCAGCCTCTGTCTGTAAGGGACTCAGGAGATTCTCTGTCTCCATGTTAGTGGCAAGGTTGGTATTCCAGCTTCTTCCCTCTGGAGAGCTGAGGATTTCATTCTCGGGAGAAGGGGAAAAAGGAAAGCCTCTTGTCCATGAGATCACCCCGTCAACCCTCTACTGTCTTCTCCTGATCTATCACCCCCAGAAGTCCTTTGGCAGCAGCATTTTTTTGATTTCTGACCCTCTATCTGGCTCTGCTTTGAGCAGCATGTTGCACTATAGGCCTCCTGTGATCCCTTCAACCTGAACTATCCTGAACACCTATGATCTCAGGCCCCGTTTCAAGCACAGAGCAAATGTCTCTGGGACAGGAGTCCTTTGTGCTTTATGYGACCATCTAAAAGAAGGCAGGTGAACACCTCCTCCTCCCTGTTGACTGTAAGGGCAGCCTGGGAGGCACTGCCTCAGGCATAAGCTACATTACAACGGAAACTCTTTGCATCCACCTTTAACCACCTGAAAGGTCATTGCCTGGACCCCCTCTGCGTGAGGGGAGAAGAGCAAGATTTTCTGCAGTATGATTACCTTTGTAGTTTGCGCCTCTAAGTAGATGGTGCCACCCTCCCCTTGGTTTCTTGCCTGAAACACAGCCTGGATGGGGATGTGAATGTGGAGGATGTCTGTCACTGCTGTGACTGTGAGATGGTGGAGAGGTAAGAGGAATAAGAGAGTCACCACACCCAACTGCAGGAGAGAGGATTTCATCTTGTTTGGGATGGAGTTAGGCAAG
>NW_020450491.1:0-1074 GCF_003343035.1 Apteryx rowi | reverse complement strand
GCTTAGCAGAAGAGAAAAGACAATGGGAAAAGTGGGAAGTAAAACAAAATGATGATGGAATATGGACAATTGGAGGAAAACCAATGCTACCAAAGAAATATGTAATTACTGTAGCTAGGTGGTTCCATGATAAAGCTCATGGGGGAGCAGAGGCRGTAGCCAACCAGGTACAAAAGGTATGGGCAGCTCCAGGAATTTACGCCGCTGCAAAAAGAATAACCAACAGCTGCCCGACCTGCCAACAGTTCTCAAGCAGCAAACCAAGCTCAGAGTTAGGGGGACAACCATGAGCCTACTTCCCTTTTCAAAGACTACAAGTAGATTATGCGGATAGGCCAGCCGCCAATGGGTACAAACATTTGTTAGTGATAGTAGATCAGTTATCGGGCTGGGTAGAGGCTTTCCCAACAAGGAAGGCBGACTCAGGAGGGGTAGTAAAAGCCTTACTAAAAGAAATCATACCCAGGTAWGGGGTTCCAGAAGCCATTGATTCCGACAGGGGCACCCATTTTGCAGCAAACATAATCAATCAATTATATAAGTCACTAGGAATAGGGAGAAACCTACATACCCCTTACCACCCACAATCTTCAGGACAGGTAGAAAGAATGAACAGAACACTCAAAGAAAAAATAGCAAAAGTATGCACACACACTAACCTAAAATGGCCCAAAGCTCTAAACTTAGCCCTATGGGATGTTCGAAATGCTCCACGACAACCCACAGGGCTAACACCAGCAGAAATTCTCTTCRGAAGACATTTAGCTATACCAGGGACTTATATCCCAGCTAAGACCAGCCTGTTGGATGGAGATGAACGGCTAACCCAGTATGTCATAGGTATGCAAAAAAGGTTTGAAAATCTTAAAAARTATGCTCAATGGTATCAATCTACGCCACCTGAAACACAAGTGCATGATATACAGCCTGGGGATGAAGTTTTAGTTAAAGTATTTTTACGAAAATCCAAGTTAGAACCTAAATGGGACGGGCCTTATACTGTTTTATTGAGCTCTTATTTTGCTGTTAAAGTTTTAGGAAAGGAAAATTGGATACACCATTCTCATGTTAAAC
>NW_020450490.1:0-1071 GCF_003343035.1 Apteryx rowi | reverse complement strand
CTGGTGGTCGTGGGGATGGAGGCTGGAGTCTTCCTCGGCGTTGTGAGTGATGACCTTCAGGTCGTGTGCACACATTTCACAATACAGTTGTGCAATACCGCCATATTAGGTAATCTAAACTAACATTGCAGTTTCGCTAGCTCAGTGGAATCACCTTGGGCGGGGGACATGTTCTCGTTACAGGATGTTGTAGCTTAGCCCGTACTTAGCGCCTAGTTTCATCGTACAATCACTTCCCGAGTTGATGAAGCAAATTAGCACATATCACAGTCCCCATTTTTGACTCAAAAACGAGGAGCTTAGTCTCTGTTCTCAACCAGAAAAACAGATGGCTAAGCCCCCGTTTCTGAGCTCAAAAACGCATCCCCAAGTCTCCGTTTTTGGCCCCAGGACCTCACAAATTCCCTTCCTGCCTGCCCTGTGACGCGGCCCCCAAAATCCCTGTTTTGGGGATGCAACCTCCCACTCGCCCCTGCCGCCATCCTGTGGGGGGTGCTTGGGGAAGCAGCCCCATCCCAAGCTGGCCCTAGGTGGCTCTGGGCCATGCTTGGGAACTTGGCTGGGGCAGCCCCACGGGGAGGGCCCGGCCCCAAGTGCAGGGCAACCTGGGTGGCGCTGGGGAAGCAGGGGGCACTGGGCTCCGGCCCTTCGGGCTTTATTCCCTGGCCCAGCCTGGCCTGGCCCACTGCAGCTAGGCAGCCCAGAACCCCACGCCATGGCCACGCTCACAGCCCCAGCCCCAGTTCCCCTAGCCTGGCGTGGCCCCACAGCCAAGCCCCACCGTTCCTTGCCTGAGGCTGCCACCACCCTCCCAGCCCCCAGCACCCAGGTCGCTATGGGGGGGCAGACAGCTGCCATGAGGGGCCAAATCAAACTCCCCACCCATGGCAGCCCACACTCACCCCTGGGGCTTGCCCTGCCCTGGCCCCATTCCCAGCTCCACCCCATGCTCCCAGACCCGCCCCACACTCCTGGCCCCACCCTGGAGAGCAGCTCCACCCCCTGCCCCACCCCCAGGTCTGCACTCACCCCCAGGTGCCTCCCAGTGACTCCTGGCACCCCCTGGCCCCC
>NW_020450489.1:0-1036 GCF_003343035.1 Apteryx rowi | reverse complement strand
CTGAATCCCACTGAGGTCAGCAGGAGTTCTGGCCATGGAGAGAGGTTTATGAGCAGCGTTTTCCAGCTCCCTGAGCTGCCAGCAACCTTCTGACTGTTTAATTTGGAATGGAAAATATGGCCATGCACAACATCCTTGCTCTATTTCATTCAATCTAAAAGAAATGTGGATTTTCAGACAGAAATAACAGGAAGCACACCAAAACCAGGCCACTTCCTTAACCATGAATTCCACCTCCCTCACTTGAGTCAGTTAATCCTGTGAGATTAAAGCAGTGAAGAGAGACCTGTGTGCATCTTTCTTCAGGGGATGTGGTGCTAAAAAACAGAGCTGACAGGTCCAGGGTATGAACTGCAAGCTTTTCCTGAGCATGTATTCCTGCAGGCTCCAAGGGAGACCTTTGCCTCTATCCTGGCTCTCCAGATGTTTTGAACCCTGGCCTGTACCATGGTGGCTGGCAAGAAGCATTTCTAGAACAATRTTTATCAAGCAAGAATTTTAAAAATAAAGTGACCAAGGAAGACAAAGATGTTAATGTTCTTGTCTTTTCTTTCCCCCTCACCACCACTTTTTGTTGTTGTTGTTGTTGTTGTTGTTAATACTCTCCATCCTCCAACAAGGAATAAGCTGTTCAGTGATCAGGACGACTCCCAAAGCCCATTTCCTTGCTGGCTCGTACCATACCTCCCCTAAGCAATGCTGCCGATCCCCACCATGTCTGCTGGTCCCCACCATGTTGGTTGGGCAAGTGATGGTTCTCCCATCACACATGGGCACTGGCCAGCCAAATGCATGCAGCGCAAGGGGTCAGTTAGCCGATATGGGGGAGAATTACAACTTTCTCTCTCAGCACACACCTGACAGGTTCTCTTTACCACCCAGACACTAATTTTCTTGATGCCAGGACTTCAAAAACACTGAGACATTTGTCATGGTCACCTGAAATTGGTCAACAGTTATTGAAGAAGGTGGGAAGGGAGAAAGGAGCAGAATAACATCTTTAGAAAAAAAAGGGGGCATTGAAACACATGAGCTG
>NW_020450488.1:0-1128 GCF_003343035.1 Apteryx rowi | reverse complement strand
GGGCACAAACTGAAACACAGACAATTACATCTGAACATGAGGAAAAACTTCTTCCCTGTGAGGGTGACAGAGCACTGGAACAGGTTGCCCAGAGAGGTTGTGGAGTCTCCTTCTCTGGAGATATTCAAAACACGCATGGATGCAATCCTGTGCAATGTGCTCTAGGTGACCCTGTTGAGCAGGGGGGTTGGACTAGATGATCTCCCGAGGTCCCTTCCAACCTCTACCATTCTGTGATTCTGTGAAACCCTCAGCAAACTGAGCAGTGCTGTTAAGATGGTTTTGTCTGTGGCATTTAAGGTGTGTTGTTGGTTTCTAAATACACAGAGGCAGCTATGTGCACTCACTGCAACATGGCACCAGTACGTACTCAAACCAGGAGGCTGGCTTTGGGAGGATGGGGAATAGCATGCATCCCTTCTAGGTCAGTTCATCTGCAGTGTTCCCTGATTGCTTCCTGAAGGCTGAGAGGCCCAAAACTGGCTATGGCTGTTTTGGGGAACAGGGTCCCTGGAGATAGTGGAGGGCAGGGAAGTTGATCCAGGGATCCGGCCATGCTGGTACTGTTTGTGGCATCAGTTGGGATTGCCCTGTGGGGCACAGTGAGGGCCTGGGTCTCCCTGTGAGCAGTCCCTGCCACTCACCTCCCATCCAGCTTTTAAAACATAAACCAGAGCTGCGGCAGTGCCGATGGCTCTGCCCTCCCCAGACATGACCTGTCCTCCTGCTGCTGCGGCCCCTCTGTGGGAGGAGAAGGGGGGTGCAGGGTTGGGCGGGGCTGGAGRATATTCATCAGCAGAGSAGGAGTGTGGTGCCCCCAGGAGGCCACAGGCCCTTTCCATTTTCTCTGCAGACAGCTGCGATAACATCCCAGCTCTTCAGCCCTGCACAGCCCTTGAAAAGAGGCCCCGAGACTCACTTGGCAGCAGCAGCAGAGCACTGAGGAAAAGCTGGGCCATGCTGGAGAGGRGGCTCAGGCAATGYGCACTTCACCRCACACCTCCGAACTTCCCAGAAGAGCTCATAGCTGCGTCATAAATCCTCTCACATCTCCAAACACTCCTCCCTCCTCTGCTTTTCCCTGCAAGCATGGGAAAGGCCTGCTTTTGGAACCAGCTATTGCCTGGC
>NW_020450487.1:0-1112 GCF_003343035.1 Apteryx rowi | reverse complement strand
AATTAGCCCCTGCATACATGCTGTTTACAGGGAGGTCAGGTTGAGGGGGAGAGAGCACATGAGTGCGGGGGGAACGGAGCACACTGTCACAGCACGTTTGTTCTTTTATGGCACACCATCTCTATCTTAAGCACCATACACCGAGAAACCTTGCTGAGGACTTTTACAAGCAAAGAGCCTGCTTTGGTGCCCAAAGGAGGAAGGCTCTCTCCTCTCCCATGTTCTCCTACATCCTGCTTCTCCAAAAAGAGGGACCCACAGGAGAAACCAGTCTTGAGGCTCACCAAAGCATCTCAACACGTGGCCACACTTTGTGCTGTTTCAACCCACATGACTTTGATCCTATAAAAATGCGTAGCCCCAAACCAAGCTCCAAACCCCAGATTCCTGCAGAGATCTGCCTAGTGCAGCAACCTGCCAGTGCAGGGGCAAAGAAGTGACTTCTCTAATTCCCCATTTTAGCTCTTTCACTGCCTTTGGCATTGTCTGGAGACGTTCCTGAAGGATTTTTCAGAAAATTTTGGAAAATACCTGGGGTGGAGGGAGGTGACTGCTTTCCAGGACATGAGGGAAATCTCTCTGCTCTCTCCCTGCCTCTGCCATCTCCATGGCAGTGACCTACTGAGCCCCCAGATGACACGAGCTGAGGTCACAGTGGAATGTGCTGCATCACAGGCAGGTCTTCTTGGTGTCATGGGTGGGGGCCCTCACTTCCCTGTGAGGCCCAGGCACTGCTGGGCACTGCTCATGCCCTCCCCAATGATGCCCTTCATAGAAGCTCCATGGAAAAGGAGTGGGGACAGGAGGCAGTGGGTCCTCATTGTGCCCCCTCGCCAGCAAGCAAAGGAGCAGGAGCACATTGGAAAGGAGTATGGGGTGATGAAATGGGAAGAGCATCCTTCCTCCGTGGCTGGAGAGGCAAGCCGAGGGCAAGGGCACAAGCGAGATGGATGGACACCATCAGCCCACACCACAGTTCCTTCTTCCCAAAGCTCCTGCAGCTCTCCACTGAGGGTAAGGGCTTTGGGAGCTCCTTCCCAAGGTGTTGCACAGAGACTGGTAACTGCAAAAACTGCTGGGGATCCTGGGCTGTGGCGGTGGCTGCACAGGGC
>NW_020450486.1:0-1070 GCF_003343035.1 Apteryx rowi | reverse complement strand
CTCTTCGTGCTGAGCCTGGACGCGCCGGTGCTGAAGGTGTCGGACGAGCGGCTCCCGGCCCGCGTCGCCGCCCAGCTGCTCCACGGCGGCGGCAGCCGCGCCAACAGCGGCAACCGCTGGTTCGACAAGGCCCTGCAGGTGGGCGGGGCCTCCTCGTCCCRCCCCTCCGGGGGGAGGGGCTTCCTCTTCTAGCCTCTTCCAGGGGGCGGGGCTTCTTCTGCCTCCTCTGGGAGGCGGGGCTTCCTGTTCTAGTTCCTACAGGGGGCGGGACTTCCTCTTCCAGCCCTTTCAGAGTGTGGGACTTCCTCTTCTAGCTCCTCTGGAAGGCGGGACTTCCTGCCTCAGCTCCTCCAGGCTAATGGGGCTTCCTGTTCTAGTTCCCACAGGGGGCGGAACTTCCTGTCTTAGCTCTTCTGGAGAGCCACTTCCTGTTTTGATATCCTGGGGAGGTGGGACTTCTTTTTCTAGTTTTTCCAGGGAGTGGGACTTCTTTTTCTAGCTTTTTGGGGGGTGGGACTTCCTCTTTTAGTCTTCTGGGGAACAACTTCCTGCTTTGGTTCCTTGGGGAGGCGGGACTTCCTCTTTAGTTTCCTCCTGGTGGTGACTTCCTGCTCCCATGCCCCGAGGCAGGCGGGACTTCCTGTTTCAGCCTCCTGCTCCCCCTTCCAGAGGGTGGGATAGGGCGGCCCGGAGGGGGTGGGACTCCCCTATTCTCCCCCACACACACCCCTGGGGGGGCAGGGGGTGGGTGGTGCCGGTGGGGGAGGCAGGACTTCCTGCAGGGCTGATGCGGCCCCGCCCCCAGTTCATCGTGGGGGAGGACGGGACCTGCGGGGTGCTCTAYGACCAGGCCGTGATTGACGGCTCCGCCGTCGCCGAGATGGCCGACCACGTCCTCGACTACTGGTGACCGCCTGCACTGGGGGGGGGCGGGACTTCCTGTATCGGTGGGGCAGGACTTCCTGTATGGGGAGGGGGCGGGACTACCTGGTTGGCTTCCTGCTGGGGCGAGGCTGGGGATGTCTGTCCTGGGAGGGTGGGACTTCCTGTTGTGGGAGGGCGGGACTTCC
>NW_020450485.1:834270-878126 GCF_003343035.1 Apteryx rowi | reverse complement strand
CCTCAGAAAGCCCACAACTTCCACAAGATCCTCAAGTTCTAGTCAGAGCCCAACCACTGCTGCGCAAACTGCTGCGTCTGTTCGCTGCCTCTGTTAGCTGCGCTGTGATGACATTTGTGCAATATTTCAAAATCCACAGTCAAGTTTTCTGTTGCTGTGCATTTTACAAGACACGCCACAAGTTTTGGTTCATGCATACTTTGTAAGAGGTAATTAGGAGAATATCCACTAAAAATTTTTAAATTGCCTAAGAGGCTCAGCTACGTACTCTTATGAATAACATAATATGAATAACATAAATGGCCCTGGGACGGAGGCATGGGAAAAGGAGATTAGAGATAATGAGCAAAAGAAACTTCTTCATCCAAAGAACTCATAAAATGAAAGGAAAGACTGTAGCCAGGTAAATGTGCAGCTGCTAAACTCAGTTTTCCTTACCCTTGGGCTAGACCCAAAAGAAAGCATCAGGCACCATCCTAAAGGATATGCTGCCTTTGCAGGATAAGGAATTCAGAGAGGACATGAGAGTAGCCCTGGTAGAACCAAATTCATTGCAGCTTCTAAGACAGGTTGTGGCAATAAGGTGCCATATAACCTTATGTATTACCTTTCATTTAAAATAGACAAAAATAATTTCTGGAGGCACTTGATTAAATTCCACTAGGTCATGTTTGTGCACTGCTTCCTCTCTTCTCCCCATCTACAGTTGAGGAACATCCACAACCTTCATCATCATGCCAAAGATGTTTTTTTCCAGAGATGCAGGTGGAAGGATATGGTTCATAGGACAATTGGATGAAACAGAAGGTCTTATTTGTAATTCTGCATTGAATCTTCATTCACATAACTTCCTGATTCCACAGGAATTCCTAATTCTGTTAGTAAGATAGATATAGGCATCCCTTCCTTTGAGGTTTGCAGATGACAAGTACTGTGTGTTAAAGTGTTGTCAAACTGCAACCTCTGGAACAACATCCTAAAACTATTGGTAGACAGAGAGACAGGAGATGAACTATGGTAAAAACATGTCAGCTTTATTATGGACGTTCGGAGCAAGGTGTGGTCTTCTGAGCTCATCAAGAAAATTAAATTTGCAATACTTAATATAGAAAATATAACGATATTGAAAGATGGCCACCTTGCTTTGAAATACCCATTAGAGTGATTTTTATGAAAGGGATGAAAGTACTGGACAGGATGCTACTAGCACCAGCTTGGTAAGTTCATCCATGTAGCACTCCCAGCAACTACGGCTCTGTTGGTTCTGGTGCCCAAGGGCACCAGACAGCTGCAGACAGCTCCATATTTTAGTGATTTTGATATTTCTTTTACAAAAATAAAGTCCAAGATCAGTTTTGCCTGAGGGCAGATAACTCAGGCCTCACTCATTTCTTTTCCAAATTGTAGACCTCCTGCCTATTCTAATGAAATGATACATTATCTCTATTTTGAACCTGATTTTTTCCTTTTGCTTTATATGGCTTATTATCTTTATATCTCGTATTACTGTTTGCAGTTTCCTGTTTTTTACTCACTGTTTCTCAGCTTATCTCCATATATGATCTCTAGCCAATGATGCTGTTGCATTGCTGTGTGCTTATTTTGTCATTTCCAGCTATTGGTAAAGCTCCAGAATTTCTGTGTGCTGGCAGAGGGCAGAGTTGTTTCCCCCAATTTATCGTCCATGTAGCCTGAGTGCCCTGGTAAGGCATCATTGTGTTGTATTGAATTGGACTGGCTGAACATTATGCCATCTGTACATGGACAGATTGTTGCATTTTATGATCCCTTTGGATAGACGTTCTTGTAACAAGAATACTCACTTTGGTGTGGCAATACAAAGCAGTGGGTATATTGTTGGGAGGTCTGGCTACAGGATGCTATTGTGACAGGAAAGGTGCCTTTGTGTTCTGGGGATAGGATGCTGGGGAATTACCTGCAGAATTTTGACCACCAGGGAAGCCGTTTGATAAGGTACTAGGGCTCCTCTCCAACAGGTCCCTGGGTTATCCCAGCATAGGGCAGTCTTTGAAGCTTTGTGTGTTTCTGGTCTGTTGGCTTGGAGAAAAAATATTTGCGTAAAATTAGGAAGGCATATGGGTGTTCATAATGTAAAACAAGAGGTTTGCATCCTCACCATCCTGAGCAAACCATTTATATTAGGCAAACATCAAAATAGCCTAATCGGAAATGAATTCCCATTGTGCTATGTGCTGTATGCACCTAGAAAAGTTAAGCTTTTTTTCTGAAGTATGGATATTTTGCACTGGTCAGAAATTTACTTCAGACTTTTCTTTGTGTTCAGCTCAATTGGTCAATTACACAGAGCATCCATGGGATATATTTGTTTTCTGTAAGAGATTCTCCTTTCCGTATGTCCACTATAGATATGTCCTCCATTCCATATATCCACTATTCCATATGTCCCTTTTCAGTGTCTAAGACAGGAAAAGTCAGTGCTTCTTTGTGGCTGTAACAGTGCTTCACTCGTGAGTCATATTCCTAGTTCAGTTGCAGTATCTACAGAAAACAGATAAGAATAAGGTGTGGGGCAGAACCTCCAGCATAGAAGTTCTTTCACATACAAATAAGAAAGAATGCTATTACTGAAACAACTTACATAAATAAAATCAGTTTATGTGGCTAAACATTACTACTTAAGACCTACAACATACACAGTGGTCCACTTGGTTTATCTCACGTTCAGTTTAACAGAGGCTGCTGTGATTTCAGCAGGAGTGAGGAGCCTTCAGGAAAAGCTTGCTTGTGACAGCACTTGTGTATTACCGTGGCAGGCCTAAAGAGAAGGCACTGAATAAAATGATGGGCTTTCTTTTTACTCCCCTACAGATTGACCATCTCTGCTGAATGTCCCATGCAGCTTGAAGATTTCCCCATGGATGCACATGCTTGCCCATTAAAATTTGGAAGCTGTAAGTTCTTCTCTCAAATAAGAACCAGAAAAAATCCATTGATATCTGGCTTTTCATGCTCAACTATGTTTTGTTTGACTCTTTCACCATTCCCCCACCCCTCCCTTTTTAAGACTGCTCATTCACATGCCCAGGCTGCCATCCCTGCTGCTATTTTTCCATGACTGTGCTCCGTATCTACAACTGCTTTTCATCTCATGTTTTCATGCTCCTTGATAATCTGTGAGCTGATGGGTGATATATCTTATATACCCATATCAAGTGTAACAGCCAGTGTCAGATGGAGTAGTAGATATTCAGACAGCTAAGTTCATAACTGTAGATTTTACGTTTGTAGGAAAATGGAGTTTTCATTAGGAAATACCAGATTGTTTGTCCTATCGTAGTATTTACTTGAATCAGATTGCAGTGCAATATTTGCATCACATATATTAAAAGAGATCTAGAATATTAGAAGAGGAAATATCTTTCCATTTGGCTTTAATAAATCCAGTCCTGTTATCTTGTTACATGGTTTTGTGTACGCATATATTTGTATATATGTGCATGTTATTCTAAACTGTATGCTGAAGGATGATTTTCCTCAATTCCAAGCCTCTAATCCACCGTACTGCTGCCTTGCCAGAAGCTTACTTTAAAAATAACCTTAGGGGATTAGGTGGTTATATTTAAATACAAAACTCTTAATTAAAAAGTACAGATGAGCTACTACAGTAGACATTTTTCATTTCAGTAATCAAAACAGAGGTTCCAGGTGCAATCAGAGTTTATAAAGACTTGAAAATGACCAGCCAAGGCATTTTGCTAGTCCCTGAAGAAATCTGACTGCAGCATTTTCAATTTAGATGGACTAATACTACCAAGATTAAGCTTTGCCTTTATCTTCTGTATCTGCACTGGTTTAATACTGGCTATGCATTGTCTTCTAATGATCATACTAAGAAGTAAAAACACTGTTTACAGTAACGATTACCAAATTACCAAACTTAAAATGAACAGATTTCCCTTCCCTCCTACAATCCAGATAGACCCAGTTTCATGTGAATAGCCACCAATATTTTACAAGGTCACTGTAGGTTGAAGTGTGTTCATTTACTTCAGCAACATTAATTTGCTGCAAAGCCGATATGAATCTGAAGGCCAGTACTGCCTTACATCCAACTTAAAAAATTATAGTCAAACCATACATTTCATTCCTAACTTAAAAAATGAGAAGATATCTCACAGGAAAGTGTGAGTGTATGCACATAGGGCCAAACAAAAGCTGCTGGAAAAAATTAAGAAGAGAGTGAAGAATAAGCTGTTCTTCTTGGTATTGCTTGTTCTTTACTATACTGATAGATAAAGTTGAAGTCACATCTTA
The DNA here is from genome assembly GCF_003343035.1 of Apteryx rowi. Classification (NCBI taxonomy): domain Eukaryota; kingdom Metazoa; phylum Chordata; class Aves; order Apterygiformes; family Apterygidae; genus Apteryx; species Apteryx rowi. Next base: position 873,830 of record NW_020450485.1, on the reverse strand, counting down.
TTAATCATTAGCTCAGGATATAGATCTGGGATGCTGGGTAGTTTTATCAGATCTTGCAAGATATGCAATTTAAAACTAAAGAATATATATTTAAACAAAGACCCTGATTCAGCAGAGCTTTGAAGCTCAAGCTTGAAGTTAAATGAATGCTTCAATGAATTACCAAATTTGGAGCAATACCATATAGGTTCAAACTCTAAAACACTAAGACAGAAACAAAGAACACAGAACACACAAGTGCTCTGGATAACATTACTAGGTAAGCTAACAAATGTTTGGAATGAAGTACGGTCTTCAAAAACATTAAAAAAATCAAAAAACTCTCTAAATACAAATACATGTTTTGATTGTGCCAGATGTGTAGGGTAGAGGACATTTAGCACATAGGTACTTTTAATCCATTCATGTTTGATTTTAAACACCGCAAAGTCACATTTCAGGTACACGAGGGCTGAATGCTGTTTTTGTTCTTGCTACTTGCCACACAGTACACAGTCCTACGGTATATTTCACGAGCTACTACAAGTCATCCCTAAGTTCTTCCAGAGTGTCTAGACGTGGAGCCACTTGGCCTATGCTGCTGTTCACTGTTTGGTGTGCAGTAAGTAAATATATATGGACAAGTTAAAGACAGTCTTTCAGCCTTGTGCATGTCTTTATTGTTCGCCTGACAGCTCGTTAGTACTTTACTGTGATTTAGTATGCAGATAGATGTTTGCACAAACATCAGCCAACAAATCAGGGTTTACTGAATTAGCCCAGCTGCATTTTAGGAGAATGCAATATTTATTCCCTATTTATAGCAATACAGGTTTGTATTAAGTCATTTTCACGCTTGCAGCAAGACAAAGCTTACAAGGTATCATGGTGAGTATGTTGTACAGAAGCACATGCCCTTTCTGCTTTTGCTTTACTCCCTGTCTTTCCCTGAAGGATTTATTTTTAATGGTCTTCTTTCCAAGAAGGATTTTGAAAAGCCTCAAGGAATAGCATCAGAGTAAATGTTAAACACATTATCAACAGGGCAGGGAGAGCAGAGAGGAGACAAATGTTAGCTGGTCAGTGGGTAGAGAGAGCAGGACAGCAAAACAAAGCAGCCAGCGCGTGGACAGATAAGCAAGAGGATAGATTCCAAGCAGCAATGGGTTCATCATCAAAGACAGTAGCTGGTTATTATTTTTCTTGCTGCATGAATGCCCACCTCACTCACTGTAATTCAGCAAGCAAAAGAAAAAAAAAAAACTTGGCATTTCCTTCAATATTAAAAAGAAAGAATGTTGATCTTGCTCACAGAAATAAAGGTAAATTTTGATTTCTTATGTTCCATTTGACTGGCTTCTTGCTATATTACAATTCTGGGAGATCTTATGAGCCTAGGCAACACTATACATAGCAACAGAACATTCTGTAGAAATATTTCAAAGCAAAGTAGAATGTGGGGAAAGGGATATAACATAACATACAAACACCGCCAGCCTCGATACCTGCAAGGTAGTTCAAGTACCGACTACAGAAGTAATACCTCTAAATGCCCTACAGCTTGTCATGGAAAGCTGTGTTGGCTACAGGCCAAAAGTTCAAGGACAGCTTCTAATGAATTGAACAGAGGATATTTTAGTTCTCTGCCTCTTAAGTACAGTGCCCCAGTGCTCTGCAATGTCAAGCCAGACCCTGCGGCGTGGTCAGGTTGGTCTGTTTCAGATAGCACTGGGTATGTGTACTGGCCTTCCAGGCTTACATCCTGCTTAATGGTAAGGCTACCTGCAGAAATCTCAGTTAGAGTTACAGGACTGAGGATGATCCGTGCGGCCAGCCGCTTGGGGTGAGCTCTGTCGCTGCTAGCAGGCTCGGCTCCGCTTGAGTCATGGGTGCTCAGTAAATATGGCGCTGGCAATCTGTTTGTTACGTCATGGTAGGGTGGGAAGGATGCTAGTTTCTTCCATGGCTGAGTTAAAAATAAACTTTCTGTTGCAATTCTAGTATTGACCCATACTCTAAATAAGTCTGCGGATCAAACAAGATCTGACAAAATTTCTTGAAGCCACCTAGAGTTTCACAAGCTGTGTCTTAGCTTGAAGAAATTACTCCTTGCCCCCAAGTTATTTTTGATTTGGGGAGGAGGAATTAGATACGATAGTAAGGACATTAAAGCTAGGAAGCTTTAGTGTCTCACCTCATCCACTGCTAGGCCATAAGAGTACATTAAAAGTATCATTTAGTACAGCCTCCAAACACCCATGTGTCACTAGATAGGTAAGCAAGCATCATTATCTCCAGGGCAGCTGAGGCAGAGAAGTTAATTGACTTTCCGTAAGGTCACACAGCAAATCAATGTCAGAAAAAGGATTAAACTCAACTTCTTTGGTTGGAGGGACAGATGTCTAATCCACTAAACCATAAAGGCCTATGTCCAGGCAACTGACTTAACTCCTAAATCTCATTTTGCTCATGTGATAATTGTATCAGTTTTACCTAGCTCAGAGAGTTGCCCTGAAGATGAATGAGTTAATTGCTTTTAGTGAATGTTAGCCAGTACTTTGACAGTGTCAAATATTGTAAGGTTTATCGCAACTGTCTTTTGAAGGCACAGTGTCTGAGTATACGTATTTTTCAGATCTTGTATTGTGGAATAGATGAATGCATGATTCTGCTGCCCAATAGTCGCTTGACCACAAAAATCCTCCTGTTTTTAGAGTAAATGGAGATTCTATTGAATATTCTGAAAATAATGAGCTCCCCTAGCTCACAAGCAATGCTTTGGGAAAACAGGCCAGGCTTCTATTCCTGATGAATTTAATTTGGCCATGGAGGTGGAGAAGACTGATCATTGCAGATCAAATAGGGAGTTTGTAGACTGTGAGAAAACAGTGCTAAGTAAAATTTGTAGCGTCTGAAGAGGTTAGTTAATGTGGTTTATATAAACTCCCTTTTTACCAGGGCAAAGTGAGTCATGGTATCTTCTGTTGTCTTTGATTAAGGAAAGTGCACAGGCTATTTCTGTAGCAGAAGGCATGCTCAAATTATTTTCTTCTAAGAAGGTCTGTGATGTCAGAGTAATGAGGAGACAGTAGTTTCACCAGTATCCCAGGATTTCGTTGCAACAGTGAACTAGCCATATTAAGACACTCAGTTTTTACAGACTATCCATGTACCTATAGCTGAGAAACTCTCCAAAACTTTTTTTTAAGAAAATTCATCTGATGGTGAAGTTTCCCTATAATGCTCAGAAATAGCTGTGATATCACTGACAGGAAGGCAGCTATAGAGGGTTTCCTGATGTTGTGTACCTCCTACTAGCACCAGCTAGTGATTGCATGAGTACTGTGTGCGGGGTGGGAGAACTTCAAAACAGAATCCTTCTAAACAGACCCAAATTCCCATTTAGCATGTTAGTTCCTTTTTTGAAAGGGCCTATGGAAAGAGACAAGGAGGTCCTAAGTGAAATGCTAAGAGCAGCCAAGTTCAAGACTACATTGAGATTTTGTGATTTATAGAAAAGCCCACTTATATAGAAATTATAAGTTTGGCCTTTATGCAGCACATAGAAGCTTTTCTTGAAGCCAAGAGAGGCATGCTACTTGCTCATGCAAAGTCTTCTTTTACATTTTCCTTAGGTTTATCACTGCTTACTTAGACAGTTCCATTGTATTAAACACATAATTGACTAAAATTAGGTGAAGCTAGTTGAATACTGGAATTCAGTATTTCTAAGACATTTGATATTATTCCCTGCTCCCTTCTTCTACCACATGCCACCACCAGTTACCGACCACCACTTTAGTTGGAGTTCTTCTCCTCTAAATTTTAGCTGAATCTCCAGACATGCCGAAAGAGGTGTTCATGATAAGATAGAGGTAGTCTAGACAACTACCTTGAACCAGGGTTTAATTTTACTTAAATTCAGCTTTGTAAAGTGTAGACACTTAACCTGAACTAATTTTCCAGACACCCTTCAAAATCAGATGAGAAGATGCAAACTACCTCTAGTTTCCTTGAAATTGTGGACACATGATTAGTTGTGGGGCTGTATAGTTTAAGGAATTCAATCTGTTAGTTCAGAAGTCCTTAATACACAGACTCCTGAAGGAAACAGAGTCACAAAATCATAGAGATTCAGTAGAGCCACTAGGCTCCACCAGACTTCCAGAAATCTGCGGTGGCTCTTGTCTGTTCTGAGACATGGAAATGTTCTGCTCCAGAGTGAACAGAGCTATCTGGGCCCATATTAAAAGTCTTGCATTGATAGCAGAGCCTTGGGTAACAGACAGGATGGATCTCTGACAATTTTAGACAGACAGCTGTATCCGAATGAGTTGTCTAGACTCCTTTTGCGGTCTCTGAAGAGAAATAAGTACTTCTGTAGTGCAGTTCAGTAGACCTGTTTCTGATGACTATCTAGGGATGAGATGAATCGTATTTTAGAAGTCCCTATTTCTCTACAATACTAGCTCAAATTTGAATAAGTATACTGTACCTTGATTAGAGGAACTTTGAAGTCCCTTTTTCTCTACATAGCTAGCACAGAAATAGATACCTCTGTGGTACTTTGGTCACAGGAACCAGTCACTGCTGTGGATTAGTTACATGTTGCATATGTTGGTGGCAAGCTATTATATCTGGTGTAGGTACTATTTTAGTTCTTTCTGCTGGAAGTGTTATTTTTTAAAGAGTATCTTAATATATTAAGTCAGTAAAGCTTTTCAGTACAGAGACCACTATGCCATTTCTGCAAGTGTCTCATTTGAACTGTGCTGTTCTTCCTACATCTGGTGGAGTACCAATACTTTTATACCAATAAACAGTTATGTGTTCTCACAGCATAAACTGTACTCATTTCAAATACAGATCGGTAGCAATATAGAAACCTCTTTCATCTAGTTTTGAGCAGGCAGTGCTGTCAGCATCTTCATTCTTGTGTTCATTCCCAAAGTCAATGATGTGGAGCAATGTAACCTAGAGTTCCAAAGTGCAGGAGATTCAGGGGGTGTGATGTATAAAAGAAAATACTGCTATATTTGGATATTTCAGAGATCTAAGAAGCTTTTCTTAGTAGAAATCTGCTTAGAATTTAAAAAATAGGCTCCTGGGCCTGGACTGCATGGTTCATGGTCCCATCATTATGGGATCCTACTTTTTAAAAACAAGCATGGACCTAACCACTTTCTCATTTGGTGGGTTTCCTATAGGAATGATACCTTTTATTGTGACAAAACTAAAAAGAACCCTTTGTATGAGCCCCCCCAAATTATCAGGACAATCAGTTTTTCTTCACCCGTAGCTATGACACATTCAGACCTTTCTACAAGAGATTGGCGTGGCGTGGCCCTCCTTTGGAGAGAGTGAGCTGCTTTCATCCTAATTGTTTGGAGTCGCTGCCTTTAATTAACTTTTCAAACAGTTTGTCATGTATAAATGATCACTGTTTGCACCTAGAGAATTTAAAAAATACATTAAAAACATAGCATTTGCTACTCTCCAGTCCTCTAGGCATGATTGTTTTCCTGTGAAATACGGCCCATTTTTGGATCAGTTGCTTGATCCTTTTTGTGTTTTTCTGTTCAGAAGTCAGTGACTCCACTTCCCTGTAGGTCCATAATAGAGTTAAAAGGGAAGGTCAGACAGAACAGTGGCTAGTGCAGAGCATTTACCACGGGAGTTGAAAAAGCTGTTGTCTCCCACGTCCCGCTCATAATCGGCGGTAACTTCAGGCTGCAAGTTCTGCTGAAGTGCAGCAGCTGCAGACTTGGCTCCCTACCAGCCCAGAGCAGCCACTATGGAGGAAAGATCATGGTTAATGAAACCATTTTTTATATTTGTAAGAAGCACTTCCTGGGGGCTCGGGCAGCATCTTCTGTACTGGCTGCAGAGAGGCCGCTGAAAGGCAGTCACTGAAAGCCTGCAAACCGCACGCTGGCTCCTTTTGAGCAGCCTCTTCACTGAGTGATGGCCTGCACTCATCAGGTTTTTTGAGGGGGGAAAAGCTCTACAGGCTGCGTTTTCAAGCTGAAGGAAACAAAAGTGCAGGCAGGGGAAGGAGCTAGTGTGGAGATATTCAACAGAATTTCTTATCTCGTGCAGAAGAGCTCAAGACACTACTGTGGCAGAGTAGTCTGGATAGCCAGGTGCTTGATAAACCATCATCATGTCTTACTCACACCGGAGATTTCAGCCTAAATTTAAAGGTCACACAACTGCATGATTACAGGAAAACAGCGGCTCAGTTTGAGCTATCATCAGTCAAAAACAATGTACAGATACTCTGTGTTTAATGTGCTTAAGGCATATATAACCTTCAAATAACCCTTTGTCTGCAAAACTGCAAAGACATAACTGAGGCCCTAATGCCCAAAAAGCACAGTGAGGGCTTGGAGTTGCCAGCCATGGATCACTGGTTTATCCTATTGGTAAATAGGATATTATTTTCAAATGACACAAACAGGTAAATACTGCTCCATTGCTTTCCAAGCCATGTATTTAATGGCTATTTTCTAAGGTGGCCATTTCCATGGCTTGTAAGCATTTCAATAATATTTCTAAAATCATTCTCATGATACTGCTGTGAGGTAGATAGAACTCTGCTGCCTGCATTTTGCAGGTGGGGATAAAGGAGGCAAAGAGCAATTGCAGTCTCTTCTGAGCAAAGATAGAGTGGTTCATTAGCTGCTTTTCTTGCATCTGTCATTATGGGTCCCTAGGTTCAATTAGAGCCTCCCAGTGCTATTGTAGTACATTAATGACAAAATGACTTGCCTACGATTTTGAAGAAAATGTTGCAAGATGCTGCTAAAACTTTGATTTCAGTTTCCAGTCTGGCAGCTCCTTCATGACACCTCTGTCATCAGCCAGGGAATCATTCCTTTAAATTGCTAGATCCTTATCAGCTTTATCTTCTATACAGAAAGCCAAGTTAGCCCAAGTTCTAATACAGTGCATGCTGCAAGCTCTAGCTCAGCAAGTTTCTTCAAAAGAAACAACCTTTTTTGTTGTCCTTGGTGAAGAAATGGAAGGGGAGAAGGAATGGGAAGAAGGAAAGCCTGAAGGACCTTCTTTTTTTTTCCCCATTTCCACATCATATCCACTGAAAAACTCCTCATGTCCAGCCTGCGCTAGCAACTACTGATTTTACTGTAAACATTCCAGTAGTAAATCTGCCAGCAAAGATGGGATTCTTCTTACCTATTTATATTTCCACAGTGTAAATATATACAGCTGGGCTAATCACTCTCACCCTTTTATAGTTAGGGGAGAGAGATAGATATTTTTAAGCTCAGGTTAATCTCCTCCTAAAGCAGATGACTAAAATGGGTCAGCTGATGGCTGTAGATATGGAAATGTTTCACTTGTATACAGAAAAGATAAAATCAGTAAGCACCTTTGGGCCTGGGTCTCTGTCACTCCAAGGGATATTTTCCAAAGAGAGAGATTCATTTAGCTTCTGCCACAGGCAGCATCTGAAATAGCAGCTACTCTGATAAGCAACTGGAGGCTGGAGTCAGCAACTCACTTTAGAGGGGCTCCTGATGGAAATAGCTTTTATCCATCACTGAGGTAGGGTTGTTTGAATTGATGGCCTCAGGAGGTTTTGTACCCATTAGCAAACTACTTCTTTTGGCCAAGTCCCATTCTTGGGACTGCAGATGCTCTTCATTTTGCATTGCTGTTCTGAAGACCTCTGCAACAGACATTGTTTTAAGAGTTTTGTGTGCTGTTTCAGTAACCATGAGTGCCTGACATTTTCAGTCACGCTGCAGTATGTCGTAGTATATAAAACAGTGATATGCCTTCTAAAGGGCAGGCACCATGGATCTGGGAAAACCCAGTTAAACTAGCTGAGCTTTCAGGCTAGCAGCTGGGAATGGGAATCAGAAGATCTGTTTTCTAACCGTGGGTGTCTGGAGATTTCCCCCTTCTGAGTTTTAGATGACTGTAACTTGGGCATTGGGAATAAGTTCTAATGGTTGTGATTTCCGAGCAGTATTACAGTGTTTGAATAATAGCATTTCAGCTTACTGCCTTTACATATCTATTTATTATACATTCACAGAATGTTATTAATGTAGCAGTACTTCTGAGAATTGTAAATTTCTTCGTTAAGGGATTGGTTTCAGAAACAAAGGCATATATTTAGTGCCGCAAGTAATCCCAATCACTCCTGGCTGATTTCAGGCTGTACTGATTTATAAACCATGATCCTTTGAACAGTAGTTTGGTAGATATGCTAACTGTAATGGGTGAGTTCCTGGCCCCACTGAAGTTGGTGGGAAGAACTTCTGTTGATTATGGTGAGGTTAAAATTTTATTCCATGATGTTAGATTTAGCTAAAATTACCATGTTTTGTGAAGGAACCCTTCACAACAAGATCAAATTGAGTATTTTCTATAATTCGCTCAGCATTTCTCAGAAGCATCTTCAGGGATACTGCTGGAGAGTTTATCATAGTAGCTTTGTTGATAGTAAATGGCAGCTTAAAATATGAGTAGACCACTACAATCAAGATTGCTTACAGAGCAAGATAATATGCAGCGTGAATAATGGTGTCAGTCACACTTTGGAGGATACTTTTATTTGCTTTGCAAAAAGTAAATTAAATCTCTAAGATCTTCTTCATGACCATGCTGTTTTTACTAATGAAGCAGTTAGTATAGCTGCCTATTATAATGATTTTAAATTCAAAGTTCATTAAATGTTACTACAGCACTAAACCTAGCCCACATGCCTGGCCTACAAAGACCAGCACAGGGGTAGGGAGGTCCCAAGGTATTTTGTATTTTTAAATGTCATCCCAGCATGTCCCTCTGCTCTGTTGCTCCACTCCCCTTGCAACAGATATTTATACTGGCCAGAACATGGCAAGTAAAACAGAAAAAAAAAGAAAATATCAGAGGCTGGAAGAACAGATTTTTATCCCTTCCATATGAAAGGCAATTGTGTAGCCACCAGGAAGTGTGGTGTAAAATCGATCCTCAGATTAGTTCTAGATCGAGACGGCTATCACTAAATCTGAAAATGAAGGAAGAAGTTGTGTTATAAATACTGACTGCAGTGAGAGAAAGAAATGGGATGGGGGCTGAAGGGAAAAGGTGAAAGCAGGAAAAGATCCCCTTTCCCTAAAGTCAGTTCTCAGTGAGAGCAGGGACTTTGGGGAGATGACCTCCCTTCTGCTGTGGGTGCTGCATGGCACCTCAGGACACCTGGACATGTAGAGGCTCTGCCCTTGCCCCTGCTTAGTCACCCCTTTCAGTGTGCCTTCCCGCATTGGCTTCTGTGCACGTGGTACCAGATATCAGACTCTGCGTTGGGGAGAGTCCTATCATGGAACGTTGTCTCGTGTCCTGGAAACATGCGATCCTGAAACAGCGATTTAAGCTCTTGCTATTTCAGGAGAATGACCTTTCTATTCTCAGCGTAATGCTGTTGGCAAAACTTTCCTCACTGTTTGCCTTCTCTTTTTTGGAGTGGAATCTGAGGAGCTGTTATCCCAGGATACACAGCTCTATTTAGTATGCCATGCATGGTTTTTAATCCATGTACCTATACTGGCAGATTTCATAGCAGGTCCTGATCACAACCTGGATTTTCAAGTGGCTAAACAGTGGGAGGAGAGACAGCAAGGAGGCTGTCACAGTTGCAGTTGCTGTGCTTGGGGAATATATGCGCTACTTGGATTGCTCCTGTGTTGCCCTGTGGGCGTGCAAGATGGAGTGGTGAATAGGTGAAGTTATCAGTGATGCTGCCTGCGTGGTAGCAAATACACACACCTCTTTAAGGGGCAGTATTCAAATTGCTGTGCTGTTCCCACAGCTATCCTTGAGAGAAATTCTGTGTTACCCTGCACAGCTCCTAGTAGAGGGTTAATCTTAAGTGGTGTAATAGCATCCTGTGAAGGCAGTGTGTCTGAGTGAATTACCAGTACAACTGTTCATTAGTATTCATATTACATTCATTGTTAGTATGACTGTGATTTAGTCTACCAGCTTGCAAATAGCCAATTTAAAGCAGTCAGCAGCCTTGCCTATGCTAATCATGAATCACATCTCCAAAATCACAAAGCTGCTTTTGAACAAAATCATGAGTTTTTTTTTATTTGCCTTCTGTTTTTGAGCTCTAAGTCAGGTCATACTCGAAGTTTTTCTCCGTGAATTGGAACTTCTAAAATTAAGCAAGACCCTCCCCTTGTCACTGGCTTTGAAAAGCTGAAGAAACTTAAAATATATACATATATGTATACACACACACATATGTATATGCATATATAACATTATGTGTCTCAAAATGAATTTCACAGGCATCTTCAATCCTGTATGTGTTACCACCTCATGGTTACAGTCAGTGCTTCTGTTTCGTTTCTGAGCCGTAGGAGCTTCTAGCACATTCCTATTCCCATGTTTTACTGAGATGACTTCTAAATTACTTTCTGAAACAGAGTCATTTCTGTCTAACTTAGGGCTTTATTTTTTTAAGAATGATCACTATAGTACATTAGTATTGCTTGGTAATGAAGTCTCTTGAGACCTGTCTAACGCATTTTTTATAACATCCTATTCCATTCCCTGTGGAATGTGAATACAGAATCTAATAAAACTTTTTATAGGGAAAACATAACTTCAGGAAGGACAGAAATGATCATTTTAGTAAGGCTGAACTTCATACTGCCCATTTCACAGCCACATGGGGTCTTATTATCTTTTCTCATCAATTTTCATACAAGAATTGTTTCAGTTTCATGACAACAATTTCCTCCTCACTTGTCCTCCATTGTCCCACCTAGATGATACCATGCCATTCCAAAAATGCTTCATTCTGGGTTTTCTAATTTATAATCCCTTGTATTTACACGTTATACTTTTTGTCTCTGTCACATATTTAAAGTCATGCATGCTGTTTATCAAGCTGCTGTAAGTTTTTGCTGGTTTAAATGATCAGTCTTAATTCTGATGATTTCAGGTCCCTAAAGTGATTTTCATAAACTTCAGATTCCCAAAGAACAGCAAATTCATCATCATACTATTCCAAAGTCTTCATTTTAGACTCTTAATCATTGACTATGTGAATACCTTACTCTAAGTATTTAAATTGCAGTTTTACTTTCATAATTGATTATTATAAAAAAACTATTTCCCCCAAGACCCAGTCCATGCATTTTTAGTACCACATCTTGTTTTTATACTTAAAATTATGTTCTTTTACTAGATCTCTGTTCCACCTGTTCTTCCTATAGAGTGATCTCTTTTGTACACAGGTTCTTTCTTATCAATAGAATTTAATGGGAAATTCCAATTACAGAGCTCAAATCTGGCCTCAGTTGCCTAGGCACAATGATTGACTGATGCTTTGTAATGAGGTAAGAAGTATTCATGCACAAACCAGAGGAAACCCAGCTTGACTCTTAGAATTCAGGCTGATACCTTATGACTTAGTAGCAGCACTATTTTATTGCCTGCAGAAGTCTTTGAAAGATTGTAAACCTGGATATCTATTGAGTTAATTAACAGTTTCTTTTAAGTGAGTCAAACAGACAGATAGATAGATAGATAGATAGACAGATGGATAGATAGATATTTGAATGCATATTCAAATTATAATTAGATGTTCTAAGTAAACTGATAATTTGTGCACATTGACAATTAACAGGCTTTGATAGGGATTAGCAACACTTCAAGATTAGGCAGTCTAATGATTCTGAGGCATGTACTAAATGTGACGATGGAGTCTAAGACTATAGCTACACAGTTGTAATAAGTAAAATAAAAAATAAGCCAAAAATCATTTCTCTTCAGTATCTCTTTAAATTAATTCAATCTCCAACTAGTGCATTTCTGAAAGAAAAATTCTAGTTGTGGATTGTGAGTTTTGTGTGATAGTTTATTTAATTATGGAATGCAAACTCAAACATGCAGGTGTGCATTCAGGTACACATCCCACATTTCACAAGTTGGTATTATCTCATTATGCAGGCGCTACATTAAGTAGGCCAAAAATCTTATGGCATCCTGTGAAGTTTATCAAAGATTTTGGGGGGTGGTTTTTTCAGGATTCTTTTTTTCCCAAGCTATTTGCTGTCCTGTCATGAGGATATGAAAGCTTACTGGCCAGACATCAGTGTTGCTTTATTTCTCATGGGTGGTAGTTCAAAAGGTCAGTCCTGGAAACACATCTGAGTCCCATGGACTCGAAGTTTGGACCCAGCTATCCATATTTTGGTTTATTTTACTTCAGAAGCCAAGAAACACTATGGTTTTTGCCTGGAGTCTATTCCAGTTTGGAGTGGGGGGGAGAAAGGGAGGAAGCACAGCTACCACCATTGCCCTGTGGTAGGGGAGAAATGCCATCAGAAGAATGGCAACTCCCTGCCCGCAACCTACTATTTCGTTAGCCTGAAAGGGCAACTTGAATATCTGATCCTGTCCTTTTAAAACCCTTACCATAAAGAATTACTAAAGTAAAAATACTTTGAAAGAGGCCAACAAATCAACACAGGCAGTTGTCCCAGTGTTGCTTTTTCAGTTCCTGTGTGATTATCCAAGGGAAAACATGGCAGTCTTCAATGCCAAAGCAAATGGCAGGGATCCTTTAGATCTTACCAACTGGCTGCTTTGCTTCGTCAGACTTTCTCTTAATGTGCTTCCTCCCTTTGGCTGTGATGGCTCCCATCCTCTGTTCACTGAGGTAAGAAAGAGCATTTCATGCTTACTTTGCCAGACATACGAGAGCAGGAGGAGAGTAGGAAGGGTGGGGGGAACAGCAAGGGAGATCTTTACAGTTTTTGTATTCATTGTGGTATTTGTTAGACTTTAGAATGTAGAAAACTGGATATGCTCATCCAATAAACAGATATGAAAAAAAAGGACTTTATTTCATCATTGTTACAGATGATAAGCCTGTAGCCATTTATCAAATGTCCCCTAGAAATAAATGTCTGTTGTCATTTTCTCACTTAGTAGCAGCATACCTTTCTGTATTTTTAGCTGTCCATTCCAGCTGCTACCTTTTTTTCTTGTTTTTTTGGTAGAATGGTCTTAGAAGGGAAAGAATAATTAAATGGGGCTTCCCCTTTCACTGGGAAGCCAGCAAAATGATTATAAAAAACACCAAATTAATTATTTAGATTCAGAAAGAACAAAAGAAGGCCACTTGCTTATATTAGAATAAACATCAAGCAGTCTCACTTGTTTTTTCAGTGACTTTGTGGGTTTTTGCTTTTACAGCCACATCAGCAGTATTCTCCCAATATATTAACACAAAGCATCTAGTACACTTTTCTGTCACCCTCTGAGAGACTTCTTACCTCCCGGAGCTGTGCATGTGTGCATACCATGTAGAGATGCTGAAGGACTTCTTATTCCTTTATCAACAGTAAAGCTTCCCCATAACGGCAGATAGCATGAGCTGAAGTTCTTCAGTTCTTCAGCAAGCCTGGTGGACTGAAAACCTTCCAGGAGCTTTACTTAAATAGAGGAAGGTTTTTACACAATTTGGTATGGCAGTGAATAATACCATCTCTCTATTAGCACCTGCCCTATCCTGATACCAAAATAATTTTATTCTAGACTGCTCCTATACTTTCAGCTTTCAGTACAACTGTGCCTAATTATACTGAATGGGTTATCAGAAGCAGCACTGGAGCTTTTGGTAGTCAAGGTTGGGATAATTGGACTTTGAGGTTTCTGGGGAGATGTGGCAGAAGGTTTGAGATAGGAAGACAAGTACCTAGTGCAAGTGCACAGACACCTGGAGGTGATCCGAGAAGATGTGATCAGTGGTTTGACTACCAAACCGAGGTACATGGGGTAGCCTATGCCTGTCAGAACTGTAAATTTCTCTCAGGAGTTGAGTCAGAGCAGAAGCAAGCAACTTCTTTCTCACGGCACACTGCAGTTACAGGAGAAGGTGCTGGGCTACTCCGAGTAGGAGYCCCTTCGAGACTTGGCAGAGCTGGCGAGTAAAGTGAATACTTTTTAAGCCTTGTGTGCCTACATTCCACCGTGTTTTTTATTTCAGCAGAATTTGGTTATGCTGTTCTGACTTGGAAGTGTTTAGTCAGGCTGAATTATTGTGTGCTGTATTCAGAAAACAGGACAAACCCAGTTATCCCAATGCTTGGGACCCTAGCAGTAACAGGAACTGCTGAGGTGAGATACAACTATAGGATCCCAGCAAGAAGTCCAGCTCCTTGGTTTGCATAGGAAGTAACACAGGCAAATAATAATTTCTCTGAGAATCCCAAATCTGCCTATTCAAATCTAGCATTCATTGGGGCTATCAGCACATGAACAGCATATATCAGACAAACATTTAAGAAAGAGGGCTTTCTGTAACACCTTTCCAAACTGACCCATCTCCTCCTACTTCCCTTCTTAAGATCTAATTTAGAAATTATTTATAAAATATTATGAACCAGTAATCATCTCTGAGATGCGAAGAGCATCTCACCTCTGAGGGGAAAGGTGAAATCCCATCACTTTATGTGATGCAAATACTGTACAATAGGAAGAAATTCCTTCTTAGCCTTTCCAAATTGGCCATAAGATGTGGTTAGAGCAATTTTACTGCAAAGCTACAAATATGAGCACATTAAAAGAATGGATGCAGTCCTGTACTCAGCATGGCTAATGAAGGATGCAGGATTCATAGATCCTCAGCTTCCAAAGGCAGAATCAGCTCCAGCACTGAACACAGCAGCAATGATCTACTGTTAGTCATATGATGGGAAGAATGCTCATCATGTTATAGTATTTCTAGTGACAGAAGTCCATGATGTTCTTTTGGAAGGTAATCTACTAATTATTTACCCCCACTATGAGGAAATTTTGTTTTATTCCTCAGCTGAATCTGTCTGAAACCATCTTCAAGATATTTAATTTTCCTTTGCTTTTGTCAGTGGAATGGAATTCACCCTGTTCTTAGATTTCTATATGTGAGTATCTATATTCAGTGATTTACTCATGTCTCAGCTTCTTGTCAATGAGCTAAATAAGTTGAGCTCTTTAAGCTTCAGATCATAAGACTCATTTTCCAGTCCCTGGAAATTCTCGTGACCCTCTTTTGAACTCTTTCTTTCTGTCCTTCTTATTTCCATATCTTTTCTGAGGTGTGGACAACAATGTAAGAATAACCATAAAAGGTTAGACCAAAGGTATATCTAGCCTAGTATTCTGCCTCCTGCAGTGCTTCCCATGGATGCCAGTGTGACTAAGAAGACTAAGACTAAGAACAGGAAAAACATAAAATACTACTTACTGCCCTGGTATGTACTCCAGTGATCTGGAGCTCATTGTTCTAGATATGCTCTGAACCTGAATCAGGATCACTTCCCATTTTCTGCTTGACATTCCTGGTTGTATGAATCTATGGACTGCTTTAGCTTATTTTTTGCCATTGCAGTGACTCAGAAACTCATGTTGGACTGCTCTCTGTGAAAGTTTTTAAGTCCTTCATGGAGTTGCAGCTTTCCAAGACAGCTTACTGGCTCTGGCAAACAAAACTTTCAGTCTGTTGGAGACAGTGCATATGATCCTTCAAGCTAATAGTTTGCCCTTGCTTTTCAAGTTCTTATCTGGAAAGCCACCATGTTGCCTTTTGCACAGATTGCATTGAACTAGGACATTAGTTTTTCCAGAAGAAAACATTCTACACCCCCAAGCTGTAAGTTAAACAGTGCAGAAGGTTAGATATTAGTAATCTACTTCAGACCACTTCAAACTCTATCCACATTTCACCTTTTATTTGGAAAGTAAACCTTGCCTCCTTTTCAGACATTTTAGTACAATGGACTCCAGCCTACTGTAACATTTCCTGCACTAATACTACCTGAAAACATTCAACAATCAGGATGTTCTAAAAACCATGAGAGCTGCTTAAATTAAATAAAATATATTTAAATGTATAGTCAGCTCCTGGATTTTTTAAGACTTTATCTGCAGAGAAGGTTTAAAAAAACAAAAAAACCTACCTTGACAGTCTTTCTAAAAGAAAGCTGAGGTTTCTTCATAATAGTGTCATTACTCCAGGTGTTAGGGCTTTAAAAATAACAGCAACATTATAGAGAAATGAATGAGCTAGCAATACTGCCACTACCTTTGTTTCCTAAGACTTATGTTAGAGAGAAATCTTGTCATGTTCACGTATTCAGATGTGCATGTATATCCAGACAACCACCCATTCACTCTTATATGTACTACCCTCAGTGCCTGCTCTCCTTTACAGTCTGACCCCTAATTACTTTCCTTGTTCTTCTGCATCACGGACACCCCCCCCCACACACACACACAGAGGGGCATGCACACACATCCCAGCTTTCCTTCCCCTGCGTACAAGACGTACCCCCCTCATGCATGCACACATATCCCAGGCTCAGCGGACGCAGTTCAGTCCATTCATCCATGCACATGAAGGTCCATCCTTGCGCACAGAAGCCCTGACCCTGCATGCACAACCAGTTCCCAGTCCACACAGACGAACACCCCTACTTACCCCACACACGCACATCAGACCCAGCACTGACACATGGTTTATCTCATATATTTGATCCTGGAGAAGGGCTGAGACACAGAAGCTCTCATTATCCAAAGCACTTAAGGTACCAAGTGCTTTTGAGGAGGGACTTCAACAAAACACCTTTTGCAACTTGCTAGGATTTAGGAACTGCCAACTAGGTGAGTATGGGTCTGAGCTGTTCTTTCCCAAATCAAGTGGCTGTGATGGATTATATTTATACCTCTACTGTTCCAGCCTCTGACAAACCATCCCACACAGCTGTTACATTAGAAGGCTTCAACCTAATATTTTTGAGCTGGGCATATGGGAACATGGTTATATCATCTTTATTTGTTTTTCTCCATTCAGTCTCACTCCTCCATTCTTCCCTCTCCCCACCATTTACCATTTAAAGATCCACTAAAATATTATACAGTGCTTTACTCATCACCATCTTTTTTTCCCTCCCTTGTCAACAGATGCCTACCCCAATTCTGAAGTAATCTATGTGTGGACTAATAGCACCACAACATCTGTGGTGGTGGCAGAAGATGGTTCACGACTTAACCAATACCACCTGATGGGACAAACTGTAGGAACTGAAAACATCAGCACAAGTACAGGTAGGACAACCTTTCCATCCTATCCTTGCTGAAAGCACAAGTATTAGGAGAGATATACAGGCTCTGGTTATTTTGCAAGGAGATGGGGGAAGTGTCTGTAGGACTTAAGGAGATGTGTGCAGATTCCTGGCTGTTTAGCAGAGGCACTGAGAGGGTATCTGCTGACTCTTAGGTACTTCACAGGGCTGTTGCTGAAGATGCATCCAAGCTCCTGCAATTGCAGGAGCCCTGGAGGAGTTGCATGCACCTTCTTGGCAACTACCTTTGCTGAGGCTGCCAGCACTACTGCTGGCTTATTTCCTGTGGGAACCCCTCCCCCCTCCCCCCCAGGATGCAAAAACCACCCACACATTTGATCTGTTTCAATCATAGCTTTAAAATGATTTGCTTGATGAAACTGCTTGGGGGAGGGAGGGGAGGGAAGGTGGCAGCTGTTGCATGGCTCTGCAGCGTGTCCAGGGGACCCAGTGGCTGGAGAGGAGGTGCTAACCCCGAGGATTCCCATTTCCTCCATCACTGGAAGTGGAGGCGCCAGATGTGGCAGCATTAGGGAGGCAAAGAACCTTTAATCCCAGCCCAGCCACCCACGTGAGCCCTCCCTCCCTGCTTCTTAAGGCTCCCATGCAAGGGCAGCCCTTTGCATGCATTGGCGGAGGACTCCGCGTAGCTGGCGGGGGACTCCGCGTAGCTGCTGAGGGGGGTACAGGCTGGGCCTGGGGTCACATGGGCTCTGCAGGACAGGGGCTTAACCAGCTTACATAATACACTTGTCTTGAGAACATTAGTGTCATAGAGTGGAAGGACTCCTCAGCTGGGAAACAAAATAGCCTGCCTTAAAACAAAGAGAGATTTCCACGCAGGGTATGGGGAGGGGAAAGGGGGCATCTTCCAGATTTGAACAATGCAGCCTGTAAAAAATAGTACTGGCAAAGCACTTCAAAGTCTTCCCTGAGATGCCCTCTGTTCCTCATTAAAAATGACAGCCTTTGAGCCTGAATCAGGATTGTAGAGGAAAAGGTGTAGATGAAGTAAGTATCCCACTATCATCTGTGGGATTTTTAGGAGACATAAAAACAGGTACACATGCACTCACACACAAAGTTAGCAGGACTGAAACATAAAGCTGCACAAAGCTTTCTGCTCAAGCTATCCAAACATGCCAATGAAGAGGGACACAGCTGCGCTTGCCTCTTACTCTCCAAGCGCTAGACAGAGTAAGGGAAAGCCTGCCTCAGGCAGCACAGGAAATCAACAAAACCAAATCACCAGCTCCTTCCTTTAAAACTTCATCCTTTCCCTTTGACCATTTTAGAAGCCATAAAACAGTTGCTAAAGCAAAGATATCTAAAGTCAAGAGAAGCACATAGAGGAAGTCAGAGCAGTCACCCGAACAGAGAAAGGACAAGCAAACTGTCTCCTGTTAAAGAGCAAAGACACTTTTCCTTACCAGTTTACCATCATAGCTGCATTGTTTTCTGTAATGAATGGCAGCTCCCCTCTCGCCTTCATCATTGCCAAGAAAAAGAGCCAGGGGATGTATTGGGGCATCTCCTACAAACTCGTCCTGCTCCTCAGAGCAAGAAAACAACCCAGCTGAGGCAGTGAGTGCTCCAGTGTGTCAGCTCCAGGACACTTCCAGTTTGCAGCTCTGCCCGTGAAGGCTTCTTGTACTCCTCAGCCCAAGGAAACAGCAGACTCTTCAGACAAATCCCAAAGTTTATGCTCAGTAATCACCTCACTCCTGTATCCTAAGATTTAGGCTAATAAATGCTTGTTTTCCAATGTCAAGGTTTTGTATTAATGTCCCAGGTTAGATCTGGGCTGGCTGGATTCTGATTGCAGGGTGGATCACAAAGCGCAGGACACAGATTGTAACTGGGGATTAGCAAAATACAAAAATCCGATTTTACACAGGGAAAGCATCAGTCGGCGATGGATTTTCTGGACTTCATCAAGTTCACAGTAGGCCAGTAATCATGGTTACTTGTGAACGGCTGTCTAAGACGTTTCTTCCTTCTATTGAATGTGAAAATGAAAAACCAAATAGCTACTGTACAAATCCAGTTGTTTAGATCTTTTGTGTTTTTTGTGACATACAAGTCAAACTACACAGCCCCTGCAGTTGCATAGGCAAAATGTTTATATGTGTCATGGGGCATTTATGCTCTTCTTTCTAACAGATTTTTTTTGAATGCTAAATGCTGGACCTGCACCAATCCCTTTGGATTTTGCTGATTTTGTACCCACGCCCCTAGGCTTAGTTGTCTTCTCAGAAAAGATATGCTGGGACTCTCCCTGCACCAATCAGTCCTGAAATTGGGAACATGTTGGCCATGCCACGGAAAGTAGCTCTGACATGTGCCGCCTGTTTGTTGGGGGTTTTTTTGTGCTAAGGTCCCTAAATGTCACTCCCCCAAAAGAGAAGATATTTGTCTACTCACACTGCTTCAAACAGTCCCATCATCTGTCATGTCTTGGTGCTGGAGTACCAGAAACGCTCAGAGGTGGGATTTAGGTCCAGCTGGATCTTGCTGGTTTCTGCAGATGGTTGCCCAGTTTGGTTACCCACCTAAAGAGCACCTCAGAATCTCCGATTGCTAACTTAGCATCTGCAGTGCCATGAAACACAACAAAACCCCACTCTCTTAGCTTCTGACAGCTGGAGCCTAAACTCTGCAATATCCAAAGCCTGAAAAATAAAAGAAACGTTTGGCCCTTCATTTTGCACCAAATAATTCTGACTTTTCCTTGAGATGTATCTTTACTGTGCAGCACTATAAAAAGGGCACAGTCAGGGACTGCAGTGCTACAGAGTTAACTTCAGGCTCCTGCCAGGACACGTCAGTTGTCAATACCTCTGAGCGCAGGTATATACAATAAGCAAGCCTTAATAACAGTAACAATAAGCTGGCCCATCCTTACTGAAATACTCCATTGAATCTCAGCATAATGGCAATGGAAAACTGCATGTAAGGATCCTGAAAATTTTTAAGCGTGATCTCCACAACTCCATTGTCTAGATACCTAAAAATATTGTTGCAGCTTTTAAAGCATCGAAAAACTAAGACCAGCAGCAGCACAGTAGCATAGCTCTTCCTATATTAGCTTGATTTTTAGGCTAGCCCCCCCCAAATTCTAGCAACTGAATGGAGAAGAAATGCAGCTGCTCCCATTCTAGAGCTTTTAATTACTGCTAAATTTATTATTAGAATTGTATTTGCAGTGGTTAGTGAACCCCATCAGGAACAGCCTTTTGATTTAAGTGCTACCTAAACCTATAATAAAAATTAGCTCCTGCTCAAGAAAGCTTATGCTCTAAGGATAAATTGTGGCCTTACAGAAGTAAAAGGGAGCTTTGCCACTCCAACAGAGCCAGGATTTCATTCACCATAAATCAAAAGCCAACTCGTGCAGCTTTTAGCATTATTTTAAGCAGTGGTCCCAGGGCATTAAAAACCAAGCTATGTCTGTGGGGTTTTTGCAAGCCATATGTCTGCTGACAGAAACATTCCTAGTGTAAGCATTTTTTGAAAAGGGCAGCATGGGAAAAAGGAGAAGATACATGTTGGAAGAAGAGCAAATACAAAATCAAGGTGATATCATTTTTTCAGTGGCAACAGGAGCCTTGATAGGTTAAAGAAAATGGTAAAGTAAGGTAAGAACCAGCCATGGAAAGCCATCAAAATGTAGTCATTCATACATTCATACATTTTCTGTCTTTATAGAAACAGGGATCCTGTTGCTCTGCTGAAGCTGCATAGTTCATATGAGGGTTTTTTATTCCAGCTCCCAAAGCATACTTTCAAAATCGATAATGCATATCATCACTCCTAACTGACCGGGGAAACTGTGTCTCAGAACACATCTCAGTGCAGTAGCGACTCAGAAACAGATCACAGGCACATAGACACTGCTGCTTCTGGCATATTTTATTGTTAATCCACAAACAGAATTCTCATAAATAAAAAGCAAGTGGGGTTCCCCCTGAGACCACAGCGTGTTCAGCATCCTTGGTTCAAAATTACACTAGATTGAAGGGAATTATACATCACTTCACAGGGTTTTTCTCCCCAGTTTCACACCATTCCCTGTCCATCTCCCCATCCATCCTCAGGGAACCATTTCACAAGAAAATCAGACTCCAGAAGAAAGTCATAAAGACTGAGGCAGGCTGTCAGGTAAGGAAATTCTGTGCTATTCAAGCCTTTGTGTCTAAAATCCCCAGAAGGAATGAAGTCACAGAATCACAGAATGGTTGAGGGTGGAAGGGACCTCTGGAGATCATCTAGTCCAACCCCYCTGCTCAAGCAGGGTCACCTAGAGCACGTTGCACAGGATCACGTCCAGGCGGGTTTTGAATATCTCCAGAGAAGGAGACTCCACAACCTCTCTGGGCAACCTCTTCCAGTGCTCTGTCACCCTCACAGTGAAGAAGTTTTTCCTCATGTTCAGATGGRATTGYCTGTGTTTCAGTTTGTGCCYGTTGCCTCKYRTCCTRTCRCTGGGCAYCACTGARAAGAGTCTGGYCCCATCCTCTCGACACCCTCCCTTAAGATACTTGTACACATTGATAAGCTCTCCTCTCAGCCTTCTCTTCTCCAGGCTAAACAGGCCCAGCTCTCTCAGCCTTTCTTCATAAGAGAGATGCTCCAGTCCCCTAATCATCTTTGTAGCCCTTCGCTGGACTTGCTCCAGTAGTGCCACATCCCTCTTGTACTGGGGAGCCCAGAACTGGACACAGTACTCCAGATGTGGCCTCACCAGGGCTGAGGAGAGGGGGAGGATCACCTCCCTCGGCCTGCTGGCAACACTCTTCCTGATGCACCCCASRATACCATTGGCCTTCTTGGCCACAAGGGCACATTGCTGCCTCATRCTTAACTTGGTGTCCACCAGCACTCCCAGGTCCTTCTCCGCAGAGCTGCTTTCCAGCGGGTCAGTCCCCAACCTGTACTGGTGCATGGTGTTATTCCTTCCCAGGTGCAGGACCCTGCACTTGCCTTTGCTGAACTTCATGAGGTTCCTCTCCGCCCACCTCTCCAGCCTGTCCCTTAACTTCATTCAAAATAAGAGAGCTCTTCTAGTGTAACATATCAGTATAGCTATAAGTGCAAAAGCCCTTTTACTGTAGACCTGTCCTCAGCTAATTAGGCATATTGTCACTTAGAAATAATCTGCCAAATCTAACTGTTTAGCAGTTCTGGCTGCAGTTCAACTCAGGCTATTCACTTGATGCAGAATCAGTCTGTTATGTATCTTCCTTTAGTGGCTGTTGTATAGAGGATAACAGTCCATTCTTGCAACAGCTATTACAGCTAATCCTTTAGCTCAAGTAGCTAAGGTCTGCATTCAGCTCGTTCTTTAGAAAATATGAGGTACATGCCCAAAAACCTCCTAGATCTGCATAATTTGTAAGTCAAAAGGATAATTATATTTGTTTAATTCTTAGAGGACAACATATATTTCAGAGGAAGCATTACTCTGATTCCTCAGTATCCAGCTGAATAATGCATGCTTTCAAATTAATTTGATACCAAGATGAGTGGAGATCTGTTGAGGCTGGAGGGGGGTTGTTTGTTTTTTATTCTTATATTTTGTTTTAGTCTTATTTTTCCTAGGCTAAGAATAGCCTCTTTTTAGACAGTAAGATCTGTGCTTTTGGGGGCAATTGCCTTCAATCAATAGTCCTCAGTAACAACTATATTGTTTTACAGCAGTGCTCTGAAGGAACTAGTTCAGTTTTTATTTTTTTCTGAAACATTAGGAAAGGTGACAGCTGGTCTGTCTCTTTTGGAGTGTATTTTTTAGGCTTGTATTGAAATTCGGAGGACCTCACAAAAGCCAGATTAAGGCAATGCTGTGGCTTTGGCAAATCAAAAAGGTATGAAATTTAGCACTGCTGTCAGAGCTTTCAGTGAATTCTCTGTACAGGCAATACAATATTATGGTCTAATTGCACAGGCAAACAAGACTTGGCACAGTGTCTGTCCAGAAATAGATTATCTTTCCAGAGCTAGAACATATCAAATTCTAGGAAAACTGGAGGCACAAGATGGATTTTTTTTTTTTTTTCCTGGAGGAACAGTTTAATGGTTTTGGATACTCAGATCAACAAGATCTCCCAGGATCAGCATATGAAGTGCATATTTTTGCAGCATCAACACTGAAACAGGCAGTCATTATAAATTTGGTGCAGAGAGAGTGTCTGGACCTCTTCTCATTCTTGAAAACTCACAGGTTGGCCTTAACAGTTGCCCTAATCAGGTTAAGTTCTGCTACTAAATCTGCATTCTAAGAGTAGATGGCCTTAATTGTTATTCTGATTAAACAGTTTGTAGGACTGAGTCAAAAACTGGCAGGACTGTGGCACTGTCACCAATCCAGATTTTTTAAGGTTGTGAGCATCAAGGCATTCTAGGTACATAAAAGGATTGCACCTTTTAGTGCTATGGGGTATTCATTTTCTTCTGCTTTTAGGCATTTTGAGGATTGAATGTGAAGACTAGCAGGATCTAGCAGCATTTATATCTCAAGCCCTGGTTTTTCGCAATGCAGAAATTCAGACATAACTCATGCAATTAGGAATGGCTGAATGGTATCCTCAGATAGAGGCTGGAGCTGTTTGAATCCCAAAATCCGTAAACTTCCCTTACTTTTACCTACATGTGCATTTTCCTCCTTCTAGGTGAATATACTATTATGACAGCACATTTTCATCTGAAAAGAAAAATTGGTTATTTTGTCATCCAGACATACCTTCCTTGCATTATGACTGTGATCTTATCACAAGTGTCATTTTGGCTAAACAGAGAGTCTGTCCCTGCCAGAACTGTCTTTGGTGAGTATCTCACTTTTCTTGCAGTGTACAGGAAAGAATGGTCTTGTTTGTGGAAGTGATTTTCTGTAACCAAACCACAGTGCGCTGATTCTTATTTCTATTTGAGATGTTTTAGATGTTCCCTTATTCTCTTCTAGTTTCAATTCAAAATCTTTTAAAAATAATGTTAGGGCTTTTTGGTAAAATTATGACAGAAATTGCACAAGAATCAATTATATGAAGGTTAGAGGAGGGAAGACAGAAGAATCAAATCGATGTGATTTGTGTTTTTTTTTTCCCTCAGATAAAATAGTAAACAGTTTAGAACAAAATAACATACATATTATCAGAGTTAATGCATACTCTAGTGTAAGCATTTGAAACAGATTTCACTTCAAAACGTTTTGTTTATCTGTGTTTCAAGATGTTTAACTGGGAAAACCATGTAGAGGTTAATTAGTAACAATTATCTCTATTACCGTCAAACAAATTAATATGATTTTGCATTTACAAAATACATGTTTACTACAGAAGCTGCCATGGAAAAATCCTTTGGGATCTCTAAATTACTTGATTTATCACTAGAAGATTGCAAAAATTAAGCACAATCTTAACTGAAGGCTGATGAAATACAAAGGATCCACTAGATGAGAAATCAGGGAAGCGAGAGCAGTTTTGTGTATAAAACTTTTGTGTCCTTTAAGAGTCATTTGTCTATAGAATCCTCCTGAAGTCAGTTGGGAGCTTTGATTAAAAATCAATTCAGTGATCTGTATTGGGAGCTTTGTTGACTGGTGATACTGATTCTAGGTTTACAAAGCTGTAACTGAGAGTTGAATTTTGTTCTATTAGGGACATCCTTTCACAAATGAAATTAGTGGCAGCTCTGTCATATATTGTCTTCTGTGAAAGAAGGAGCTACTGTAAAGGAAATGAATAACGACCAACAATTTCATTCATCCACAGGTGGGAAAACAAAAACTATAATCCCACCTCATTATGAAAGTTACTGCTAAATAGATTGATCACTGATTTTATAATGCACCACTTAATAAGAGGCACTCTATATGTACCATATATCAAAGTACAAGGATAAAGTATCAATAAGATTTTGGGTTATCTAACAGGTGCGCTTATATTATCTTTAAAAATATATATTTAAATGTACTAAGACTAGAGATAACTAGAATGCCCCAGAAGTAAATAGAATGCCCCCAGAGACTTTTATTTTCTCATAGTCAGCAGTTTCTTACTCTTTCAGATCGTAATATGGAAATACTGACTTTGTGTGGCCTCAAAGAGGCTACTAAGCTAATCTTTGCATCTTTTTTTTTTTCCTTTACAGGAGTAACGACAGTCCTCACCATGACCACCTTAAGTATCAGTGCCCGTAACTCTTTGCCAAAAGTGGCTTATGCTACTGCAATGGACTGGTTTATAGCTGTCTGCTATGCCTTTGTATTTTCTGCATTGATTGAGTTTGCAACAGTCAACTATTTCACCAAGAGAAGTTGGGCATGGGATGGCAAAAAAGCTCTTGAAGCTGCTAAAATCAAGGTGTTTACCTTACGTTTTTTAAATACTTAGAATAAAAAGCAATTACCAAGCATGGTTCAAATAACTGAATATACAATTTTCAGCTTCTCCACAAAAAGACATTTAACTTATGCCAAACTCTCATCTTCCTATAGAAGAAAATTTGCAAGGCAGTATTCCTTCTTCTGTTCAGGGGAATAGGCTGTCAGTCTCCACCATCTATATGAGGTGGTTTGGGGAAGGATACAGGGCGTTAAATACACGTCACATGGGATTTTAACGACTAAAATTCTGATAGTCAGCCAACATACACTATGAAGGATATGTCTGTAGAGCACTCTGCTTGTGCTCTCTGAAATACATGACAAAGCTCACACTGAGCTCCAGGGGTCAAGGTCCCAGTACAATATCCTCAGTAAAAAAGTAAAAAAAAAGTAGTGCTATGAAGACATGAACTTCTGCATTTCGAGCTGAAATTTAACTTTCTGAATCTGACTGACTCTTATCAAATGATGTCCTAAAGAAAGTTCATGCATGCAGGCAATAAAGGAATTGTAAAATAACAATACAAAGAGGAGAAACTAGCAGGAACAACAAGCCTTTCACTATTCTGCTTCCTTTTGTCAGGAGGGTGATGTTAGTGTCTTGGCAGCTGCCTGCAAGGCAGCAACCTCGGCAGGTGAACATCGCCCTGACAAAAGAACCTGCTAATTCACATGCCAAGTGGGATCCGGCCCTGGCAGTCCTTGTTTAGTGTTTGCTGACTTCAGGGAAAGTTTAAACTGAGTAAGGGCTATAATATCAAGGCAAAAACAGCTGTTTGGGAGTCGAAGTCATAATAGCCAACAGACATTTGTTAGCATGATTGATTAGGGTGCATAGATTTTGGTTTATTATTTTGAGAACATATTTCCACTTTCTGTACCTGCTGTCTAACGTTTTGTTATTTACACTGCAGAAAAAAGAGCGTGATTTACTGGGAAATAAATCAGCTAATACTTATACCACTGGAAAGATGACCCCCACACCAAACATGCCAAAGGACTCAGCCCCATCTGTCATCTCAAACACTGTTACCGCTGCAGTGAAATCTGCAGAAGAAAAGCCTGCTGAAAGCAAAAAGACTTATAACAGCATCAGTAAGATTGACAAAATGTCCCGAATAATTTTTCCAGTGTTGTTTGGAACTTTTAACTTAGTCTACTGGGCCACATATTTGAATAGGGAGCCTGTTATTAAAGGTGCCAATTCTCCAAAATAAACTGAAGGACTCTAAAGCCACATGTGAGCCATACTTACAAAGCAGATGCTACCAAGGAAAATTTGAGATCCAGACGACTTTCTACATTTGGGCAATATTCTTCAGGAAGTTTTTTGCATGTTTAATAATATGTACAAATATTATTGCCTTGATTGTTTCTACATGTAACCTCAGATGTTTCGAAGATGGTTATATTACTTACTTTCAGCAACAGATCTTTGTAAAAGGTCAGAAGACACTGAACATGGCTTCTTTGCTGCTGAGTATCTTGCATTGATAGTTTACAAATAAAATAAGTTATATTTTTTAACTGTTCAAGTGTACTACATGTCGTGGTTTTTATACTTCAGATGTACAGTCATACAAATGTAGGCTTAAGCTATATTTTACAGAAGAGCTCCACTATTGTCATCTGATAGGTTACTATGAGTAACACCAGTTGTAAAAGTGCCAAATTATTAAACATAGGGCTCTGTTTGAGCATCTTTACTGATTATAGATAGTACATTACTCCACAAATAAAACTGCACAGCCCAATTTTCATTAGCAGAAATTAATACAATGCAGTAAATCCTAATGGGGCTATGCTGATTTTCACTGCTTGAGCTTCTAGCTTGCAGTGAAGTAACATAGGGAGCAAGATGCTACTTGTGTAAATAAAAGTGGTAGAATCTTGCCCTTAAAAGAAAATAATACATGTTTGTTTGGTTTTTTTTGCATTCCAGCGGAATTTTCTCTGATGGTTGTCAGTATTTATTCCAAAAATTAGAGATATATTGCATGAAATTATCTTTAACATAGATTAGGAA
Organism: Apteryx rowi; assembly: GCF_003343035.1. NCBI lineage: Eukaryota > Metazoa > Chordata > Aves > Apterygiformes > Apterygidae > Apteryx > Apteryx rowi. The sequence continues at coordinate 846,310 of NW_020450485.1, read as the reverse complement.
CATATTTGTGCAAATAAAACTTTTAACAAAAGCAGTAGACATTTTTATTAGGGTAAAGTAACTAATGTTTGGCCATTTTCCCAAGAAGATTATGTTATATTAGCAGAGCTAAACAGTAAAGAATTACAATAATTCTGAAATAATTATTACTTGTTTCCCAGAGTGAAAACCAGTCAGCCAACACAAAGAAGGGTGATCAGAAAAGAGATGTGCTTTATGACAGCAAGGTGTTTCAGTGACAATATTGACAGAAAGATCTTTGTACTGTCCATCTGAAACTTTTCTATAAGACGCCTTGCTGCTGCCAATGTGTTTTGCTTTCACGATGAATGAGAAAATGCAATCTCAGTTTTCAGCTCTTTTCTCCTTGGCATCCTTTCCTTGTTCCAGAAGCTTTTGTAATTTAATCTTAATGTTTAAAATAAAAAATGCATTCAACGCTTGATTGCTAAATGTCGTTCTTATACTGGTTATCATTTTAGGAAGATAAAAAAAGTCACCACTAGAGTTAAAACAATTAACTGGGAAATACACGTGCATGCACATGAGTACATTTGTGTATATGACGCATCCTCGCTGTTGCCCAGAAAGTTACAGGTCAGGTCCAGGCCTGGGGAGCTGTTTGGGCTTCTTGTGTTTCTTCTCCATTCCTAAATGTTGCAAAGAAAAAAGCTAATGCGCGTATTCCTTTTTGCAACTTTTATTTTGATGTTGTGAATTTGGAAATTTGCAAATTCTCAGTGGCCAGGAGGAGGGCATGGGACCAGCAGGTGACTGGAAGCTGGTAGAAAGGAGTAAGGGAGGTACATGCCAATCTATTGCTTACAGTGTTAACTTGAGAGAAGGTCAGGGTTTGGCTCTCAGTTTTCATTTAGGCATCCCATGTGGCTTTGAGCAGCCACACACTTCCTTGTTCTTCATTTCTCTACTTCTAAAGCTGGATCATGGCATTGAATCCAATGAATCCAGTCCTTTGGGGATCAGAAAGAGTGAAAAATTTCAGAGCACGTTGGAGGCAAAACTTCATAAATCCCAATGGATATTTCTTTTCTTGCACGTAAGTTATTCCCACTCACAAAAAGGTGTGAGCCAAACAGACCTTCTCTTTTCTCTGTGAAAAGCACATAGTTTTGGTAAGTCCAGCAGGGAGGCAGTGCAGTGAAGTGCACATGTGTTGCGATGAGTGTCCTCAGTGGTTGGCTCGCACTGCGCAGCTCCAAAGCGGCTAAAAGCATCTGGTGTCTGGTGGAAGGGAGCAGATCTCTCAACATGTGTGCGATGCACAGCCCATCAGTGGCAGCCTCTTCTGCCTCTGCCTATGGCAATAGCAATGCATAATAAATGCAGTGCTAGACTCAGGTCACCACTCCTAGAAGCTGAATATTCAGACTAGGAGAGCTGAGCCCAGTATGCTGTCAGGACGAGCAAACACAACAATTGCTGTGAGTCAGGAGGTGAATGCCTGGGGTTATTTCTTGTAACCATTGATATGGGCATATATTCCTCCCATGGCTAGGCAAACTGTCCATGAAATGAGCAGCACAGTAGGGGCTCGTTGTTAGTCACCTCATTGTTAATCACTGAGGGAAGCAGCCTGAGTACCTACAGATGACTGTTCACTGTCCTGAAGTCTTTTTCTGTGGTCGATGATGATATGGCATGCTATTGACACCCATGGCAGACAGATGTGTGCTGGGTAACACATCTGAACCAGAGTTCTTGCAAGGAACCAATCTACCAGCAGCTTGCTATTTCTAGTCTCGCCAGAACAACAGATGAGATGTAACACTTCTGGCATCAGTGACACAGCGTAATGCACCAAACTAATCTTACTCAACAGGGTGTCTGCAGATTACCAGTGGACTGATAAGGACCCATCAGGATATAGTCCATGTGATTGATGATTTGTCTTTTTTTTTTTTTTTGACCACATACATAGACACATTACTATGTTGTTGGCAAGTATGCATCTGTACCTGTAAGCTCAGTTTCCTCCCTGCTACTCTTGCAGCCCACAGGTGGCATAGGCTCACACTGTTTTATCATGCATCATTATTTATAATATTTGTTGTTGTGAAAGGGAAGTTAGGTTCTGTACAATAAGTGCATTTTGTTCAATTCAGGTGGTAAGAACAGTACTTGCCACTTCTTCCCCTCAGATACCAAACACTCAAGTTGCAACTAGACTGTGGGTTTTTTCAAGAAGATTAAGTAGTTGTAGGATTTAGAAATAAAAATAGTTACTGAGCAGCAATGCTCCAAAGATTAAGGAACTAATTGACAGCCACTGACTCAAGCCAGGTACTGTGGATTCAAGTCTAATCTGGAGTGAAGGACTTTTGCACAATTTTCTAAATAGAAACTATATCAGCATTCTGAGATGCCGATTGTTAGAAGCTAGAGGAGTATTCAGGAGAAATATTAAATATACATGCCCTGTTCCTCTTAATCTTCCCCAAAATATCTGCTTCTGGCCACTATCAGAGAAAGTATACTGGGCTAGCAAAACCTTTGCCCTGACCCTGTGCAGGTACTCAGCCTATGTTCCTGTGTAAGACAAGGCTGGAGCACAGGCTCACCTGATCAGACCTGTAGACCACAGTATAGTTATGAAAGTGGCATCAGAGTGCCTTGGGGACAATATGCAAGCTGTATTTACTACACTGTTGAAAACTGTGAGCCACCTGCAAAACTCCAGAGGACAGCATGTATGGTAAAAAGATGTCTAAATAAACATGTATCCCAAAACAAGAAAGAATTACAGACGGTTGCTTTCACTTCTCCTCAGACTTCCACAAGAAAGCCTCTGATGCGAGGCTTTTTCCTATGTGAAAGGGAAACGCTGAATCATCTTTAAAGCACCTTCTCCACAGCCATTCTGTCCACCTAGGAGGATTTCTGTGCTAATTTTTATTTGCTTACACCCTAGTATGACCCTCATCCTGAATGGCTCAGCATTGTTTTCTGTTCTCCATTCCACTCTGACTGTTTTTTCCTGAAAAGTCTCCTAATGAATACAGAATACCTGCAAATCATTACTAGTGATGATGCATGTCCTGCAGTCACAGGACAGGACCCATTGCTTTATTTTAGCAGAAAATACTTTGGAATTTACCTGATGTGCAGAAGATCTGACAATTACCTGCCCAAGGCATGTGGCCCCACAGACATTTTATATATATATATATCACTTCAGGTTATATTGAGTGATGCCTTCTGCATCTAAAGGCAGAAAATAATGATTAAGGCTCATTCTGTTATCATGGATTTGCCAAACCTCATTGAAATTTCCTGAAGAAACAGTCTATCTTATGTTTCTTGGAGAATCCCACACATTCCTAATCCTTGCTCAGAACTGAAATGGTAGAAGAAGAATGAACTACTTCTCAGCATGCACTCCTAACTGAACAGTAGGTTTTGTGCCATAGTTTGGGAGATGCTTTAGTAAGCTGATTGACTCCAGTCTAGAATGCTTAAATACCAAGTCATGGTCTACTGCCTTGCACTGCATAACACCTAACAATTGCAGTCAGTAGTATTGTTTGTGTGGGAGACCGTTACTCATTGATGGCATCTGAACTGTGGGAGATGGGAGCATTTCCCAGATCCTGGCTCAAAGTAAACACCTTGATCTCATCCTGCTCCAAGCTAGTGCGGTATCTGGATGCATCAGCTTCCTTTGGCTTCCACTGGAAGGAGCCTGGGCCTTCAGGAATGGGGTGAGTTGTGTCACTGCCCCCAGTTTGGGTGAGCAGGGACACTGCAGGGCACAACTACTTTACAGCTTAGTCACAGCCAATGAGAGTAATAAAAAGGAATTGATTGTCACTGTTTTTTTTCTATATGCTTTCATGAAAAAGAGTTGAAAAGTGAATTACAACAATTCACCAGGGGAGTAAGTATATGCAGGTCTATTGCCAAATTTCCTCATTTGCTCCCATTAAGAATGAAAGAGTAAGTCAAATAAAATAGAAAAGGTTTTTATTTGTGGTATTTGAGTTGTGCCAGCTTACTCCAAGGATGAATTTAGCCAAGAATATATTTTCTAAAGCTTAACCCTCTTCTATTATCTTGAATTGTGTTCTGCTTTTTTCTGAACAGAATATGCCCTCTGTGGAATAGCTAAACATATTTGTACAGAACTGAGAAAGAAATGATTTTATGAAATAATCCTGTCTTTCAGAAATTCTTGCTCAATGTATAAATTAAGCTTTTCAAGAAAACTGAATGAAATTGCTTTGCTACTCAGCTTATACAGCCAAGATGAATGTAGCACTTGCACAGCTATTTGTTTTTTAAGAGGGGAGGCAGTATTCTTTGTAATAAGAATATATTTCCCCTAACACTGTTGCTCTGCAGATTGGAATCAACACTGAAATGTTCAGAGGAACCTAAATTATCTTAAAACAGTGTTTGATCAAATTATTTGAGTTCTTCCTGGCTTTTATGTGTTTTTATTTCAATACAAACAAAATAATACCAAACATTCAAAATTATGGCCATTGCATGGTGATAGTATCTCAGAGAGCAACCTCACCTTACCAATCCACTGTTTTGTTGTGGGCATTTGTTCAATTTTGAGAAAGGCAAAAAGAATTAAAAGGTAGATTTTTATGAAGCCCAAAGGGCTTCTGAAGGATCTCCCTAGGATTAACACTAATTTAGACTCAAAGGTAAGTAAGTGTCCCATTCTGTACTGCATTATTTGCCTTTTCATTGCCGTCCTCAAAGCAATTATCAATTCTCATGGTCATCATGTCTTAAAAGTTGCTGTTTTAAATTGTTACTGGCTAAAAAGAAAACAAAAAGAAAATTTAAGAATGTTTACTGAAGATACCAAGTCATTTATTTCACCTAGAAGACTTTGAAGAGTTTTTAGGAAATGCCAATAGATTGCAATGCACTGGACAGACCATGATAGGTTACATTCATATGTGACAACATCTGAAGTACTACATGCAGGACCAAAAATATTCCATAACCTGTCACCTATATGGTAATAAACTCTGGAACTACAGTCAGCCATGGTACTCTTGGCCTCAGAGGGCCAAGGCTCAGTTCTCAGAATCACACAGAATCACAGAATGGTTGAGGTTGAAAGGGACCTCTGGAGATCATCTAGTCCAACCCACCTGATCAAGCAGGGTCACCTAAAGCACGTTGCCCATGATTGTGTCCAGACAGCTTTTGAATATCTCCAAGGAAGGAAACTCCACAACCTTTTTAGGCAACCTGTTCCAGTGCTCAGTCACCCTCACAGTGAAGAAGTTTGCCCTCATGTCCAGATGGAACTTCCTGTGTTTCAGTTTGTGCCCATTGCCTCTTGTCCTATCCCTGTGCAACACTGAAAAGAGTCTGGCCCCATTCCTCCCCCGAAAAAAGAAATAGCCCCCCCGCAGGACACTGCGCTGGTCAAATGTGCCACAGAGCAGGTTCTCTGGCACCTGAGGTAACAATGAAAGTCCCAATAAAGTAGAAGAGAGCGTTCAGCACTTGCTGGGCTTTCTCTCATCTCCAGTGCCAGAATGGAAAGACCAAAGCCTGGTACCTGTTTCAGGGTTTGTCCCTGCTGTCAGAAAACCCTCCTGTATGAAGGGGAGACTATATGTAGGGGAGGAATGTTGGCTCTGCTGTTACTTTTCCAAACAGATTTTGGGGAGAGCAGAGGAGCAAGAGCAAAGAAAGCTCTGGAGTATGTGCTTTCTCTCCAAAGCTTTCCCAGGTGCCCCATCTTGCCCTTTACTTGGTAGGGGTGGGCAGGGCACAGAGCAGCAGCCCCATGCTCTGGCAAGTCATCAGTCAGTTTTTTCATCTCCTGGATATTGGTGCTTGTTCCTTCTCTCCTTCTGCTGTTCTCAGGGTGTCAAGATATTAAGAGTGGGGATATTCTATGTTCTTAAACACTACAAGCGCACTGTGAATGGTGAAGTTTAGATTATTTGGAGACCCATGTTTTGTAAATCAGAGGTTGTGGCCAAGGAATACCAGGTCAGCTGCGCTCAAGAAGATTGTTCTGGTAAGAAGACAGGTTAAAACCTTGGCCTGCCCTTGCACCAAGCTTGAGGTGAATGCAAACTGCTCTGAAGACATGACTGAATGCCTCAAACTGGCCTGAGAACAACTCCAGCTTGTTCAAGCTGAACCGGCCACCCAGTATCAACTTCTCAGAATGGCCCCTTGGGTGTCTTTGCCCAATAATATGCCTCCAGCTGGATGCATGTGAGGGATAGGACACTGGTCCCAAAGGTGGAGATATTTGCTGGCTACAAGGGGGCAGAGGAGCAGAAGAATCCTTATGGACTGCTGTGCCATCCTTGCACTTTGCTTCTTCCTGGCATCTATTGACATGGCATAGGCTTAGCCAGAGCGCACTGACTGTGGGCACAGTCATAATGGCGTGGCACCATGCACCTTGTCATGGGACTTGCAAGGTGTTCCTACTGAATGGTTTGTTTTCTTCTTTCTGTTCCTGCACTAGCAAAATCATTGCTGCGCCCTGAGCACCTTGGTTTGCAGAGTGCTCTGTCTTTTCCCAGAAAGGACTCCATAAAATGCTCCTAGGATCTGTAGCAGAGGATTCAAGAACCTGCTCTGTAGCAGCAGTGCCTTGCCAGAAAGTGTTGTCCCCTTGTTATTGGAGCCCATTGCACTGCTGCAGAGGTGACTTTGTTCCTCTTTTGCTGATGTCTAGGTGATGTAAGAATCATCCCTCTGAAGTATGAGGATCTATCCGTGTGTGCCCGCATGCCCTTTACAACAGTACACTGTTGCGTAAACAAGACTTCTGACCCTGGCAGGATGTTATGCTTTCATCCACTGCAGGCTTCCTGGCTAGCCTTGTTGGGTAAGTTGATAGCAATGCTTTTCCAGCACTTGGCGGCATTTTGAAACTAACTACCATAAAAAACAAAACGTTCAGATACTCTTTAATGGAACAATAGCTTAAATAGGCAGACCTAACCTGGCAAGATTGTATGAGAAAAAAGATGTGAGACCACCTAATCTGTAAGACCAGCTAAATCTGTCTCCTCCTTTGGCATTGCTGACATCCTCAGAACAGCTGCTCAGGGGTTGTCCAGCCCCAGAGGTCCATATGCACAGAGGGTGTCTGCGCTCAATGTCCATGCTTCTGCCAGTGAAGTACGCAAAGCTGCTGAAAAGCCACAGCACCACAGCTTCAGGTGGGATTCACAATATCCTGCCCTTGGGCCAAAGAGAGCACATGAGTTTCATGCTGAAGGACAGAGGTAAGGACATGCAGAAGATGTCCGGACATATGAGGTTCTGAGGCTCACATTGTGAGGGCTCTCCTTCAACATTTAATCACAAGCAAAGTTTAGGTGCCTAATTCAAGAAAATTGTTTAGTGCTAGAAAGGGGGCATCCGGTTCTAGCAAGTGAGCCACTTGTATTCATAAGCCCCATTCCTTCCCTCTTTCACTCTTCAGTTACGTTAACTGGCACAGCTGCCTTCTGAAAATTTTAACTTCCCAGCCCCCTCCACGCACAACAAATACCACTGAGGGTTTAGCTTTTGGTATCCTTTAGGTTGCAAAGATAGCTGCCCTATGTAAAAATGCAACGAAAGGTAAGTTAGAATATGGATAAATTTTATTGTGCTGGAGAATATAAACATTTTACTGTTATTAAAGGGTGTGATAAAAAGTTATTTTTTTAAAACATGTGTTTAATAATCATGACCTTCATCTGAATACACCATTTGAAGAGAGCGAGCAAAGGCACAGGGTACAGTTAAAAATAAGAGAAAAGGATGTGAATATGAAGAAAAAAAGTAAAAGTAAAAATGCATAAGGGAGGAGGTATGATAAAAGGAGGAGCTATTATATTTCTTTGGCATTAGCACATAGTCCACTGAGAACAACAGGAAGAAAGCCTTAAACATCAGCTTATTCCTCCTTACAGCCAGCGGAGAAGGAGGCAATAAATGAATTGTAAAATTCTACTCAAGCCATGGGGCTTGCTGTCACACTGTAACTGAAGAGGCGAATATCCAATTAAACWTTATGAGAGTTTTTCCAAAGGGCCGGATGATTTACTGCCCATATACACTACTTGTAACAGTGCACGGTCACAGAGTCATGGTCGCAGCATGGTCGCTGCTGCTGGCGGGAGAACCCCTGCTGGACGCCCCGACGGAGGGTGCCCGCGCTGGGTGTGCGCTGCCCCCGGGGCATCGCCCCTTCCTGCCCCGCCGAGGGGCTCCGGGGGCCGGTCCGCGCCCGCGCTTCCCCCGGCAGCCGCCAGGGGATCCCGCCGCCCGCCGCAGGAGCCGGCGAGGACGGGATGCGCCTTCGCGACGGGCGAGGAAGAGAAGGGACCGCGGCCGCAGGGAGCCGTGCGGCGCCAGGGAAACCATCCCCGGCCGAGGGCGGAGGGACCCTGCCCCTGCCGCGCGGCTGCCCAGAGCCCGGCTTCCCCGGCGGGGGGCGGGGGCATCGCTCTTCGCAAGCATCGCTCACCACCGCTGTTCCTTTCCTCCGGGGTATTTTTGTCGCGGTACCAGGTGTTCTGCTTGGGCGGCCCGCCCGGGCGGTGGGAGAAAGGCAGGCGGCCCCGCGGCCGCCCCCGCCGCACCTCGCGGCGGCTCCGCTCCGCCGCGCCCCGGCCGCCGCCGGCACACGCGCCCCGCGGGGGGCAGCCCCTGCCGCGGAGCCTTGTCCGCTCTCCGCCTGCTCTGACGGGCTCCTGGCGGGGCTCCGAGCACACGCTACGCCTTCATTTAGTTGACTTGAATCTGTGTATGTGAGTACGCGTCACATGCATGTTCACGTATGTGCGATGTGGCAAGCGAAGGAGCAGCTGGCGGTCGTGAAAACCCTCTTTGCACGCTGCTTCCCAGCCTTTCTTCCCGAGTGCTCAGGCACTCTAAAGCCGGGACATTGCTATCATGAACTCCACCCTCCAACTGGTGTTTCCATAAGCAACAGCCATCAAAAAAATCTTCGGGTGCCTGCAAATGCTCCTTGCTCTTGTTGCAGCGAGTTACCTGGCGCTGGTGCCCGGGAGCCGCGCGGGGAGCAGCGGCTGAAGCGGGGCCGGTGGGACGCCCCGTCCCGACACCCGCGGGGCTTTGTCTCCCCCACCTGAAATGCGGTCGTTCACCCCCCGCCTCGTCCCGCATGCCCTCAAACGCTGGTGCTTCCGCAAACTATTCACACCTGCAGATCAACGTGCTGCAAAACCAGCCTGCATCTGAAGCAACATTTCCAGCTTGCACTTTCGCATAGCTATTTCTGGTGAATCCCAAGGCAATACCAGTGATCCTTCCTTCATTCCCTTTCCTTTCAGACTCTGCCCATTATTTTTCCAAGACAGCAGGAGATCTGGAGTTCAACTGTATTCCTCTGCTGGCGACAGAAAAGAGCGCAAGTTTTATAACAAGTGATTATGAGCAATTCACAGTAATTGCAATTAGCCAAAGTCAACACGAAAGAACTGCTGTATAATCTAGTAAAACGAAGTTTAGGTTGCAAGAACCTAAAGTGCATGACTGGAAATTAATTGCTTGGCTCGCAGTGGATTTTCTGTAAGCTGTCTCCTTCCCTCAATAAATAAATTAGGGAACAGAACTCATTCTAATCAGTCCTTCTAGGCGTCATACGGGAGCTATTCTAAAAGCAAGATTACATCTTCCAGCAGAACTTTTTAAAACGTAATGTCATAATTAAAAGCAACTCCCCCAAAACTTGGAAAATAATACCTAAGGGAGGAGAAAGCAAAGATTTATACTTCAGAGATTTCAAATCACAGTAAAATGATCACTCTAGCAGGGTTTTTTGTTTCTGCTTTACTGTAATATAAGTGAAATTTTGTCATTTTCCAATTCTGAAAGCAAAGGGGAATATTCTTATTACGCTGATGCCTGATGTAAAGTTCCATAGAACTGGAGAGAATTGAAGACATCAAAAATCACATCTGTGTTGTTCTTAGTGGAGTAGAAAGATACATTATGTCCAGACCCAAACTATCTTTCTCCTGAATACACTTCGCTGCAACCACATTTCCTAGTTCCCACAGCAGAGAATCCTAATTTATCTCAAAGATCCCAATATACACATAAATCCATGTAACTTTGCCTACTGCATGCCTCCCTCCTCTGTGTATACACTCTACAAGCATATCCTACATATGTGTATACATATATATGCACGGACATATAGTGCATGCAAACTTCTACATACATAGAGCTAGATATAGAGGCATATGCGAACACATTGCGTTGTATATGTTTAGCTATCTCTTTGTGGAAGACTATACTGTAGGTTTCTGTCTGTAGCCGCATAGACTGGGTGTATATCTGCATCTATATGTACATGGGGATGCCCGCGGTGCCGACCACCCCGACATCGGAAGCAGCGCACACCTCGCTACCTCCGTCTGAAGAGAGCTCCTCCAGCGCCCTGGGCGCCCCATTTGGCAAGTGAGTGTGGGGTTTGGGGGGGGGGGCACCCCCGAAGTGCCGGAGGGAGCTACAGCCGAGGGCCACGCCGCCGGCCGCCCCCGGCGCCGCCGCGCCGCGCCGCAGCCCCTGCCCCTGCCCCGGGGCGCTCCCCCGCGAGAAGGAACCACCGCCTCGGGGGCCTCGGCTCCCGCAGCGGCAGCTAAGGATAGCGGGGAGAAATCCCCACTACTGGCTGGCACTTGATTGCGCCTGGCGAGTTTCCTGCTCCCCCTCTCCCTTGTGTGTGCGTGTGCGTGTGCGTGTGTGTGCGCTCGCAGGGACTGGGGGCAGGGTTCACTGCTCGGCTCCGCTCCTCGCCGGCGAGGCAGGTACCTGTTGGGCAGAGAGAGGAAACAAGGTGCTTCCCAATGTGGGGCGATCTCGGGCAGCCCTCCGCCGCTCGAGATCCAGCGCCGTGCTGCAGTGCTGGGTCCGGGGTAGGTGCTCCACTCGGGGGCTAAGGTGCTCCACGTCTCCTCCCGGCCCCCGGCCCCGGCCCGCGGCCCCAGCCCGCCCCGCAGCGCCCGGTGCGCGGGCGATGCCCGGGCTCTCCGGCCCTGGGCGCCGCCGAGGGGGCATGGTCAGTGTCAGCCCGGAAAGCAGGAGGGGCCTCTGCGTTATTCCCGACAACGGGCTGTCAGGAAGGGGGAAGCGCCGCAGCACGGTGGCTACTGAACACCTGCCAGACCGTGGATCTTGATTTATACTTGAATCTGCAAGGATCTCCTTTGGGGATTTTCCCCCTCATCCCACTTTTTTTTTTCTCTCTCTCTCTTCCCCCTCCCCTCCTGGAGCAGTGTTAAAGGGGGTATTTTCTTCAGGGTATAAAGCTGAAAATACACAAGAAGAGAGAATAAGAGCCTCATCTCATTGCCTCATTCTTGTTTGCATGTGAACATCCTGCAACATTTACTTCATCCTGCTGCACCTTTTACCTGGCCAGATCTGCCCAGATCATGTCAGCTAAGCTTCTAGCGGTTTTCTTCCTTCTGTCAGTGTTTCAAGCCTGGTAAGTCCGTACTCCTTTCAGCTACCTCCACTTCTTCCTTCTTCTCTCCTCCTAATATTGGGGTTTTCGGGCTGGGATGCCACTCTCAGAGTTTGAAGAATACTTAACGCCTGGGAAGGACATCGGGCTCTTCCCTTTCCCCTCCCCCTCACCATTTTATTCTTTTCTGCGCTGTGCTGGGTTTTATTCCGAAATGCAGTTTGCTGCAACTCCCTCCTTGGGACCCAGCCCCACCTCGCTCCACTCACCAGCTAAAACCCCGGTGTCTTTACAGCCAATCCGTTACCCTTCCCAAGACGAGTGCGAAGCCGGCGACCGCCCGGCAGGGCTCCATCCCGAGCCAGCCCGCCAGAAAGTTTTCTCGCTACTGCGCTTGTCAGGGCATTAGCCGAGCCGGGCACACGGCGGGCCGCGGAGCTGGCGCTGCCCGCGTCTCCCCTCCTGCCGCAGGGAGGCCCGGAGCCCCCCACCGCGGGGGGGTCCCGCGGGCAGGCTCCGAGCGAGCCGCGGCAGCCGCGGAAAGCGGAGCCAGGCAGCCGGGACACGCTGCGAGGACCCCGGTCCTTCGGG
>NW_020450485.1:521355-834065 GCF_003343035.1 Apteryx rowi | reverse complement strand
CGGGGGAGCTGCTGGCACCCGGCCTGGGGGCGCAGGGCCCTCCCCGCCGGGGGCTCCGGGAGCGCCAGTGACGGTGCAGCCGTCAGAGCCGCCCGGGCCTCTGGCAGCGAGGCGGCGATGCCGAGGGACCGCTCCCGGCCCAGGGAAAGGCGGCCCTGCCCGCTCCGGGCCGCGGCGGCTGCAGCCGTGACCGCCCGCACCGCGCTCGCCTCCGGCCCCCGTGGCTGCCCGCATTACCGGGAAGGGACCCTACGCATAGCCGCGGGCAGAGGGGTTACCTCGGCATCCCCCAGCAGGAGCTGCCGCTAACCGGGCCGCAGCGGTGCGGGTGTGCTCAGAGACCCCTTCCCTTCCCTTCCCTTCCCTTCCCTTCCCTTCCCTTCCCTTCCCTTCCCTTCCCTTCCCCACACAAGCATTTAAAACACAGATTTATGGATCATAGTATTGTTCCTCTCAGCTGCCTGTCCCGCGGGCTGGTGCCCACCAGTGGCATCTCTCTCTCCCCTCCAAATCCTCACAGGAAACAGTGGCTGCTTCATGTCAGCCCTTGAGGTGAGGAGAGTATGTCCTGGACACACTTGTTCCAGGAGATAAACCCTCTCGGGTTTTTTCAGCTTTCCTCCTCTGCGGGTTAATGCATTTCCTCTCTGTCTTCTCACAGGATTGAAGCTAGTGGCTCCTTAGGAATCTGGGGAAAGAGGGCAGCCCTTCTTCCTCCCCTTTTTGAAAATCACCTGCCATCATCCCACATTTATGTCTATGGATAGCAGGGATATGCTAGGAGTTTGGCAGTCACCAGTAAGGCTACAGGTGAAAAAGGAACCTCAAGTGCCTTCAGAGAGCTTAATTGTGTAGAGGCAAGCAAGAGAAGTGAAAAACAAACTCTCAAGGAGGAAACAAGACACCTTGAAAAATATGTATTTAATGTGCATCACTGTTGTTAGTCTGACTCACTGTGAGATCTCTCCCACCCACAGTCTTAATCTAGAAGGTAGGTAGGAATTTACATCCTTTGGAGGTACTTTCTAGGAAACAAGCTGCTACAGTGAAGCGATTTAAAAAGTCTGTCAGTGCTTAGAGTCTTATTAGTAACTGGTTTAAAGAAGCTGCTTCCTGAAATGGGAATCATGGTCCTGCATGAACTCAGTTGTCACTTCCACATGCAGTCTGAATGCCCCCAGTAAAGATGTAGTGGGTGCAAGAGAAAAAGACATGATCTGGTGCTCCTTCCTATCAGTAATTCAGCACCACTGCAGCTTTTCAGCTATGAGATATAAGCCATGTATGTTTGGAGATGGTGCCTCCTTTGAGAATGGTTCTGTAACTGCAGCATTAAGATATTTGGCTTTTCATGAATCTTAGGGGGAAAAAAAAGCCCAAATCCCTCTTATGGTTTTTCAACTCTTCAAATTTTCCCATAAGTTTTCTGTACTTTTGGAACTTGACTATATGAGCTTTCTCCAAAGAAAATCCTCAGGGGCTAGAGTTCAAATTATTTTTATATAGAGAGGGTACCCAGACCACTGGTGATTTGTGGGGTCATGTTAAGTGATTCACGGCTAATCCTTAGAGATGTATTGGTTGTAGAGCAGTTTCAATTAAAAGTTTGATAATATGCTTGAATGGTGGTCTRCAAGCAATGGTGAGTGTTGATGATGCTTTATGATTAATTTTTTATAATTATATTCATGTTTTTTCTGTCACTATAGAGTGTCTATCAGGTCTTCTGGAAATTTAAGGTACTTTGGAAGACGTTAGTGTCATTACAGAGAGAAAGGGAGGGAGAGAAAGAGAGAGGGAAGAGATTGCTTTGATGGCAGCTCTGGCATTAGCACATCCCAAGAATAGACAAGGCCCGTGCCTCTCATTCTCTATTGCTTTGTACCTTGCATAATTGACATCTGTGTAAAAATGCTGTGAAATGATATCAAATCACTAGGGCAATTGCGAGTCCAAGCACTAGATGATTACTGTTCTCGGTTCCATGACTGAGGTTATCTTTTCTCCTGATAACTTCATCTTGACTTAACTGTCACAGATTTTCTTAAGTGAGAGAGATGAAATAGATTTGGTTTCTAAGATACCAAAAGATACATCTTCAAATCAACATTTTACCGTTCATGCACAAAAAGCTGCACAAATGAAATTGGTCCCATGTGTGAAAATAGCTCTAGCTGTAATTTCTGAGCAAACTGTAGTTTTACTACATTTGTATCATCATACTCTTAAAATAAAAATAATCCACCTGTGAAATAAGAAGAGTTGTAAATCTTTGTGTAGTACTATCTTTTTAAATGTCATTAAAACTACAGGGAGACTGTGAAATTCAGATTAATTTATGCAACATATTTGTATGCTTGTGATAATCTATCTTACACTCAAAGAGCAAGTTCTTAATTCTAAGTCTTGTAATACATTAAATTCTGAAATGCAGGCACTGAGAATATAATAATTTATTAATAGGATAAAATGATCAGGAAGTATTAAAAGTTCTGAATTTTTAATACTCTTATTAGCTTCTTTGCAAGAGATGAATCAGTTGTCTTGAAGGATTCATAAAATAATACTCCAGATGTTAGCTCTTCATAAGAGTATATTGTAAATTAACTAGTATGGGTAGGTTGGTTAAAATATAAGACAGAAAATAGTACCCTGATAGCTGTATTAACTCACAGGCTATAATTTCTCTGAGAGACTGGCAGAAGATAATTTCAAAACAATATTCGATGATGCCCCATCCACAAACACTCAATGTTTGTGAATGAGAACATCCGGTTGCAAAAACTTCCTAAGGTTGGGTAGATAGACAAACCCATGGGAGAAACCTAAAACTTCTTAAAATGAGTGTGGAGATTTACTCAGAATGTAAATTCATATTTTATTTATGTAAAATAACATCTATTTGTTTGATCTGTTATTGCAGTTCTAGAAAGGTTGAAGAGGATGAATATGAAGATGGAACGACTAACCAAAAATGGGTATTAGCTCCAAAAACACAGGACACAGATGTGACTCTCATACTAAACAAGCTGTTGAGAGAGTATGACAAAAAGCTGCGGCCAGATATTGGAAGTAAGTTTTCCTTTCTCTACAAGTGAGGAAGGTGTCTATGGGCACAGACATTATATTATATTTTGGTTAGTATACACTGATGTTTGGAAAAGCGGATGTTAGGTATTTTTGGCTTAGGTTCATTTCCAAGTCAACATTTTATAAATGCTAATTGTCATGGGAAGCTGTGGAGGTAATTTAGCCTGATAAACTCCATTTCACATGTATACAGTTTGGACAGAGATATGGAAGGGCTAGCTCCAAAGGATTCAGCAGGTCTTTGGCAGAGTCAGGAACTCTTCTCTCTTTTGTTACCAGTGCATACATATGAAAAACTCAGGCCGCAGGTTCTCATGAGCGATTAAAGAAGCAGCATATTACGAACAAAAAGTAGGACACAGCAGGAGAAGAATGTGCATCTACCCTCTTCAAAACACATTGCACGATCACAGAAGTTACGTTCCCTAATGCTGAGAAGAACGGACTAGGATTTGCCTCTGTACATATAGGGCAACACTAGGGATTTTCTCCCCAAAGCCAGCAGACACTTTATCTCCAAAGAGATCCGATAGAATGGAAGTGTCTTGTGGCAGTACTAGTATATATAGGGATACATTTAGGGAAAAGCCAGTAGATATCTTTATGTATATAATCATTTTGAGCTATTTTCCGTTTTTGATTTTTTTTTCTTATTTGTATAATGGGGGTCTGTATTTCTAACTAATATTTTTTACCGTTTGTGGTTATGTCCTGTTTGCCTTGTTTATATCCTTAGACCAAAAGGGCTACAGCAACACTGCTGTTCAGTTTGTTCACAGCCCGTTTGAATGACAGAAATCAGAGACAACTTATCTTTTACATTTATTGCACTTTCCATATAGTTCAGAATAAACTGGGAAGCAAGGGAACCTGAAAACAACCACCTCACACAATTTGCTGTTGCTAAATTTTTGCAGAGAGGTTAGAGATAATTTCTACCACTGATTATAAATGAAATCACTGTTTGGTGTTGGCACATGTATTGATACATGTATTCTAAGTGATCCCTTTCAGTGAGTTTAGAGGGAAGTAAGAGCCATCTGTGGGTATTCACTGTTGTTATTATTAGTGTCTAATAGCTACACGCTATTGCAGTAATCCCAGAAAAACTATGCCATGCTATAAAAGAAAAGGGCTTTTTTTATAGCTATTACTTTGATTTTCCTATAGTGTTTAAAGAGATCATATCTGAGAGATGTCTCTGTTTTTATCAGGGAGTGACATTTATCTCTCCCTCTGTCTAGTTTGTCATACTGGATTTAACTGATCTTTAATACCTGTTGGAGAAATGCTTTAATATAGTTTTCCACCTGAAGCAACATCTGGAAGACATTCTCAGACAAATATTTTTTTTTACTCTGTACACTGTGTCCTCGGATCACTGACTTCAGACAGAGTAAATTATGTTATGCCTGTACGGGACAAAGCAATCATTCAGAGTCCCCGTGTCAGTTGCCATAAAATTAGTAGAGGTCAGGCATATACTACAGTATTGGAAAATCATTGTTGCCAAAGTAATTCCTTTTGTCTCCACAAACTTTCATAAATCCTGTTTTAGAAAAAGGAGTTAAATTACACAGTTCCTCATATATCCTACCAAACAGAGACTTCACAGTTCTGGACTACATCTATCTATTTCTGTAAAGGATCTCAGTCCTAGTCCGTTTTTCTCTTTGATAGGAATCTGGCTATTTTACAATGTCAGCTAAGTGTTGCTCAGATGCTAGGGAAGTCATTTTACCTCCCTGCTTCCTTCCCTGCTCCCTCTTCCCTGCTCTCCCACCTCTGATGCAGATAAATAACGTTGCCCTTTTGAAGCTATGGAGCTGCTGCATTTGTCAAGAACACCAGGGCAATGTCAGAGGATCAGGCACTATATCTAACTTACCTGATTTGCCAGCTGGTTCCTTACACTAAAGCATGTCTTCCTTTCTGTGTGGGAGAAGGTTATCCTCCAAGTTAGACAGTTGACTTGTCCTAAACTAAACTGAGTCCCTGACCTGAAGCTCCCAGTATTAATATATATCAGTTAAAGCACTAGGAAAAAGAAAGCAGGGGACTAGATACATTAGTGCCTCGAATAATAAAATGCATATTTTGGAATTTATGGAAAGCATGGAATGAACCAGTAGAGGAGAGAGAGAAATAATTTTCGGAATCAAAGCAGAAGTGGAGCCCGTAAAAGACATGAAGGATTAAATCCAGGATTGGCATTCAGTCAGCTACTCATTAGGGTCTTTCCATTTGTTCAGTGTTGCCTGTAAGCAAATCAGCTGTCCCACAGCACAGAGGAGACTCAGCATTTCATGTGACATTGCTCTTCACTCCTTTACCTAATTCCTTATTGCAAAGCCAGTATTTCTAACAGTGGATAACTTTAGCAATGCTCCTGAAGAAGTGGTCTTCTTTTTGAAAGCAGTCAGATGAGCCTAGTAAAATACTGACTGTTCAGCACTTTCGAAGTTCAGGATTACTATTTTTAGATCACTTGGGAACACACTTTTGCATGTCAAAGGCTATGGGGAGAAATAGAAAAGTGTGGCAAATGGGAGGTGTTGAAGTGCATGTTGTGAGATTTCTGTGGTCTTTCATCCTTCCCAGGGGACTTGATGTTTTGGCTAACCCAAGTATGTCCAAGCACTACCTAGCACTACACAGACGTGGTCTTGAGTGCCCACTTGCTGTGCTGTGGGTACTGAGTACCTCAGCAATCACATAACCTTCAGGTCAGTGGTAAATTCATCACTGAATGTCCTCCTGTGAACACAGACACTCAGCACCACCTCTGCCCAGAGGTAAAGAGGGCATAGGTCCATGCTAAAATGTTAGGCCAGAGCTTGCCTCTTTTCTCTTTGGAAGTACTGTTCTTCTTATCCCATTCCTATGCCTGGCCTAGGCTTTCTTGTAAATCACTGTTGCTGTGCTCACCTGACAGCACTGGACAGTAGAGACATCGCCTTCAGTGTCCCAAGTCAGGGATTTGAAGGAGGGGATTGAATAACCCAAATATTAGGCAAAATAGTTACTCTGTGAAGGGTATCACTGATATGACACCTTAACAGGAGGTATCTAGGTGAAAGGGGCCTTAGGACTTCCAAAACAAAACAATATTCTACCAGCAGGGGAATGTCTGCCTGCACCCCCTTTGGCCGCACACTGAGCAGAGTTCTTGTCTCCATAAATATCATAGCTTGTGAGGGTTTTCATTTTAATAGTGGCATCTGGCAGCTTTCCATTATGCCACAGAACAAGCATGCCTTTTGGAATTGAAAAAGAAAGGAAGAGAAAGCGCCCCACCCTGAACAGTTTATAGTAGTGTATTGATGAAAGAAAAAAGAGAAATATTTTATGGGAGAAAGCATCTTTTCCATCCATTTTTTACCAGCTCAGTTATAGGGCTGAGGATCCTAGCACTGTGCCAGAGTATAAGAGGCACCAATCTCAGGTTACAAGTAAACCTATTCTGACCAGTGAAGGTTTTAAAATCCCTTCCTTAGGCAGGTACTCCAAGGTATGTTTCAAAGTCCTTTGAAGTGAAGACATATTCAATGGAACTTTTTCTAAGTGTAGTAAGGTTTTACTGCCCTGCAAGAGTGTGATTTCTTTCTCAAATCACACTGGATTAAGTTCTGATATTTGGTAGGACACAAATACTGGCCCTGAAGTTTTGCTTCCTCTTTATTAATATAATGAGAACAGAAATAGACAAATCAGCAGGCTACAGAGAAGAATSATAATCGCAGCTAGAAAAATCTTGGACTTACTTAGACTCTATTAATAAATCACATTTTTGCCATTGCACTGTTTTTGACCAACTGATTTAAAACATAAGCTCTATTAAAAAAAAAAACAAAAAACAAACCATCGAAAAATTAAATGACACATGACAAAATAGATTTCCTTCAAAGTCAGTTTATTTTAATGAAACTTTTCTTTTCACCTTTCTGAATGGACAGCTCCACAACTGGAGTCCTGAAAAATAAAAGCTGCCTTTATTATTCTACTTTGTTTAGGTGTCATATTCATAGGAAATATAGGTTGCCTTAGACAAGTGGAGAAAGTTTGTTACAGTGTAACAAAGTAAAAGTTTTGCCAGCTTGTAAGGTGGGTCATTGCACTCCCTGAGTGAGTTTTGTATGTGGAAGATAATATGCTGGTTCTTTTATTGTGAAAGTCACTTTACCCATAGAAAAGGCAAGTATGTGAGAGGTTTCTGAAGTGTGACATAAGTAGCGGGACCGAAAAAGCCCTAGACCAGGCTTAGGGCTGCAGTACTTATCTGGAGCATGAAGAGCATTAAGTCTCAACAGTTACCTTTTGTTAGCTAGTTTGCCTACCTCAGGGAGATGGGTTTTTTTTCCTCTTGCTCACTAGAAGTGATAACTAATGTGGGGCAAAATATCAGTGATGACAAGACAGTAGTAATATTAAGATTAGTTCATAAGCTGAGGTAATCTCCAAGTTTCTCATTTTATCCCTACCTGCTAATGTGAAATAAAAGATCTTATTCTATTTTATTAGTACTTTTTAGAGAATAAAAACATTCTGTGAGCATCTCTAACACGCAATCATTTACCTCAGCACTCTAATTTAAGTGCAAAGCATATTCTTAAACCCACATCCTGCAGTCCGACCAGGTGCTCTCCAGCCTTCCTGCAATTAGCTGCCCTTTCCCCTAACTCCTGAAATACTTTTCACAGAATACAACAGGAATAGAATAGGAAGTTACACATACTTGCTGGGTTCAAATAGCCAGAACTGCTGTCCATTACCTCTCTCAGTGGTGTTCCTAATGTGAGAAAGTGGTGTTAGGTAAGTGATAGTTTTCTAGGTTAGCACTTTCAAAAATACTTAAAAAATCACTATAGATTTTATTTTCTCTCCATTTTGGGCTGTACCAATGATCTTTGCAGTTATTTGCCTGATGCCAGGGAAAGTTGAATACTTTAGTTTCTATTTCACAGACTGAGGTAGGATAATGCTGCTAAGAAAAGAGGCAACTACAAGGGACTATACTCTAGTGTGATTTAACTATCCAGGGCAACTGAATATGATCATAAGTATTAGAAATAAAGTTAAAATAAGATACAAAGCCAAATCAAGGAATAGAAAGCTACAAGATAGAGGTTCCTGGGCCTCCAAGTTACCTAGCTGAGTGTTGGGTTTTCAGCTGATACTTCTGGTAATAGTCAGCCCAGAATTGAAAAGATTGCATTAAAATTTTAATGCATTAGAGGTCTGGTATAAATTTGGTAGTTTATCATCTTCATTTATTGTTCCTATACTTTCTAAGACCTGGCTTCTGAGCTGCCTGCCTTCTTACTTAAAAAAAAAAAAAAAAAAAGCAAGCTGACATCAAATCAGACTTGAGGCAAGAACATTATGGGGAAGACAGAACAAACGTGATAATACTGATCTTACCAGTATCATTCACTAAGAGAGTAAAAAAGAGTGGTAGGGTAATCTGTATATTGCATGTTTCGATCTTGTTCTGTTTCTCAATTGTATCACTATAATAGGGCAGGCTCTGGATTGCACATGTTCAAGAAAGTCTTATTAGCTTATGTTTTGAGGCAGCTTCACCACTGATGCCTGCTTTTCCCTCTCTTTTTGATTATACTGCAGTAACTCAGAGGCCTCTGGGATCCTTTATAAATATTTGATCCTTACAGCTTCTGCTAGTCCCTTATTTTTATTGTATATTTATAAGCCCAGATAAATGCGCTTTAAAGTGTATGTGCATACACGCACATACATACCTGCACACAGTTTGATGCCTGTATATTTTCCAACTCCACAGGTTCTACCTTTCTTGAGAGTTGAGCTGTTTTTTTTCCTCCCCAAGTATCTTTATTAGTCAAATTTCTCAAGACCAGAGCAGTCTCACAAACAGCTGTGCAACTCTCGGGACCTTGAGTAGGTTTGTACATTTGTAGCCAGCAGGAATAGGCCAATTTGTGTCGGCAAACAGAAAGGATAGGTTCTGTCTGACTTGCTGTACTGTGCTGTCTTTGCAGGGTTTAATAGCAGTTCTCTTTTTAAGCAGTTAAAAATTATCTTTGTAACTAATTTAAACAGTTTCTCAGTGTGTGCCAGGAGCAGATCTGTTGAGTGAGTGGGCAGAACTTTCATTCTGTTGCTCTTTAAAGGAGATGTGCATTTTCAAGCACAATCCAAATGAAAACCTTGAGTTCTGGAGCTATATTGGAAGCTTTCTTCTGCCTGATCTGCCTTCATGGCAGGCCACACTAAAGGCACCCCAAAGTGCACTACAGGCTATTACTTCCACTGTGGCTGTCAAGATACTCCTGCTAACTGCTGATTGCCACACTTGATATTCTTTAAATTAGCTCCAGCAAGGCTT
The DNA here is from genome assembly GCF_003343035.1 of Apteryx rowi. Classification (NCBI taxonomy): domain Eukaryota; kingdom Metazoa; phylum Chordata; class Aves; order Apterygiformes; family Apterygidae; genus Apteryx; species Apteryx rowi. The sequence goes on along the minus strand of NW_020450485.1, from coordinate 824,611 downwards.
CCCCATATGTGATGACGGAGGATTGCTGATTGCCTCACAGATCAAAATATTTCATGGATCATAGTGCAGAGAAAGCTGTAAACTGTCATGCAAGGTAAAATTATTACTTTCTGGTAGAAGTCTTTTTTTTATGCTATCCGATGAGGGATGTTGTTAGACTCCTTATAAAAGGAAGTAGTGAGAGACATTTGTCATGTCGGGGCTGATTATAGACAGTTGCACTTGGAGAGCTAACTGGTGTATAAATAGTAAAAGTACTCCACAGTGGGAAGGAGAGAGGGAGTAAATTCTGTTTGTATTACAGTAGCACTCAGGAGGGGAAGGCCATAGTCCCGGATCCAAATTCAGTAGTACTGGGCACTGCAGAAAGAGGTAGAGATTAGTCTAATTTAGGCTAGTATGTCAAGAAAAACTTGAATAACCCATTAGTTAGGATGTGGAGTGCTGAAGCCAAGATTCAGGTAGGAAACGGGACTGAATCTGGTGAGTGCTCAGTAGTTGAAAAAGATCCTAAGGAAAAAAAAGTTTAAATTGTTGTCATTGGTACTTTCCTTTCTTTCCTTTTGGGACAGGAAAGTGTATTATCATTATTTCAGAAAACCTTTCTTCTGATTCAGCTACCAAACTGGAAATCCATTAACTGCCCATTTCCATGAGTAAGACAGTAAATATGAACACTGTTTTAGTGCCAGTCATCTCCCATGTATAAGCACACCTGTGTGAGGAGGTGTCCCTGGAGAAAGGGTTACTATTAAATGCAAGTGAGAACCATCTCTATTCTAGGAGGGAGGATAGAACGTTTTTCTCAGTTGTATGCCGGAATCTTAATTCTCTAGCATCTCTAGTAGTTGATACTTTCTTCTGCAGACTTTGTCATGAACATTTCCAGAATATTAATGCCAAAACTAATAAAGGATGAGTAAACCACTCCGTGGCCACTCCAAAATACCAGTTTTAGATTTTGAAAACTGTGATCCATATTTGAGTTTTAAGACATGACATAAACAGCAGATGATGTAAATACAGAGGAAAATAGAGTTAGGAATCTTACAAATGTTACGAGTAATGGACAAAGGTGCTTTAGTCCTCTTAGTAGTAGTTGGGAGAAGTTGCTGATTTATATGTGTTACATAAAACAAGAAACACCACAGTCAGCCGCACGTAAAAGTTAGATCAATGTACCACGCAGTACCTTAGTCTGGAACCTAAGATAACTTAATTCAAACCTGTGTAAGCTTCTCTTCTTTTGGAAATCTTGCTTATGTGAAAAAGAAACCTCACAAAGCTGTGAGGGTAAATTGGTTGCATTTTGAGCACCTAATCCCAGTCTGGTGCCAATGCAGTGCCTCAAACACAGGCTTTTTCAAAATCTAGCATGGGAGCATTTCTGATTAGGATAGCCTGTTGACAGTGAACTTTTTGAGGCCTGCATTCTGCTTTTTGAACCTTTTAACCAGGGTGCTGAGTACAGGGGAATTTTTCAGTTTCATTGCTGAAGCGGTTTTTGTCACAGCTGCTCAGCTGTGAGTGAGGGGAAGCATTCCACTTTTTTCTCCTCTCAGGTAAAACTCTCATGAGCCATACTGAAAGGATATGCAGACAGGTTTCATTCAAATGTAGTGATCCTGACCCCCCCTCCTCCCCCCCAGTATAATGTTTCTGCTCAAAAAAGAATGTAGCTTTATTTTTTGATTGTTTAACAGGGTTTTTTTCTTTGTTTTTTCTTTGTTTTTTTTTCATACAGATGGATTAAATCAAATGCTGAAAAGCAGCATTTTGATTTGAGGCTGATAATGCTTATACAGAAATATTTCAGTATTCAAAAGCTTTTTTTCTGAAGCTAATACCAGAATTTAACCAGAGTAATACAGTTCCTGGGGGATAAGACAGTTCTTTTGGCTCATTTGTAATGAGCTGCTTGTGGTCTTAGCAATACTTAAGACTTGCATGTAGTCTTTTGGGTTGACAAAGTTATACTGGTTTTCTGTTGGAGAGAGTGGCCTCTTACCTGAGAACTTAACAGCAAGGTCCCTTTCAATAGGACCCTCTCTGTGTGAATGTAAATAATGCATTAATGCAGATACCTGATACTCAGTTTTATTTCTTGGCAGTGATTACTTGCTGAAGTGGCTTGACACAAGTTCAGACTGAACCTTTCCCTTAAGTGCCATTGTAGCTAGGAAGATTTGGCAGACAATTATGTTTGCCAGACTCTTCAGCTGAAATGGCAGACCCCAAACTACATATAGCAGCAGCTAGTTCATAACTGATGCCTGATTTTTCTCATCTTTCCCATAACTTCACTTAATAAATCTGAGAGGAGGTTGGGAGGGTAGCATACAGACTTTCAGGAAGACAGGAATTGGAACTTAGAGAAAAGTAAGGAAAAGTCAGATTTTCATTACACTAGACAATGCGTTTTCTCTTTCTCCTTACTTCTGTGATTAATTAGTCTATACTGGCCCTTCCAAGTGCAAAAGTGTACTTAGAGGGTGTTCTTTCATCAAAGAGGCTTTCTGAGCAGGTCTTTAAATCTGACAGGTATACAGTGCTAGAGTTCCCATTCTGAGCTTGGGGCAGGAAGAAATAAAGTACTCTATCATCTTTAAGCATTGAAAACTTTCAACACATACTATTTTAAAATATCTTTACCCTTCTGTGCATCTGTGTGTTTTTCGTGTAACTGTTATTGTTCATCCAGACATTGCTAGCTTCTGAGACTCTGCAGAAACAAATTCCATTATTGTTTGGTTTCATGAGACCTTGTAGGAACTCCCCACTGCTATAAATATAAATATAAATAAAACCATAATGTAAACTCTAGGGACTGATCATAAAACCAGCATAACTATGTAAGGTCTGCAGTTCTCATTCCCAGGCACCATGGTACCAGAAAAATCATGGCCTATGAATTAGGGAAAGATAAATGAAAGATAAAAATGCTAAAGATTGTTGGTGATGGTGGGAGATGAAGAACAAAAATGATTCTTAGTTGATTAAGGGAATCCTTTTATGTGTGTGCTGTCACTCACACTCCTGGATGAATAGCAACAAAACCCAGCATGTGAATAAAATACCCTGTTCAGCCAATTGTGTTCCCATCCTGGCGTTGCTGTCATCCAAATTTTCTCTCAAGTCTCCACCCAATTTTTTATTTTCCTTCTGATTTTCATTTTCAGTCCTCCCCTCCCCTTCAGGGAAATTCATCATCCTGCTTTCATTACAGATCTTGGGAGCTTTTGGTAGTTTGGTCTTAGATCATGGGGATGACAGTTGTGTCAGAGTTTTTCTAGCTGTAGCAAGTGAAGGGCTTTGACTTCCATCTGTTGTTCAAGCCCACTCTCCTCCATGCAGGAAAAATGAGTGTTTTTTTTTCTTCCTCACTGACATCTCCCCATAATCATATCTTTCTTCAAATGTAATTTGTCCTAAAATATAGAAGTTTTAGCTGATCACAACTATCCCTGAGAAGTGACTTGTAAACAAATTGCTATGCTAACAGGAACAAACAAGTAAATTGATGTTGCCTATAAGGTCCTGTAGGAAAATATTAATAGTTATCATCACTAATGCAAAGTAAACATTAACACAATAATCGCTACTATGACAGTTACCAATAACTGTGTAATTATTTGTTACAACTTTAGTCCAGTCTAAAAATAGCAATTTTTGTGCAAATGAGATAATGTAAAATATCATTATAGAATAATTTCAAAAAGTATCTCATTACTGTAGAGCCAATCTTGTCAGTCTTTTGCTCTCAGAAGTCTTGTGGAAATGAGAGGGAGTTTAGAGGGCTGTATTTTTCTGGAACAGAGCTTATATTGTGTTCATTATGTGGTTGCATGTCTTCTAAAAACCTAGTGCTAATTGCTTTACTTCTGTAAATATGTGTATATTGATCCATAACTTTTTTTACTTTTAGTTTTTGCTTAAAAACAGTAATTTAGAGTTGAGAGCTGCTTGAACAATGTAAGAAAGGTTAACTCTCAACAAAAATTAATTTTAATTCAATTTTAAAATTTATGAGTACTCAGCTGATTCTATTCATGTTTAAATGAGCTTTCAATAAAAAGATTTCTAAACATAAAACTTTTAGAAATAATTCTGAATATTTATGATTGGTGCAGGAACATAAATGCTATTTGGATAGACTTCAAGTGGGGAGGAAGCTTTCTGTAGTGAGGAAACAAAATTGGTCTCATTCATGAAATAAACATCAATATTGAATAGCAGAGATCTACCAAATATTAAGAGATATTTAAGAGGACGGTATCATTTAAAATACTAAATGAGCACAATAAAATGTCAGGAACATATTTGCAGAATTTTTCCCTAAAGGACTTGTGAATTTATTTGACAATCTCTTTGTCCATTTCCTCAAAAATCTTTTAAAATTCTCCTGCTGATTTACCTGTCCATTTTTTTACTCTCTTAATCAGCTTAAATATGTTCAAGAGTAAAGTCTCCATGGATTTTAATGGGATTTGAGAACTGTTATTGTTTATATTTCACCAGTGAAAATCTAGCATATCTTCACAAAGCCTATAGTCAGCCTGCATTTGTATTTTCTCAAGTGATTAGAGCATTGTTCTGATTGCCTCTCTATTTTCTCTTTGGGTAGACATACCTAAGCTAGCTTCAAACTAACTGTCTAAGCTTCACCTGGCTTCTTAAGTGCAGACAGTGTTGAACTCCTGACTCCTGCGGCTAGGCTTCTCTTGAAGTATCTGAAGTTTGTAGATGAATTTCACTTGGACATGTCTTTGCAATGTGATAGTCACAAGGCTGACTGGAATGTAAACACTCCGTCTGTCTCAAAGTTGTGGCATTTGGATCAGATGGGAACTATTAGCTAAATATTGGCATGACCTTAGCTTTGTTTGCAGATATTTTGATTGGCTTGATAAATTCCTTTCTCAGTTAAAATCAACATGTTTGAAAATGAAATGTGTGTGATAAACAGTTAGCTAACCTGAGATAGCACTGTGTAGCAGCATAGCACTGCAGTTATTTGGATGTGCTTGCATTGTCTTTTAGTGCAAGTAATACCATATACAAAGAATATTTCAAAGAACTTTGAGAAGGTTGGAACATTTGTTGACAATCTTTTTTTAATTGCTCTCCTGCATGTGATATACACATGGTTCTGGCAGTAATTTTTCTGAGTTTCTGGCATCTCTTTAGAACTATTTTGGGTTGATGCCTCTGTCAAAACTGTACTGGGAGCTAGGTATCCATTTGTAATCTTATAATCTTAGTGTTAGCTTTTAGTGAGGTATTAACACTTTGGTTGCTCAAGCAACAACTGTGAGGACTGACATTTAATGCATGAAAAAAGGCTCCATCTGCAGCTCAACAACTCCATGCAGGGCTTAGTAGAATGTTCACAAATATATGTAGTATACAGCAAAAATGGTTTACATCTTGAAATAACTGGTAATGTAACTATTTCTGTCTTTTCATGAAACTCATTTTGGTTTTGAAGACTGGTAGAGGGRGAGTCCTTTCTAAATGTAAAATATGATAATTTTGAGTCTCAGCTGTTTTCTTTTTTGTAGTGCATTCTGAGTGAAATAATCCTAAAACCCTTGCCTCATTATGGTTGGTATTCTGAATTAAACTCCTGTGACAGCAAGTCTAAACTTTGCACTTGATGGTTTTCCCAGTATCTGCTTGTATCAATGAGAGACCATGTGCAACAAGAACTATACTTGCATGTCTTTTCTTTCAAAACTCAAGCACATATTTACCACACCATTGTATTATGATTGTATTTTATGCCACTGCCTAGGAAAACAAAATCTCATTCAAGGGAACTTTCAGTCTTTTTTATTGCAGGAGATAATAGCTTACCTGGATTTTATTTTAATTTTAATTTCTCTGGGAATTTCTGAGGCTAGATCCTGACTTTTGCTGACATAGAAACTTGCTGCTGGTTAGTTTTCTTCTGCTTCTAGATTAGAGCCTTACTGTAARTAAAACCAAATTCTCTTTAACGTAAACAAATGTGCTTCATTATTTTGCATCAGGAGAGAATTTGGCCCAGCACATTCAGGAGAAATTATCATCTCATAATCTACTTATATAGTTAACTGCAATGATTAAACAAAAATGGATTCTAAGCATTGTGTCCAGATCCTAAATTTTGGCCCTGATCCTGCCAAGATTCGACTGCATGCTTAATTTGCATCACTAAGTCTAGTCCCACTAATGTTTACCAGAACTCTTCAATGTTGAAATTCCAGCTGGATATGTGCATAGGCCCTAACAGGACCAGGGCCCTTTTTTCTATGTATGACATCTTGATAAAAGAGCCAGCTGTAGTTCCCCGCTATTGCCAATTCCTATGTAATGACATTTATTTCTTCATTTCGAGGCAAGTCTCATTATCAGAAGCTGCTAGACTCCTATTTAGTTATTAGCTGGGTACAGTTAGAGTCGCATTAATCAGTTGTGCTTGTTCAACTGAGTTCAGATTTTCTTTTGCTGAAGGGAAGATCTGAGTTTATTACTATAAGCCAATACTTCAGACAATTTCAAATCACGACCTTAAATAACTGCAAATATCCTGACATATGCAGTTAAAGAACTGTGCAGTACTTCATGAATTATGGAGAATGATTATTGTCTTTGACCACTATTTGTACCCATTTTAATGTTTGTTTTGTAAAATCAGATCTAGTCTTCCTAAAGCAAGACGTACATACCTAAGTTTTACATGATGACCCAACCCACCTATTTTTTCAGAACCATCCAACTTTTTAGCCACTTAAAATTCCTCAGGTGTCTCATTGTTAGCCTGAAGTTTGGGGGGAGAGGCAAAAATTTTTCATCTTCACGTGTGAAGATTCATGTCTGTCTTCGGCTTTGTGTCTGATGGCTTCTTAAGCTTTAGACAAATTAATTGTTGACTGCCTGAGATAAGCTTCCCTCAGAACTGCGGTACTGAACTGTTCCTCACTTCTCCACTCAGTAGCTTCCCTGACGAAGGCTCTTTGAGTTTTGAGTGGCTGATGTACTTGGAATTTCCTTGTTCTAGGGGGCCTAAGGATTATCATGAAAAAGTCCCAAGTTCTGCATAGTCAGGACAGAAACTTTAGTTCCTGAACTTCAGTGTTTCATTTTGTTCTCTGAAGATTTTTGAAGATGATGGACAGGAGAAGTTGCCTCTATGGGAAATGGAGGTGTCTAACAGAAGTTGTTGGCCTACTAAGGGCCAAGTTTATTTCAGTTATGAGTATGCAGTTTAGAATGGGATTTATACTTACCTAGTTTTGAGGCAACTAATTAGATGATACACCAATTTAGACCTCAGTTAATAGGTTAATGTATACCCTGAAGAGGCATAAGGAAGGCAATATAAGTAAAAATTATGCCTTTAAGTACAAGAGTGGCATTACTGTAGAATTATGCTGTGTCACCATTAAGAGCTATCTAAATGGTGTTCAGCAGGTCCACTTACAATGAAGATGCTGAATAGAATGTAAAACCTAGTGACCTAAGCTAAAGAAAGGAGTGCAGAGTTTGTCCTGGCCTACTTGTTGTCTCTGAATTAAACCCTGAAAGTCTGAAAACACTAAGGATCTTGTGAGAAACTTGCATGTATTTAAAGAAATCAAAAATCTTTACATGAACGAATGCAAAGACAATGTGGGCTGAAGGGAATGATTCTAAATTGAAAGAAGGCGAGTTGCTCAGGATTAGCTGAATGGATTTTAAAGTGATTTACTCTAAGTTAAGATGATTTCAGGGCTGATATGATGAGAAAATCTGGAAAGATTTCTTTTTTTGTGTGGAACAAGCGTGCTAAAGCACCTGGATGTTGAGGCAATGGAAAGAAGTTTAAGTTGCATCGTTTCTGATTTCATATCAGTCATCTTAGATTTTGCTTTTGAGCCACTGTGCTTAGTAACAAAAGTTTATTTAGCAAATTGCTGCTGAGATAAATGGAGATCATAATGATAAAATGGTACAGGCTATAATTTAGGGCAATTTGTATTGGTGAGGAAGAAAAGAACCTTGCCTTCCTGAAAAATACATAATCCATGTTTCTCGGTAGTCTTTGATTTTTTCTGGAGAATACACTCTACAGTTATTGGGAAGGAAAATGTTTAAAGTGGTTGCCTATGTTTTCTGCAAACTAATATTAAATTTTTTTTTCTCCACAGTAAAACCAACAGTTATTGATGTTGACATTTATGTCAACAGCATTGGTCCTGTATCATCAATAAATATGGTAAGTGACTTGCTAGCAAGGATTTCTATCTGGACTGCTAGTCTTGGCATCAATACTAGCTTTTGAAAAAGATAATAAATAGCACTGGGATGAGTTGTTTTGATTGGTGATTTAGTTCTGTTTTCAGCTATAATTCTGTTTTTCAGATGCCTCTTTTGTGCCTCAAGAGGAGAACAAACTTTCAAGCAGTATTATGTACTGTGTTCACTGCCATAAAACGCTAGTAGATCTTGACTGACAAAATAGCAGTGTTAGAAAAGAATGAAACAAAGCTATAGTCAAGAAAATTCTTGAATTATTGTTTCAAGATTTGATCAAATACCCCTTCATAACGTGGAAATCTGTATATAAACATATAGTCAAATTAATGTTAAACCTAAGGCTCAGCTACCTTTGACAAAATTGAACATTCAAATAGATAAATATCCATGTATAGTATATCCTAAAGACTTACGAAGCCATCCCTATAGTATGCTATGCTTACATAAGATTTGGCTTCGTAAGTCTTTAGGAAAGACTTAACTAATGCCACCATGTACTGTCAGTATATTTATATGAAGTGGGTGTGATGGTGATATAAGAATCTAGTAAGTTGATTGAGTGGATGTCTTGTATATTTGGAACAGCTGTTTCTGAGTTATAAAGCTGGTCGTTCAGCCTGCTTGCTTGTTACTGTCTACAAATATGGGAGAATGTAATTATGGTGGCTTGTCAAACACCGGGGTGCAGGGAAGACTCCTCCTGCCCCCTGGCAATGGAAAATCTGGCAAGTAAAGGTAGAACGAACTACTTACTCTAAATAACTCAACCACATATTCAAAAAGTGTAAAACGTATTGGTCATATTTCTTTAGGTGAAGCACTGATTGGCAAGCATTGGAAGTGCCTGCTTCATTCTTGAACTAATACATAGCTAATTAACTTGCTCTTTCTTGACTGCAGACCAAAATGACTTGCCCAGAGGAAGATCTATTAGAAGATCTGTTCTGCTTATGTTCCTCTGGCTTGTATTTACTAGACTCTAGGAATGGGTACCCTATTCAGAGCAATGGGGACAATGGTGAGGATGCTTTCTTTTCAAAGTCTTTTTCCTCTTTTGTCCCTCTGAATTGGCTTGTAAATAGCATTTTGAAGTGCTGGAAATGAAGATGTATCTTCTGTCTAGAAATACTGTGGAATAATAATTAAGGTAGCATTTGACAGGAACTGCTTCAGGTAGGAAGATGGAAAAAATAATAGTAGAAGTAACCAGCAGTTCTTGGAAGTCGACTGCAGCACAGTCAAAACATGACTAGTTTACTTGTCCCTTAACTTCGAGTTCATGATATCTTATGGCACCAAGGTGGAAAAATGGACCAAGATGTCAATTAGAAAAGAACACTGTATCTCTTTGAAAGTAGACAGTCTTACTGGGGTAGTCAGTGACAAGTGTATGGTGTAGTAGAGAGATTTTGTGGTTACATGGAAAAAGTAATTATAGCCTGTAAGTGTAAGGCAGTAAATAAAATAGTGTTGAAAGTAAAAAATGTGAAATGTAGGTACCTGAAGTTTAAGGTACTGAAATCTGCTTAAGGCTACATTTAAACCTTTGATTAGAAATGGCCCAGGTTTCAGATAGGCGTATGGGCAGTATATCCCAGTGAAACCTGTTGAATCTGAACTAGCTAAGTGCTTTGAATATTAGTTCTAGTCTCAAACTAATTATTGATGTAGGAAATTAAAATCACTCAAAAGTAGGAAACTTTTGTTCAAAAGTTCAATTTCTGCTGTTATTCTGGAGTTGGTCCAGATTTACATCAGAGGGCAGAAATAAGCATGCAGTTTCCAATTTACAGTGAATATTGGAAATTTCCCTCACACAGCTACACGCTATATGATGTTTGTCTCTCCAGTAGCAGAACTGCTTTGAGGAGCTACTCTCCTCCAGTTTTGTGCTATTTCAACTGTTTGGCTGCAGTATGCCCTGGTTCTGTGATGCTTTACTGGAAAAAAATTCTTATTATTTATTTATTGATTGATTGATTAAACCAGTGTTTCATATAGTCTGTAAAACACTGGAGCATGGATGCACAAACAGTTGAATGGGAACAAATAAGCTGGTTATTACCTGTGCTGGATGGAGAGGAAGAAAAGGACCATCTTCACTGTGATGCCTGCCATGCATCCGAGCTCTCAAAGGGAGAGGAATGTGTGTGAAAATCCAGTGCAGAATTTAGAATATTGTTCTGGGGAGCAAAAAAAGAGTATTCTTCTTACCCTGAATCTATGTATGCCCCTCCTTCTATATTTCTCAGCATGACAGGAACTTTTAGTTTTTCTTCCCTAAATTATTATTAAGAGTTGAGCTATTCTGTCAAGGTAACTTGGCTAGATGGTGGCTGATTGAGCAAAAAGAAAGATGATTACATTGATTTCCATCTTCTCTATTTCAAGAGTGAGATCATCAACATGTACAAGGAGGACTTCCCTGCTGTGTACTTCCAAACTTAGCCTTTAGCTCTGTCACTTTTTTTAATCTGCAGCACTTCTGAGGGAGAATCATGTGGAACTTCTGTAGAGATCAAACTCTGCAGCTATATTTTCTTATCAGTTTTCATCAGTGCTTTTCATCCTGTGGGTGAAACCTAGAAAGTAAAATGACTTTCCTTAAGTTGTCTGTTCAATGACCGTTGAATTGCATGTTCAAGCAAATTTTGTAGAGCAAACCTTTTCAGACATCAATAATTGTTTTCTAATTATGATTAGACTTGAATATGAATATTAATATTGCACTGTTTCTTTGACAGTCAGGAAAAAAACAATTGGTACTAGATACCTGCTGCAAAGATAGCCTCAAATGAATTGTATGTGAATACTTATGGCCCTGTGAAAAAAGAAATCCTCATAGCCTGAGGCTGGAGATGCCCCAAGGGAAAGAAATGTTTAAACCTTTAAGAAGGCTTTCAATCAAGAGAAAGGTTATGTTCTCTGTGCCAAAGATGGCATGGTCTGCGGGAATATATGGCTGTCCCTGTGTGCCAGGCTTGAATGCTATTTGTGGGAGATTTGTGCCACTTCCCCTAAATACCCTGGAGTGATTCTTTCCTTGGTTGCTTTCAAAAATACCTATTTAGGATCTTAAGATCTCAAGAAAGAAAGGGTGATTGTTGGAAGTAAATGCAGGTATTCTTCTATTAGAAGATTCATCATAATAACGTCTTTATGGTGACAGTAGAAACTTGTTCTCTGGATAGACAGTGGTGACTTTTCCTGTATCTGTGACATGGAAGATTTCTTGGGGCATAGTCTGGGAAAAAGCTTGTATTAAGTATCAAGGAATAGGAATTGAGTAAGGATTAAGAAGCAGACTGAATAATGAACTGAGTGATGCTAGGAGGTAGTCTCAAGTGGTAGTAGCTTTAAAGAAGAAAGTAACTTCAGCATTTTGAGCCATGACATGATGATATGAAATGACAGCAGTGACTGATACTAGACAGGAGTATTTTGAAATGTAGAACTCTGAAATGTTTAAATGACCATTCAAAATTTTTAGGCTTTTAGCAGATAAAAGCGATCCTTTGTATAAATATCCTGACATCTGCCTCTTATAAAAAAAATAATAGGACATGAGCTTTAGCTGATTTAAAAGAAATGTAAGCTGGTTGGTGTTAAAGTAAATGAGACATGGATGTTGAGTCAAATTAAAACTTCCTGTGTGCCTATCCCTTTGCCTTGGTTTTCAGCTTTTCATAAAGTAAGTTACAGAAATCTGCTATTTGCCATTTCATGTTACAATGTCATTAGAGATTCTGATTGTAGGATGCAATATTTATATCTATCTCAAAAATTTATTTCAACCCTTTCTGTTATTTGAAAGCATTGTTATGTCTGTAAGGATAATTAAAATACTTCCACTACTATTAGAGGTCTTCTAAGTGACTTTTTTAAATTTGAAAATTCAGTTGCAATTTTTTTTTAATTGTTTTCCATGCTTTATATTTTAAAACATCTCTAGGAATTCCATATCATTCATTTTTCTAATCATAATATCTTTATTTAAAACTTCACATTCAAAATGGTGTCCAGGAAGCATATGCTTTTGTGTTGAGGTCCATTTCTTTTCAATAACAGCAAAGGTTTATAAGTGATTTCTAAATTTTCGATCTTAATGTGGCTTCCTTTATTTTTCTACAGATTAATCTTACTGGCTTGTATATAAAAGAATAGGAAAAGGATAAAGACCATATCAATATGCAAAGTGAGAATCAGATGTAAAAGATAGGGAAAAACAAATATATTCCCCTAGAAATAGTTATGTGAGACAGAGGTATAGCACTATGCAATTACATAGGCTCTTCAGTCTCAATAACATCAAAGTTTGTCTGTGTGTATACATATAAAATGGTCTGTCTTAACTGAGTAGATACTGGAATCTGAGGCTGTAATGAGCTGTTGATAAAGGCAGAAGTTAATTTCTCTTTATGGTTTTAGCAACTGGAATCTCATTTTAATGCAGCTGTATGAAGGTAGCATGAGAAACAAGCTTACAAGATATATTTCTGTGTTCATAAAATTATTAATTACTTATCTGCTGGATAAATGCTCATCTCTGTATTCTCAGGTAATCTGAAAACATAGTTCATAGAGTGTTTCTTTTGTATGCTTCATCACTTCATACTTTTGTGTCCACTCTCTAGCCTACTTTATATATCTTTATTTCCCTTTTGTTCAGTTCAGTGTTGCAGAATAAAGCCAATCTTTACTTTCTTTTGCCCTTAAATGTATTGATAGACTTCTTTGAACTTCCGTTTCAGTCTCCACATGATCGTTTTTTTTCTCCATGAGACATGACAGATGTTTTAAAGAATAGTCTCAATGCTGAGACTTGTTTAAAATATTATTCACAGTTTATAATTAAGTCTGAATTTCTTGTATATTTCTAGTCTCTAACACTATTTACTTGGCAATTAAAACTATTATTGGAGCATCTGCAACTGTAGAAATATGGTCTGGTGAATCCTTATATACTAAGGAAAAGATAATTTAAACCCAGGTTTCATCTGCTTTTCACTCCACCGTGTAACCCCAAATGATATTTGCTTTACAGGCTTCATTTTTACTTCTCAAAGGTAATACAAGACACACTTTCAGCACAGGACCGGTATCGTGTTCATTGTTATCTCAGAGTGTCATTTCCTAACTGTATCTCTCTGTCTTACCTGATCTCTATGTAGAGCAGTTGTGTAGAGAGAAGGTGCTATTTCTACTATTTTTGAGGGGTGAGTTTTCTGCTTGGTGAATTCAGATCATCTCTAAAATAATGAATGCCTCAGGATTTTTCTATTTATCCCTGAAGATTTTACAAGCCTGTCTTCTCTTCCATGACCTAAGAGAACATTCAAGTCCTGGTTTAAATTTTAGCTTAAGTGGGCCTATTCATTTAGGAGGTCTAAGATATTAATCATATGCTTAAGCGTTTTACTAGATTATGATCAAGTTACTGTTCTTGTTTTCTAGAGGGTATTCATATATTTTCATCAGGCTTGGATCACTTGTAACAAAAAGATGTGAATTATAGAAAATGTGTAAGCTGCATAGATTTTTGCTGATAAATCAAAATCACCTTGCATATGGACTTACTCTTGTTGGCTCAAGCTCTGGCAGACAACACTTGGCTATGAAAATGTTTCTGGGACGTAGCAGTAATAAGCTGAAACTTGAGTGTATTTATGACTTTCACAATGGAGCTTGTGAGAGGCTAATACAAACTCAAAAGTGAATGTTAGAGTGCAAAGGAGGAGGCTGGGGGGAAAAAAACACCACTTTGGCAGCTTCAACTTTTGATCTCCTCTAGAACCCCACTTTATGTGCTTAAAATATGGCCTAGCTGGTAGACACTTGAATAAAGGCCTTAGACTGCCCTTGTTTGAGGTACAGTGGGATGCAGTAGCACAACGTTCTCTTTCCTGCAATGATGAATGTTTGTGATATGTAGCAGGAAAACACTTTGTGATTTACTGTGATTTACTACTTCGTCAGGAAATCTAGTTTGCTTCTTGGAGGAATGACAGTTTTCTGTCACAAGTCTTTGGTAATGGACAGATCTTCTGTTTCCTGGCCTGTCTTATCAGAGTTCAAGCAGAATTTGAAATATGGATGAGTTAGTTAGCCTTAGCGTTGTCTCAAAAGGCATATAAGAAATTGAGCAATTTACATTCAGTAATATAGAAGTAAATGTCTCATCTACTCAGTAAGGGACACTGGAAAAGGATCTGAAGAACTGGACTGAATATCTTTTTCATAGCTGAACAGGGCTGCAGTAGCCGACAGGTGCCACATTTTTGAACAAATGGAGAGGCCTTGGTACAAAGTATGAAAAGAGGCTACTCTCTAGCCCGCTGCCAGTTTTCATGCTTGATCTCTCCCACATTCGTGGCCTGATTCTAGGTCCTAGGCTTCAGACTGCGTGTACACATGAACTATATGAGTTCCTTTAAAAAGTAAATGATTGCCTTCCTTGTCTATCCAATGCTGCAAAGCTTCAGTTCTTTTATTGCCAATGTTTGGGAACTGGTTAATGTAGAAAAACTATGGCTAAATTGCTGCAAAGGATATTGAATTACTTTAGGGTGAACTGAGTCTTTCTTTGCCTAGATCAGTTTAGTTTTTGAGTGACCAAGCATTTATAAAGTTCGTTTTCTAGCTTGAGCTTTCCATGACTACTCCATAAAAGAGTAATTCCTTGTGTGCCATCCTGTTTACTGTGTTTCTGCATGATACCTAAATAGTTTAAACCATAATTTTGAGGGTTTGGTCTTCCTCAGTTCTTTCAGTAATGAATTAACCCTACAAACAAACTGATGTTGCTGTTTTGTTCCATAAATAATAGAGCAATCTTAATGACACTTTTTTGTAAAATTTCATGGTATGAAGTTCTGTGAATGCAGGCCCAGCCATCAGGGCATCCATGGAGTGTTTCCAGTGGAGTTATAAGTTGCTTTGTAGTTGGGAAGGAGCATTTGAGTACAGTGTGACCCCATATGATCCCTAACTGGGTAACGGAGTAGTCCCCATGTTTCTGTAAGTTTTTTTGGTTAGTAAAGAGAGAATACTATTCACCAGTGTCATTAAAATGTCAGAACAATGCCCTCCTCGGGAGACTTGGGAGCGGGGATAACTGATTCTTGCTATCTCTGAGTCACGTTTGGCATATCTTGCAAGGGAGAGCAGGATTTTCAAAAGTGCTTAAGGAACTTAGTCATGTTCCTTTGCCTGGGAGGTGTTAAATATCTAGCTCTAGTAATCCATTGTAATTCTTCTTCATATGACTTGAAAAATTAAGGCTACGTTAACAAAGACATGAAGGTGTTAAGCTCTTTCCTACAGTGCTGACTTTCCATAAATGTTGATGGTTCTTAAATACTTACATTAATTTGAACTCTACTGATATTTTCCTTGCACAGATAGTGAATATTTGATTTAGGTGGGATTAGGAATTTAGAAGAAACTTCTAGAATTCTTGGCACTTTCTGTAAGTATCCATAGGAATTCTGATCCTAAAAAAATGTTGTAATAATAGGGTTGTTGTAACTCTTGTGATTTGAGATTAAAAAAGGCAAAGTTTGGAGGAGGGAAATTAGGCCAGCTGTTATAAAGTAGATATATTTGGAAAAATGGAGAAGCTCATGGTCATGCAGGTACTTCATCAAGTTTGACATAGACACAGATAGTCTTACGCTGTCATATAATCTGCTTATGTATTAAAATGCTTCCAAGAAGGCAAAAGTTCTTGTGAAATCTGTTTGGGAGAAGCAGAACAAATAAGATGCATCATAGTGAACTGTAACAGGAGGAAAGACAAAAATGGTAGGTTACTGTTTTGAGAACATTTCATAGGACAGCTATGCTATTTCAGACCTCATGATCCTTATCCTTGAGGGAGATTACTTAATATCTTCAAGTGAACAAGCTTGGAAAATAAAATTCATAATTCTGTTGACTGTGGAAAAGCATAGGTTCAACGGTGGCATTGGTTTTATGTCTCAGTACAGCTTATGCTCCTGGTAACCTCTGCAGGTGCTAACTACTTGTCACCCCTCCTGTCTGTTGCATCTTTTTCTGCTTCATTGTACCTGGTAGCCTTTCATCAGCTGAACAACAAAGATAATGTGACTTACTCTCAACTGAGAACAAATTGTTCTCAACAGGTTTGAAGTTTGTGATGTCTCTGTTGGATCTGAAAAAGGGTGTATGTGCCAAAGATTTTGTGAAAAATTTCCAGCTATGTTGTTTATCCAATAAAAAATAAATTACCTCCATTTTCAGACCTTGCCTCTCTCAAAATTGTTTTTGGAAACAGTAGCTAGTGGACTTGAGGGATACTGAGCTCTGGCATGTAGTTCAAGTTTGGTAAGGTATGCTGGGTAACTGAGAAAAAGAAATAACTACCATCCGCTTACACACATTTCATTTATCAGACTCTGATAGTTCTGTGCTTTCAAATTCTAGGTGAATATGTCCCTGAGGTATATTTACTGCAGTGTGCACTGTATTTTTTTTTTTTTTTTTTTTTTTACATAGAAGCTCTGTAGACTGAGGGCTGAATTACGAGGCAATCAAAATTGTGAACTGCAGAAAGGTATGACCCTATTCTTTCAACGTATAGAGATTATTTTACTGTAATAAAACATCTTTTTGCCTAATAATGTCAGTAACTTAATTTTACTGCTTTTGGTGACTGAAGAATTGGGATCACCAAGCTGTTTGCTGGTCTTCCCCACTGCAAATGGAAATGAAAAATTTCTTTCTGTGTTACTGATCTGCCTTAGTCTAGGTCTTCATTTCTCTGGGTGAAATTGTCACTTGATCACATGCTCACTAAACATCTGGCCATCTTTAAGGCAAAGCAGTTTCAATTTTCCTAAATTGGGCTTCATGCATTATGCAAACATTACTTCATTAGACACTGAGATGAGCTATCAAGCTATATTGTTTGGTCAGAATAATGTAGGCTTGCCTCTTCTCTCCTTGCTGGTTTGAAATCAGACTAACAATTTTGGAATTCAGTTCATGCAATCATTTTTGTTTGTGATTCAATTAGGGCTTACATAGGTGTCTAGGTAAGATGCAGTCAATGATTTTTGTCTCTGTTCCTGACTTATGCTGATACCTATGTGTGCAATGTCTGAAATGGCATAAACAATAAAAGAGCTAAATAGGCTCTCAGGAAGTGAATGGAACTATGTCAGGCATAAATTTGAGCCACGTTATCCTAAAATATTCTGCATTGAGAGGCTAATAATGATAAGAGCCAAAATAAACCAAAGTTTATTTTGTCAGCGGAACGTATTGGGTCCTCACTGCCTTCTGTCTTTCCTTTTAATTTACTCTATTTTGGAGAGTGCAAAGTGGAATACCAGTAAGTTGGAGAGTTTTTACTCTGCTGGATGGGGTTGCACAAACAGGTGATGGGTACAGCAGTGAAGGATCTGCCTGTTGTCTGATGCTGTGCACTGAATTCCACAGTCCAGATTCTTACCTGACATAAATGGCTGACTGCATCACCGTGAATGGAAATGTGCAACTCTACATTAGTCCACAGGCTGGTGTTTTCAGATTTCTTTATCCTAAGTAATTTTTATTGTTTCCAAATTAGGGTTAGATTTTTTTTTCTTCTTTTGTATAACGCTACAATCTGTTATAGCATTCTTTTGTGGGGCATTTGGTTTCTTTTTTAAAAAGAAAAAATTGAAAGACTGAAAGAGTCTGCTTGCACTCACCTGAAAGCTGCTAAGTTTATCTCTGTTGTTTTCTCTGCAATGTGTTCTCTAATTCTCTGGTGTCTGAATCTGTATTTATGTAAACATGGCTGAGCATTTCTTTGCCATCTGGATAATTCTGTAAGAATAGTGTAAAGTAAAGGAAAATGAAAACAAATGTAGAACGTTGGGAGAACTCCTTAGAAAGACATATTTTGAAAGCAGCCTAACCTAAACTGAACCAGCCACAAAGGTTTTGACAGGTTGTAGCACAGCTAGATAGCTAAATGGTGGAGAGAGGCAGATTAAAGGAATTACTTAGGAGTTTCTTTTGGAGTTCCAGAATGGCTGGCTAAACTGATGCCGTGTGAATTTTCTAGCTAATGGAAACAATGATATGTAATTGATGCATTGAATAGTCAGCATGTGAGTTATTCTTCAGTTTAGATCAGATTTGTGCATGAAACTTTTGCTGGTATAGTAGTGTTTAGGACTGCGACTTCTTTTAAAATACTTCACCAGAAAAGCCATCAGCTAGACTCTGGAGTAAAAGTGTTTTGGTCATAAAGCCCACGGTGCTTGGAGAATCAGCAACTGGCTACTGTTGTTTGGTATAGAAGGACCTGCACCAGCAGTTGTGTTGTGCAAGTAAAACTGTATCAAAAACTTGAGAGTGTAAACTTAATGCTTATTGAGTGGGGGAAAATCTAAACATCAGTTTACATCTCAGACAGAAAAAAATGGAACCTTTCATATGTCTCATGCACCTGGAAATGCTTTTTCTGCAATTGCTTATACATTTTACCCTGTACATACATGTAGGCTCTGATAACACAGATTAGCATCTCTCAAGCTTCAGACTCTTCAGAGGTCTAGAGTTACAAGGGTCTTTATAAAACTGTTTGAATAAAACAACACAAAAACAGCAATCAAAAACTTCATTAAATAAAAATARGGGACATGTCAAAAATCTGTTAGCCCGTAAATAAGTAGCCTGATTTATGCTGAGTATCACATGGGAAGAAATGTGAGGAGCTGGATTTGAGAGTGCTGTTTATTTATTTTTGTGTCTAATTGAACTTTACATAACTAAGCTTCCATTTTTATTGAGAATCTGAAATCTTTCCACAGGCTAAATCTCCAGTTGTTTTAACTGGATGTTTTATAGGATGCGATGCAGGGCTGGGCTGGTTTTGCTTATAAAACTGTAGATAACATTAGCCTTACTTAGTAATTTGTTCCAATGGAACAGTCCTGGTTTATAAAAACCCAGTAAAGGTTGTAGAAAAAAAGTATAAGTATTTGGGGTTAATGTTATAACCTGATTCAACGTCTACCCAATGTTTTCCTTTATAAATCCCAGTTTTCAGCTGAGTATTGTAAAGATTTGTGGTAAACTTTTCCACAGTAGATATCCATCACAAAACTTTTATTTGACAAAAGTGACTCGGACAAAGTGGTTCAGATATTTCTTATGCAAAACTAGGAAAAATCTTTTTTTTTTCCCCCATATTCAGAAGTCAGTGACCCTTCCCCACCCCTCAAGCTTTACTGCCTCATGCTCATCAGAAATGACATAAAACTTTAAGGCTTTGGGTAGGACAGATGGAATGGTGCATTTCCTATATGTCAGGGAAGCCTTCTGTTGTCACTGTGAAAATCTTCCTGCAAGTCTGTTTGCACATGCTCTGCAGAGAATAATGATTTTAGCAGCTTAAATCCCTTGATTCCACCTGTGCTGCATATGTTTCAGTTTGTGTGGGCCAGATTTCCTGGAGAGATCACATCTGAGCTGCTGCAGCTGAACTGAAAGAGTGGTCTTCCATGCTCCTAATGGTCTTGCTGCTCTGCAACAGAATGGAGGAGGGAATTACCTGATTGCAGTGGACATGGGGCTAGGGGTAGTGTCAGGTGCTGTAATGTATGAAATACAGCTGAGATATGGGGTGTTTTGAAGAGGATAAAGACTATAACTGGAGATTGGCTGAATGTAATAAATATGATTGKACTGAAGAATTGGGGTATGGAGAAATCAGGGTTGGAAGTAAATAGAAAGAGCTAAGCTGAAAGAAAAGGGACACGCCAGAGAGAAATAACAGGAAAGTCTTCAATAACTTTATCAATTACTGTTAACAACAGAGGGAATATTAACTCAAGCAACTGAGCTCAGTGCAATGGAGCTAATATTTTAAACCTTGCTTATATACGTACAGAAATGATGAGATGATGGAAGGTAATTCTTTTGTACATAAGAAGATAGGAAATTATGCACAAAGGTTATATTTAAAGTTTTTTTTTTTGTATTGAAAAGTCAGCAATCAAAGTTATGGTTGACTGTTTTCACTCACTCACACTCAAGCATCATGATGCAGTCTTACATTTCTTCATCACCTACCATGTGTGTGCAAAAACGCTTCCTCCTTCAGCACACAGAAAACTTATTCGATCAGGGACTGTTTGTTCATTAAAGGAGACTTCTTCTTCGAAGATGTTCATTACAGCTGTTGCAGCAGCCAGCAGGTGTTGTAGGGAGAGAACTGGAGGATCTTGAAGTTGAAGAAGCAGAATGCTGTTCCAGTAGAACTGGATCCTGCCTCTGCCAAAGAATATTTGGTAGGACATAGGACAAGATGTTTATAGTAAACCTCTCAAAATGGCTTTTTGTTGAATTATTCCTCACTTTAAAACCTAATCTGACACCCTACTGTTTGATATGCAGCACAGATACTAAACTGAGGAGTGCTGAACACAAGTCCAGTGGCATCACATGTTACATAATAGAAAATACTCTGGAAAACCAAGACCCTTGTTTTGAGCACCAAAACTCTCTGTGAACTTTTTGTTTACTCTCTGCCTCTTGAGTGATTGATGAGGCTTCCCTGAAATTCTTTTCCTGAGCAAATGTATAGGAGAATGAGTATATGTTAGCACACTTGAGATAAATTTCTTGACACATATTAGAACTAACTGGATGTTATGACATACTAGGCTTCCTTTGATTTCTAACTTTGCTATAGCTTTAGGTACCTATTTTCTTGCAGTAAATTAGCATTAGCTACAAACTTCATGTGCTCTTCTATGGGAACTAGAAAAGAGAAGTTTCTGGTTGGCACTGCTTTCATAGACAACTGAGGATTGTTCTGGCTTGTCCTCTTTTTATCAACTTCCTCTGGTTGCATCTGAAAAATGTAAGTTCTTCAATGAAGAGTGATTTAGGTAAGGCTTAAAATCCTGCTGTTGCTTAGAGGAAGTGTTTTGATTTCTTTAATAGTTCAGTGAAGGATTTCTTGAATGGCCAGTGAAAGTAGCTTTGAGGCTTAAAAAGGTGTTCTTCACTGGTGCTGTGTTAGGTACAGGTATAGATCCATCATTGATGAGATGCTTGAATTAGTCTTAGTTTTACCACATGGGTTTTTTTGTATATGTTTTTGAGGAGGTGTTCGAGGTGGCTCGGCATCTTTCTTTCTGGTAGAAATTCAGGCTTTTTGGAAAAAGAAGCCACATACACATGCTCTGACAGAATTTTTTTGAGGGATGGATTGCCTGCATGCTGTTTGACTAGATCTGATTCAGGACTGGTTTAAAACAAATGAACAAACCAAGTGACCTTGAAACTCACCCAGATGTCGCCATGCCCAACAGAAGATCAGCCTGCAAGAGCCATGGCAGTCCACTGTTTGGGAGAGGGGCAGCTGGGTATTGAGAGCTGCTTGGTGAGAATGGACACAATTGCTTTTGTTGTTGTTGTTTAAATAGTTTAAGTTTCATGAACTATCATTTTTCATCTAAAACCTCTGAGTTTCTTATAGCCTTTAAAAGAGCAGTTTTCTCAGGAATCAGGGGGATTTCTTAACCTCTAAACCAAACTTCAGCGAGCAAAGAAGTAATTAAGAGCCCTTTCACCTGGAATGTAGGAGAACACAGATCGGGTTTCTGTCCTGCCCAGAAAAGAGCAGGGATTTGAACCCAGGTATTTACATCTCCTGGCTGAATACTGCAGACATTGGGTAATTAGTGAATTTCGAGTTTTGGTTCTTTCCAGTCTTTAGTCATTGCTGTAAATACTTTGGGCCCCTCTTACACCCCTCTTACGGATTCTCAGATACAATATTACATAGGCTATATTTACTAAAAAACATGATATGAATAATTCAGTGATCAGTAAACTGGATGAGAAAAGTAACCCAGCCCATGTTTAGAAGGGAGATATTCTAATACTCTCCAAATAATATCCCATAATCTATTTCCATAGAATCTGTGACATGCTATGTTACTGGGCACAGGAGGGGGAAGAGGAAGAGGTTAACAGAAATCTTGCTTCCTCTCCCTCTAAATATTTTGGTACAGTTAAGCAAGGAGCACTCCTTTTCTAAAGTAGGTATACATTTAGGTGGAGGTTCAATGTATTTTGTTTTAGGTGGAGGTTTTATTTGAAAGCAGGCAAATGGTCAAAATCTGTCAGACTCCAGATGCAATTATCAGCTATTTTCAATAGTAGGCATCTTGCAGAAATTGATTTATAAGCCTGCCAATTCACTTAATGCCTGTTCACTTAAAAACAAAAGCCTGAGCATAACAAACAAACTTTTCCATCCAAGARAGGTTGCTTTGGCTCTGCATTTTCCTTGGTTTAACCAAAACTGACAGACCTATTCAGCCCATAGTTTAAAGGCAGAACCTGAAATACAGTGTGAAAGGTGTTTCTTTTCTATACTTTCTCTCAACAGATTCTCAGCAGATAAGTGCTGTTTTTCTCCTTATCTAAATTTTCCTCAACCCATTTTTTACCTCTCAAACTGTGCATATTTTTAGAAAGCCTCTGAAGTAAATATGACGATGTTGATGTTTTGGGATTTTTTGGTTTTGTGAAAAACCTCTCCTGAGGACAACTGTGTGGCAGAGCTGCTGTCTCACTGGTTTGTGATTCTCTGTTGTTGTTGGGTTTTTGGKTTTTTTTTAACTCTGAATTTTTTTCTCCATGACTAGTTTCAGTCTCATCTTAGCCATTACATTTTGAGCTTTTACATGTAAACCATTGTCTGTTCCCCCCTCTGTATGGATGACAGTTTGAGTGATTTTTTTTTCTTTTTTTCTTCAATTTTCTTGCTAGTCTCTACTGATGGCTTTGTAGGGATATTTGGCTCCAAGCCCCCAGAAAGACTTCCTGCAAAGAAATTTTAGTCCAAGGAAACTATTTGGATGTGAGAACTGAATTAGCACAACTAAGTCCTAAGTTTCTGAAACGGTGATTACTTTTCCTAAATACTTGCCCACAAGCAAGATCTGCTAACTATAAAAAGAGTGGTGAGCTTCCAGTTAGCAACTTCATATGATGGGTTCCTTATTAAAGGAGTAGGTTCACCCAAGTGCAAAACAAGAAGGAATGATTTGGATTTGGTCCTAACTGGGGCTAGGGGGAAGCAAGGGGGAATAAGTTTCCAAGATGAGAGATTCTCATATCTCTATATGTCATGCTAAGCTTACCAAACAGGTAGACTGCTGAAAGCACCAGCGGAAAGAGGGATCTGATCCCTTGTGAATACTTCCACTTCTGCTCTCAATACAGAGAGTTGGTATAGTTTCTGGAGTTCTCAGATGGTTTTGACTTGAGTGTGTTTGACTTTCTCTGATGATTCAACTGTGCAGGTCAGTGGCTTGATTCTAGTTTTTAATGGATCAGGTGCATGACAACGTGGCTATTTCTACCCTTATTATGCTATAATTCTGTCAAGCGAGTGCTCAGTGGTGCTGAGAGGATTTGTTGATTTTTGCCCCCGGATGCTGGAAGAAATGACAGAATCACTTTTTACTTGCAGTCTTCTGTCTCGTGTTGTAACAGGCTGTAGTGCTGCTGAATAGTCCCTCTATAGGCTGTGACCATAAAATTTTGTCAGGTCTTTTCTTCAGCAAGAAAAAACTAGTGGGATCATTGAGGCTATTCCTATGTCAGACACACAAGGCACTTCGTACAAACATTATAAATGATTCAGGCAGGGAGGTGTCAGTGCTGACTGAGAGTGGTCATGAATGGAAAAGGTATTGGATGTTTGTCCCAGACATAATACAGGTAATGCTTCATGATGGTAAGAATAATTTTGTGCTATAAAAAAGGGAGAGTGTGCCATTATTGGGGGATAGTTAGATGTGTCTTCAAGTTAAGGGATATTGCTGAGCCTTGAATGCTCTGATAGTCTCAGCTGGCTTGGTGACCAGAAGCACCTTTCTATATCATGCTGGTATAAAGGTTATAAATTTATTTTAATTTTTAATTCACAGTAGCTGTCCTGACACTTGCTTTCCAGGCCACAGAGACCTATGTTTATTTGTAACCACTGTATATTGGCTAGGTCTTTGTTAGTGAACACTGGGGTGAGAACTCCTGTACTTTCTGCAGCGTTTGCTATGCTGAGAATACAATCCCTGAGTGAGGTTTACTGGGTAGAAGAGCAATAGAAAGACTGTGTTATGGGCAAAGAGATACTTGGTGCCTGAGAGAGAGCACAGAGAATGTAATGACAGTGACCAAAGGTAAATTAGGAAAGAGGAAGAGAAATCTCTCAAGAATTAGCAATAGCACAAATTTGTGGGAGAGCTGGATTGTAGACCAGGACAAGTTTGTGTAAAACCTTAAAGCCACTTGAAGAGACTATTTCTTTATGCAGGGCATTAAGAGCAGAAATCATCCCCTATGTCACTGAACTAATTCCATGCTGTTGTAGGAAACCATGCAATCTAGTCCTGTTTGCCTATCTGTCCAACTTCTTACAGCCTGCCTAAACATTTGTTTTCCACTTCCGTGGATCAGCTGACCAGTTTATTCAATTTAGACTGTTTGGATGAGAGATTAGCCTCTCCCTCTTTTTGCATAGAATGTATAGTATGTAGAACTACTGTCTTTTATTCCTTGTATTACAGGATGGCCTGAAATCCAGGATGTCAGACTGTTCTGGATATAGTAAATGAAGAGGGGAAGAGATGTTTTTTTACACAAAAAAAGGGTGGGGGGAAACTGGAGGGAGGATCAATTACTTGACTTCTCTGAGCTTTAATTCATAATCTGTTATTGGAAATGGTGGAAATAAAGCCCAGACATCCTGGCTAGCTGTCTTGCCTCTCTTAAGGGCTACTGCTGCAAGTGTTGGCATTGCATGGCTAAATTTAAATATGGTTGTATTTAATGTAAGGTAAGTGGCTTTTAAAAAAGTCATTGTGATTTACACTGGGAAAGTTTTTTTTTTTCCTCTTTATTTTTGCTTCTGGCCACCTTTCAGTATCTTTATCTACCTGTTGAGATCAGTGAGCAAGCTAGCTACCAGAAGCAACCGTAGCTGTGTTAGGTCTACCAACTGACTACACAGCTTCTAGTACCTGAGAGGGCTCATCTCTGCCTGTGCTGGGTACATGCTGAGATTCGTTTGCGTGGTACATGGTTTAGTGCATGCTAAAAGTACACCTCCTGTTCCCAGATGATTGTGGCAAGTCAGATGAATTTGAGTGGTTTTATTATCAAATCTTGGGCCTGCAATCCTGAGTGTCTAGTGGTGGAATTTTTTAGGGAATGTTCCTCTGGATGCCAGTAGGAGTTGAGTGCCTAGGGACCTCTTAGAGTCATGGTCTTGTGTCTTTGCATGTCCAAGGTGAAACAGTGTAATGGCAGTTCCTTGTCTCAAATGTTTTGAGGAACTTGAAGAACTTTGAGGTTCTTTTCCTTCAGTGATGGGGAGTGTATAGTCATAATACTGTGTGGAAGGAGTGAATGGGGGAGCTACTGAAATCCATTACTCATGGCATATTCCAAAGGAAGGGGTCTGCTCTCTGCTCCTCTTTGATTGCTTTCCCTAGTCACTTTAATTCACCTTTACTCCAGATCTGTCTTTCTTACTCTCCTTTTCCTTGACATGTCTCCTTTCTTCCTTTTTTTTCCTTTCCATTTAGCTTATCCTGTCCTAACTTACCCCACTCCACATCTTCTCAACACTGATTTCTCCCTTCGAGCAGAACAGCTGCACAATTTGCTGGTCTTGCATAACTTATTCTGTGCAAAATTCTCCTTTATTTCCTTCTTGTCTTGTGACTACAAATTCATTAGGACATGGGGCATTTATAACACTGTGTACATCAGGGTTGCAGTGGATTTTACTATTAGTGCAATTATTCTCTAATAAATGTGATTAATATTAAATGCATACTATTTGCTTAATATACAGTCTGTATTGAAATAAAAAATGTGAGTGATACTTGTATAAATGTCAACTCTTACAGTTGTAACATTTTAAGTTTGCAAATGTCAATGTATGCTATTTAATGGTTTTTGCCTGTGAGTGAAGTACATAATAATCACCAATGGATGAGTCTTAAAATTTTCCAAAGTTCATACAAGTTAATCAATCCAAAGTTTAGATGATTTTACAAACTACTGAAATGTTTCACTGTGCAAATGGACTGGAAAGTCAGGTGGATCAGGATTAACTGAGAAAATGCCAAAGCATTCAAATAAAAATTCAAACCCCAAAGAATTTGGGCTGTAAAGCATTGCCCTAGGAGCATGATTAAAGATTCTCATCAGTTTAGATGTCCTTATGTGGTTCTGGAAAAAGTATTAGCAGCAGAGGCCTCTCATTTATTATACATGCAATTACAAAAATGGCATATGAAGGGGAGCAGGGGAGAAAAATTTTGACTAATCAGTGAGGTAGTTCAAAATACTGTGGCAAAATTCAGGTTTCCCATATTTATCTGCTCAATTTCTTTTTTCTAATGGAAATCTTTAGATGGTAATTGCAAAAGCAGGAACAATCCTTCCCATAGCCAGTGTTTTTCAGTTTTTAATCCTCAGGTTTTCAAGTGATGGTTCAAATATAGGAAACAACAAAAAATCATGCATATAGCAGTGTGTATAGCTGATGATTCCTTTAGATTTGAACAGAGAGAATTTTGACACTCAATTTCTCTGTAGTCAGAAGATGAAGGATCAGACCTGAGTAAGCAGAGGTGGCTTCCTGGGTGGTATTCCAGTCTAGCATATTGGTTGTTTCAGTTGCAGGATCAGAACCAATGTCTTGTTTGTTATCATTTACCACTCTGTCCATTTTGTTGGACTTGAACAATGCAAGCTAAATGACTCCTTGATTTCATTTTTTGGTCCTCAAAATGAGTGCAGCTTTGTGCTTTCAGTCCTATACTGAGTAGGAATGTGTAAACTCAACTAAACATGGGCTTACCTTGGATGAGGAAAGGTAGTAATTAAGTGTAAATGTTTGTTATTAAATAAATGTGTTGGTTTTGTTTGCTTTTTAATTCACCGGGAAAAATATGCATATGCTACTGATCCGAAAAAAAGTAGGAAAAAATAGTTCTGCATTCATGCTTAGAATCATGAAATAATTTAGGTTGGAAGGGACTTCTGGAAATCTAGTCATACAATCATCTGGAAATCTGGTTATCTAGTCTTAACCCCACTCAAAACAGGTTCAGTTAGATCAGGTTGCTGAGGGCCTCATTCAGTCTGGTTTTGAATATCTCCAAGGATTCCACAGCCTCTCCAGCCAGCCTGGTCCAGGATGCTTGACCACTGTCACGGTTTAAGAAAAAATTAACTTATATCTAATTGGAATTTTCTGTGCTCTAGCTTGTGTCCATTGCTTCCTGTTCTATCCCTGTGCACCTCTGAGAAGAATATGGTTCGGTCTCCTTTATAGCCTCCCATTAGGTAGCTGAGGAGCACCCATTGCTGATTTGTGGTCAACTTGTCCACCAGGATCCTCAAGTCCTTTTCTGCAAAGTTGTTTTCTAGTCAGTTGGTCCCCAGCCTGTCCTGTTACATGGGGTTATGTCATCTCAGATGCAGGAATTTGCGTTTGACTATGTTGAGGTCAAGCCAATTGTACACTCACTTAATAGTCTGCTTATTGAGTCCGTGTACCAACTTGGTTATGAGGAGGTTGGGAAACCTATTCACATAGCATTTGTATTTCATGGTACCTCTTTGAGTTCTATGTTTTCATTTTTAGTTATTCATAGTGTTATTAATCAGGGTTTAATTATTACTTTCATCTAAGCAAGACTGATTTTTTTTTTTTTTTAGGAAATGCACAATAAACCAGGGACACATTCTTATTGTGAAAATGGACTATGCTTGGGTCAGACAAACATGTAGTGAATCCTGTGGTAGTTTTAACCTGGCAAGGTGTGGTTAGTTGCTACAGGGTGAGAGACCAAGATGCGAAGAGCAGATATGAGGTCCCATGGTTCATTTGTCTTCCTTGAACTCCATATGGAGGGGTAAAAAGGGATGCATACCTCTTCTTTTTGTAATATTTATGCCAGTTGCATATTGCTATCATGGAAGGATAAATGTTTACACTGATATCCTTTGAAAGTTAATTTTGGGGTGGGCAAGAGAAGTGGGAAGAGGCTGCACTACAAGCTGTCAAAATCTCCCTCACTGGAGATTATTCAGTTTTCTTTTCAATGGCTTCCTAATGCAGTAACTGATCTAACTTGATAAGTTGACTGTAGCAAAAGTGAAATGTTAACTGTGCAACACCTTTATTGGTTGAACTAATCTATGGATGAAAGAACACTTTCCCATTGGGGAAATAATGGTGCAGCTACCCATAATTGCCATATATTCTCTCAGCCCCAGTTGATTTAATTTAGCAATCAGACAGAACAGCAAGGAAGCTTCTTCCCAGCTCTCTGAGCTTTGATTTAACTTCATTTGGGTGTCTTGAAGAACACTGACTG
Organism: Apteryx rowi; assembly: GCF_003343035.1. Taxonomy (NCBI): domain Eukaryota; kingdom Metazoa; phylum Chordata; class Aves; order Apterygiformes; family Apterygidae; genus Apteryx; species Apteryx rowi. Next base: position 795,890 of record NW_020450485.1, on the reverse strand, counting down.
TCTAATCCACATGTAGAGCCTGCTCTGTTTTTAAAATTGTGGGCAACCATTTAAAACTAAGGTGATCCTAATAGCTTCAAAACTTATTCCATGTATGTAGGAGTCCAACTACAGCAGGCTATATCTTGGGGTCTGCCAGTTTATCACCAGAAACATATAGCAATGCAGATATCATCAATTTGTATCCATGAGATTAAAGCCAGTAACAGCTTTTAGGGGCTTAATAACACTGCTGATGTTTAAACATAGAGAGCTGATCTCTCTTTTTGCAGTCATTTTTCACTTCCTTAAAAAAAGAAGTTGTTTTTTGTTTCCTGGGGTTTAGCTTTTATTAATAGATTGGCCATATTAATCACAGAGCTATTCCAGCTTTCACAAAGTGTTATAGTTGAGCAAACTGCAAATGTACATGCATGTGTTTGGTCTAATTAAGCAATTCAGTACTTCATTCCTGATGTTAACCATGGCTTGATGATCATCAAATGGATGTCAGCAGAGCATCCTAAAGGCGTGTTTGATATCAGCAAACTAGGGGAAGTTACACTCTGTGAACTCCTTGACAAACTGATTAAAAACTTGTTAAAGTGTCTGCTTTGTCAACCCAGAAGTGATTCACAAGAGAGACAGTGTGGCTGCATATATTTCTGCATTTTTCCCGTTTTTCGTAACAATAAAAGTAATCGTGTAGCAATTTACATATGTTAATTAAGGTTCACAGCAGTCCTCCATGTGCTTAAAACCTTTATTCTCATGACTTATAGATGTGTATGCTAGAGCACAGAAAATGAGTTTCATAATAGCACGCTGCTTTAGGACCCCCCCCCCCAACCAAATTGGGGAGGTCTAGGAAAAAGACTCCAGCATTCCTTGTCAGTTATCACCTGCTTTGCAGGTGGCAGATACATGACAATCTCCCATTTCTCATTTTCCTCCACTTACCAATTGCTCAGAAATGCCAATTCTATTACGATGTTTCTAAACTAAATCCCCCAAGTGCTTTCCAGTTCCAGTTGTATTCCTTGGTTGTGTTGTGACTTCAGGCTGTGATGAGACCTCAGAATGCATTATCCCCAGTGTCTTTTGGTCTTCAAGGAAAGACTGGGTGTATAGGCGGGAAGGGATCTGAGGAACCTGGCAGCTTGGTCCCGTTACAGGGGTGGAGGAATGTTTCCAGATCAGGCAGGTTTAGACCTGCAGCGTTCTTATGTTGTGCTAAGGACCTGAAAAATAATCATCAAGTTGTAACTTACCTATAGCAAACAGCCATTCCTCATTGTTGCAAATGTTCTTATATGTAAAAGCTTGCTTCTTTTGGTTAAAGCTGTGACTATATGTTGTAATTAATATATCATGAGATAGATGAAGAGAGATCTCATGAGACATTCCTTTCCAGAAATCAAACTGTGTGATTTTTTTTCTCTTGAATTCAACAGAGCAGTACAAAGTAATTACATAGCAGCACTGAAAATAAAAAAAAAATGAACAAAACCTCTGTTTCTTTTTTGCACTGCTGAACTACTTTTCAAACACTGATGATAGCTTCCAATAAAGTTGATGGAGATCTACCTACTTCCATGGAGTAGAGCCTTTTTGGGAAACATTCATGACTTTTTGGAGGAAACTAAGCTTTCCTAGTGAAAGGCTGGGAAATGAATTCTGTAAGCAATTTAAGGAGATAGAAGGGCAAGAGAGATGGTGCATTCAACCTGTTTTCAGTTCTCATCTAGCAATTTATTGGGATTGATTCTTCTTTGACTTGCTCATTTGTATAATTGTTCACCTGCACCTGTGCAAAATAACAAGTATTCTGATTTGGAAGTGACTGTTGTTTGGAAGTATCTGGGATTTACTTTGTTCACCATTAATGACAATATAGTCAAGAAAATAAGGCCTGACAATTACATTTCTCTAGTTGAATTCATGAGAAGACCAGCAGTGTATGGTATTAGTGTTCTCATGTATCTCCTCTAGCTTCTTGGAGCAGTTTCTCCATGAATGCTCTATGTTTAGTTTAATACACTAATAAATAATAATGCTTAATAAATAAACACCTTATACTCTTTTCTATGAGCTCCGTAGTGTTTTTATTTATCTATATCCATTTGCCAAAGTTAGTTGGTTTCTGTCTGAAGTTGTGCCATTGAATCCTTTTAAACTGTGAAGGCTGAAATCTTGTTAAAAGTAATCAGGAATAATAGCCCAACGTAAGGCCAGAACTACATGTTACTTATTAGACAATTGTCATGACCCTTGTTCTTTTTGTTCCTCTATAAGCTGAGTTTCCAACTGAATATAGCTGTTAATTTTTTCTGCGGTGCCTCAGTCTCAGAAAGGTCTTGGCAAGTGGGATATAATTGAGAGAGTCCTTGAGACTAAACTGTCAAATATTAAGGCCTTTCTAAAGATCTTGGGATCAAGATAAGAAAACTAAGATACTTTTATAACATCAGCTGTGACATTCATGCCAATGCCATACCAGATTACCAGCTTTTTTTTTTTAAGTGAGAAATCATGAATAGCAGATTTATCAAATAAAAACAGTGAAATTTGACAAACTTGTCTCCTATTTCCTGAGCCTGACCATCTTGACTTATTAAGTTTGTAACCTTTGATAATATATGGAGATCTGACCCTCATTACCATGCTGTAACAGAGGGAATTTTTAAAAAGACAATAGTGTAATTTAAGGGTAGGACATAACGAAGGGGATTTTGAGTATACAGGTGTATCATAAAAGATTGGTGAGGCCCTCCAGACTTATCTAAAATTTTTGAAACTGGCTGAAAGAGAGGCTTTTTAAACTTGTTGGCGATCCTCTGGTATTATTTTAAAGGTTTATTCAGCTGATTTATGCAGATTCTTCCCAGCTGTATTTCATTACTGCAATTTCCAATGGCTTGAGCCTTTTACTGCTTAATATTACTTTGCTTTTGTTAAGGCAACTTATGTTACAGTTGGCTCATCCATCTGTATGTGGAAAAATTGGTCTTGCTTATTGTGTAGCTTTAAAAAAGTTGACAAGTCTAATAAATATTGCTGTGAACTCTACAGGAGCAATTTTATGAAATTATCTGGACAGAAACAAGTCAAGTAGATAACAGGCTACAAGATACCAAAAGCTTAATTATTTTTATTCTTTAAAACAAACTTCTGAGTCTTGGTTCTCGTCTAAAGAGATTCTAAAGTTTGGAGGTTAAGTTGCAGGTATAGCCAGAAGGATTTAGGAACCTAAATTAGACATCCTTTAATAGAGTAACACTATCTTACTTCCGTTAGAATTCCAAAATATGAGTGGCAATTTATAAAGCATGAAACTGTCATGAATTACCTAACATACATTGGCTGTAGCACTTTTACTTTGAATTATGATTTGCAAGCCTGAGTATTTATTTCTAGAAGCTTTTCACTCCTGAACGTAGAGGAATGTTAAGAATGTTCAGTTTAGGTCAAAACTGCAACTATCAACAATTGTCAACCAGTTTGTCTTCCTCCAAATCTTCATAGGTTCCTTCCATGGTGACTTGTTAATATGGAGACTTGAGTGATATGTGGAATCTTCCAGTCCGAAAACTGGAAAAGAGATGCATGATTCAAAGACACTTGCTCCACCAGTTGGATGGAGCAGGACTTTACAACAAAACCTCCTTACCTTACAGTACAAAGCATGCTGATTGGCATCAGTGTCTCTTTAGACCATCACACCCAACAGCTCCAGAGTTTGTGAAGACAGACATTTTACATAAGTGAGAGATAATTATTATACATAACACAAAAGTTGAATTATATGTTCTGTTAGGGAAGATAGATAATGTTGGAATAGGATTGTGGGTTGGTTATGAGATAGATCCATAAAGAAATTTTATTAGGGACAGAACAGACTTGGTTTGAATTCCCTTTTTCTTTTGGGAAGAGTTGTTTTTTGGGGGTTTTGTTGTTTTTTTAAAAAACCTCCCCTCTTAGTGTCAGAATATCCTATATATTCTTAGGTCTGGGTTTTAAAATGAAAAGAGATTTTCAGAACAGTGCTGAGAGAAATTTTACTAGGAATTGTATTGATGTGTGATAGTCCCATAACTATCATGGAAAGCTTAATGAGAACTTTTCAGTAGATTTAAATATAGCACTTAGTATAACATAATATAGGAAACTGTTTGAAGAAACAACTTGTGTGCCAAATTACTGTTTAGCATTGTTTTACTTTATGTTAAAGAGAAGATGGTATGATCTTGTATGATTGCCTTCTTGAAACCTAGTTGCTCAGTTTTGACAAATTATGCAAGTTTTCTGCCCGTTTAAGTGATTTTACTATTAGCGTTCTCTGAAGTAATCATTACGCTTGGTTTTAAATATTTACTTTTTTTCAAACTCTTTTATTTTCATTGTGCCTTTAGTTAACCATCTTCTGTGCCTCTTTCTTATCAGTGTAGCACATAGATTTTCCATGTGATATCTCATATGGCTCTTTACCCTTGCTGACTATATTGCATAATTACATCGTTGACTTAAAAGAATTTTACTTTTACTGTAAAAGCCTGGTCACTTTAGGGCTTGTAATTTTCTCAACTAATGTGTGAAGGTCAGCATAAGGTTCAGTTATTCCTGGATGTGATAGCAGTCTGACTTCTTTACTAAATAATTACTGAATCAAAAAACTGCAATGCTTGGTTTTGATAAGTATTGAACTTTTTTTTTTTTTTTTAATCACCCTGTTGTATTAAGGAATCATGCATCAATTTAGCTTAACTTTCACTGTAGACCTATTTTGATTTTTCTTTGAGTTGATTTATTTTAAAAGTCAAATTTTAAGAAATTTAAGGAATTTATGAAATAAAGTCAGGTTGACTGCACAGCTCAAGAAATTTAATGTTAAGGAGGCTTGTAGTTATTTCCGTGTTCTAAAACTGACTTTTATCCCAAGCAAAGGGAAGAGAAGGAAGGAAGTGAAAAGGATAATGAAGGAGAGAGCTCCAGAACTAGGTAAAATGGAATTAAGAGTCATCAAAGAGCCTATTAGGAATGGAAAGTGGATTAATCAGAGAGGAGCCTGCACCTTTATCAACAGAATAAGGGGATAAAGTAAGAAATTTGAAAGGTAAAGCACTTTGCAAAGAATGTTAAAATTCCTAGTACTTTAGCTGCCAAAATACAAACAGAATAAGGAAAAATGTGACTGTTGTGCATTGGGGATGTAGTATGATCCAGTACTAAATGAATGCTTGCTCAGTTAAATGAGGAGGTTGTGCAAAGGAAGAATGGCTGAAAGGAATGAAGACAAGCAAGAGTGAAGTACAAATATGTGGTCAGGTCAAGGGGACTAGCCATACTACTTGGTGCAGAAATTGCAGAAATACTGCCAGAAAGTAGGACTAGTGGTATTATACTAGGCAGATGAGACTTAAGTTCATTTAGTCTTTCTTGAACTCTTTAAGAAAGATGAATTCAGGATGGAAAAGGTGCAGACAAGAGTTACTAAAATTGTAAGGACAAGGGACATTTTACTTTCTAGAAGACAAAAGCTGTAGTTAGAAATGCCGTTTTGGCTACAGCTGAGGGGGGTTCAAATCTGTGTGTGTCATATTTATGTGTTTTCTAACCTGTTTCTGTCAAAACCCTGGTGCTGAAAAGTTCTTTAAGATAACTTTGACAGAACTGGGAGAGGAAATGAGCTGATATATGGTTATGCCACCTCAGTTGAAGAGTCAGGGAAGATGATCTGGAGGTTTATGGTGTGACAAGCTAACCTAGCTCAACTCCGCCAGAACAGTACGTCTGAACAATATAGGCAAGTTTGACTTGTTTAGCAAAATGGTGTTTGATTGCTGATTATGTATATACTCTTATGATAAACACCAGGGATGAAGAAGTTAAAAGGACAAGATTAATACAAATATGCAGTTATAAATATGCAGTGATTCATTGTGAGCTGAAAAGGTTTCTAACCACCACAGCAGTGAAACTAAAACAGTCTTTTCTAAGGAGAAGTAAGTGTGTTTCAAAAGGGAGCTTGTTAAGGGATTATGTGTTGTTGTCATGAGCCACAACATAGGATTAAATCTGATTGCCCAATTTCATCATTCCAGGCGACAAAACCAATCACAGAATCCCCAAATTACTTGCAATAACTTAGTCGATTCATTTTCTCTTCCTCAGTGCTTGCTTGTACAGCTCTATTATTTATTTCTAGATTTACAATGTAATAATGTTTAGGAGGGTATAAAAAGTGTTTTTTAACTTAAGTTTGTTTCCAATTCAAAAATATGGCATTTGTTTTGAATCCCTCAGCCTAACAAGTGTATTACAGTGGGTCTACAGTCATCTGCTGATAGATGTACTTTGAACAGAAACTTTAATCTGCTTCCAGGAAAACCCACATTTCATTAGATACTTGACAGAGGCTTTTTAGGAATGTCCATAGGCTTTCAATAAGGTTTCAGATAAAATGATTTTTCTTTAGTACTTCATTTGGGACTTTGGAATAAAAACATATCTAAATCCCCATAATAGATATTGAATGATGTTTTCAATTTTATGTATATTTGTAGAGGTTTTTAATGTAATAAATTTCAATGTGGTATCAAAATGCCAATTTGTTTCCCTCACATGTGAAGGGATAAATAGGACTTAAGAAGTAACTTAATGTACGTTACCTCTTACCATTAAGTACGAGCAGTAGCGCTTAACTGACAGTTCAGTATAAGCAGAACTTTGAATTTCCCACTATAGTTTTTTAACCTAGGCTGAAATTGTGGAGAGTTGTCATCTAAACATGATTTCATACAAAATTGTTGAAAATCTTATTTCCATGGAACAAGAAACCAATGAGCTAGAACATACTGAGATTTTGCTACAAACAGGAGTGGGGGTTTCAGATTGTGTTTTTCTCATGTCCTGTACCATGATAACAGGACAGAAATTTTAATTGATACCTGCTTTCATTCATTTTGTTTGAGCTAACTGAAATAGCTGAAGTATCAGCAAGGCCATAATAGAAAAATAATGAATATACAGAAGTCTACAGTGCTGCTAGAGCTGTACAAATCAGTGTTGCTCCAAAATATAATTCTAGATAACATATTTATCTGGACCTTTATGCAATTGTTGTGCAGAGACTCATGGACATTGTTAGAAAGAAAAAATAAATTATTGGGATTCTAATATAGGGTAAGGCTCTCATGGGGAATCAAATCTCAAACAGGACAGTTAGTCACTGTCTGGATGGTGACAGGAGTCTCCATTGCAAGCATCCTTGCAGCAGTATCTTCAGCTAGTTTGGATGAGACTCCCTGAGCCACAACTCTGCTCCATTGTAATAATCCAGCTGACTGTGGTCTTCTATGACTACCCAGCACATGTGTAGTTCAGTGCTGTTGATTATCTTAACTACATACAAAACAACTACATAGAAAAGACTGTCCTGTGTGAGCATTTCTGCAGGAACAGTTTCTAATGACTATTTACAAGTGTCTTACCTACATATAATCAAATCTATTTTGCAGCAGGAACTACTTAGGGGAGTCCTTGGAGGGAACAGCCAGATTCTCCACCGAGGATGTTAATCGACACATTTAAGCATGCAGATTGCTTAGACTAGGCACAATCAGAGGTGCATGAGGGAAATCTCTAGAACTGTCCAAAGCTCCCCCCAGGAGAACTCCTGGAACAATCAGTCAAATACGTAATTTTAAAGTTTTGGTCAATCACCTAATTTCAAGTTGCTCCACTGTCTTAAGCCAGTTCAGCTATCTAATCTGTACAGATGACCAGGGAATTCATGACTTAAGTATGCATACAGGCATGGCCCTGATACTCAGCTACACCGCAATTATAATCATAGAACAAACTTGATTTTTATACTTATTATACTTATAACTCACAACTTAAGTCCTATAGCTCTTGCCACATTTTCTCTCCTCTTAATAATGATTTGGTTTGTTCTGTAGATCTTTGGACATGAGCTCTTCCCCAGTAACGTCTGCAATAAGTATATCACAGTAGTTTAGTACTAGTACTAGACTGTAGTCTTTCAGACTATAAAGCATATCAAGAGTTTACACCTTGGAATAGACTGTGATTAACTGCTTTCATGGTTAAAATGGCTTTTTTCATCCTAGTCATGTTGCCAACTTTTAATAGACCACAACTTAAAGTATATCTCTCTCATCTTCTGGAAACTCTTTGCTATTCAAGATGAATTAGACGACTAGATGATCTCCAGAGGTCCCTTCCAACCTCAACCATTCTGTGATCTGTGAATTAAAAATCATCAGGAAGGATTTACAGAACACTGGACCTTTAAAACTACTTTTCATTGCAATCCACTCTGTCCTACCGATAGGTAAATGGAATAGTTGCTGTTAACATTTTTCCAAGTGACTGCTGGATGAAGTGTTTCTTTATCACTATCCAATGAATGCAGACTGTGTCTTTGTAGATATACCACAGACCTCTGCTTTTCAGCAAAATGCCTGCCAATTTTGCTGCTCTGATCTGTATCACTCTTACACCATTGGTCAGATTTGTTCTATTTAGTATGATAGATGATGAAAACCTGTCTCTTTCTTATTGAGGAAAAAAATCTGATATAACAGGAAACTTGTGAGAATTCTATAGAGAAAACTCTTCAGCTATTTGTCTTTTAAACTGTTTTTTATTATTTGGAATATTGGATCCCTAATGATTTTAGAGTAATGAATGCCACTAGAAAGTAATAATCCCTTCTCTGGCTTTTTATTTGCTTTTTAATAAATTGAAACTGTAACTTTCTGATGCCTTGTTATGGCTTCATGTTTTTAGCACTAAAGATAACCTTACTGTTTTTTTCCTCTTTATGATTTATACATCTTATCTAGTCCTGTAGCTAGGAGACTGACTGGCTATCAGTACAATTGTATCCTGTATGACAAGCTGCCCGAGCTCCATCTTGAAAATCAATCAAGATTTTTATTTCTGCCACTTTCTTTGGGGAAAGGCCATTCCAGAACCTCACTTCTTTGATTAGAAACCTCTTGGATGTCTTATTTCCCAGCTTGTTTCCAGATGTTCTCCTGCCAACATCAATAGCCTGTCACCCTCAGTGTTCATTCCCCAACCCGTTATAGAGGGTGATCGCATTCCTTCTTGAACAGTGTTTTGCTAGAAAAACAAGCCATATTCTTCTAGAGGCCTCCCTTCCCAGATGTTTCACCCATTTCCATTCTAATTGTCCTCTGCATAACTCTCCTCCACACCTCCTGCACTTCTAATGTTTCTACCTCTTTGGTGACCTAACAGTAGTTGGCTCAATATTGCAGAAAACCTCTTGATGTGCAACAGTGTTACACTGAGTCATAAATCCCAATAGAAGCATGTAACTCACTCCATATGTGTAAATGACTGTTGAGGGCAYGTGTTTAGACTTGAGCCAAAAGGAGAAGCTGTTTTCAGTTGTGGCATAAAGGTAGTTTGGGAAGGATTTTATGTCCTGTGGGATGCAGTGACATGTGGAACAGAGTGTCAGAGTGCTGCGAAGCTGGGGGCTACCTGTGTGCCAGGTACCAGTAGCTGTGGGGGAGTCCCAGGCCATTAGGGATCCCCTGGCCTCACCAGTCAGGGCCTGCCCCACCACCCCCAGTTAGCGAGCAAGGCAGGCCAGGTACAGTCCCAGCTCTGGGCATTGGGCATGTCTGTGGGGAGAGGCCAGGTCAAGGCCAGGCAGGGTGGCTGGCCCGCAGGTCAGGGTCCAGATCAGGCCTGGTGAGGGTAACTGGTGTCAGACACAGGTCCATTATGGCTGGGCAGGGCCATGGGGTTGGGTACAGGGCGAGGCTGGGCCAAGCCAGGCAGTCAGTTCATGGGTCGTGATCAGCAGGGGATCAGCAGGGCCTATGGCCAGGCACAGGGATGACTGCAACACACTTACAGACTGGCACTTCTATGGCATCACTGGGGCAAAAAGTAACAGCTCTGGGCTGAGCTGAAATAGAGCCCTTGGGCCCATGGGAAGAGGGTGTAGGTGGAGATCCTAGGAGAGGCTGATCAGGGCAATTAAGGCTTATTAATGCATTCAGGGCTCTAACATAGAGGTACTGCAGATACTTTTAACTAGACATCTATCAGATGGCTGCCTGGGATTGAGGAGGGCTTGAGCAATACTGGAAACTGAGGTACTGGAGTCCTGAGCTCTAGTTAATTATGGCATTTCTAGTGCCTGTGACTTCTCATCCAGTTTGTTTAGTTTACGTCTGCCTTTGTCATGGAGCTATTCTTAGCCTCCTTGCAATGGAAACAATAAAATAATGTATAAAAGTTTCATTCAGGACCTCAGATTGACAATCATGGGTGTTCTTTGTTGTTGTTGTTTCATACTGCTCAGTTGTGCTTAAGCACTTAGAATTTTTTAGCAGGGATGTTAATAATTGCTCTGATTATGCAACTGTCTTCATACTGCATTGTGGGTTTCATAATGTCCTATTAGAGCTCTGGTTAGCCAGCAGATCTATCTTGCAACCAGCTGTAGGAAAACACTTTCAGAAAAGCGCACTCCCAGTGGAAGTTATTCAGATTTTAATGAGCAGGATGTTTTATGATCTTTGCTAATAAAAATGAAACTGAAAGAGAACACTTGCCAGAATATGTTCTTCTCCATATTGCCAAAAATTGCAGGCTATGCATAAGTTGTTGTAATTCCAAGCATATTCTATCAGAATATGAATATGTATTATTCAGTTAAGTGTTACAATATGACCATATAAATAGTAATAGTACTGTGTGCTGAAATGGGAAATCCCATAGTGTATAATAATATCACCAACAGAATAGTGTATTAATGTGTCTTTTTAAACATTCAATGAAAAGTAGTTAGTGACCTCTCTGCTAGCAGCTCTCTTCAGGCAAAAGATCTAAACTATTTCAGAATTTCTTCCTCCCCTCCCCACGCCCCAAATTTCCAAAGGAATAGCACATATTAGGAACTAACTGCCTACAGCTTGTGGGCTTACAAAATATCACTTCAAATTTTTTCTTGATGACAAAAACTACTTGAAAGCATTCATTCAGTTATAAGTAGAAGTAGCCTGAACGGTTAATGCTTCTTTTAAAATGTATTCCTGGACTGACATCCTACAACAAATGCTAATGTAAAATTTAGTCTGGCTGTTGAAAACTAAATCAAGCTAATAAATTAGAAAAATAAAGTTTGAGATAGATTTCTTTTCTGCCTTTCCTATCCCAACCCTGAGGAAAACGCGTTTAGAACAATTCTAATGTTTGTGCTAGGATCATATTCATAGATTCTTTCTGAGGAGAATTTGATTGATCTTGCTTTTGGAGCTCAGCCATGAGTCTGTCTTGCTTCTTTGCCACATTGTCTCTGAAAGAAGCTGACTGGGACATGAAAGAGGAGACTTCTCTAGTAGGCTCCACAGTTAGCCTAGCAAGACACTTTGCTAGCTCCTTAAATCTTTGTTTATTCTCCTCCTATAAAACACCTCAGTATATTATCTGTCCTGGAAAGAGCTTCGAGCACTTGTCATCACTATTTTTCAATAATATCTATTTATTATTCCTGTTTGAATGAATGATGACTTGGTATTGTCTGAAATAGTTTTTAATATGTTTTGCCTGCACCAAGACCCTTTCATCATAAAATACTTTACAGCATCTTGTAAATTATATGTTTAGACTGGAATAATCACTTGTTTTAGTTCCTTACATCATTAAGTGTGTGTTATCTAGTAGGTCGGAAGGCTTTTGACGCAATGGATGTAGACTGGGTGCAATCATGGTGAGGCAATGCAAACCAAGTCAGGTTAAGGTGAAGATCATGAATAACCTCACAATAGTGGAGGGACAAGAGCAACAGTATTTGTAGATAATTAGGGTTATATGTCTTCATGAAGGAAATATGTGCATGTTCTTTATTCATAAGTAGTTTGGTATTAGCTTAATGCTTCTTCCCCTCCACCCCCTTTTTTTTTCTCCATCCATTAGCTCAACAGTGATAAAGAGACCAAATTACGTCTAAAATGTATCTAAAGACTATCATTTGACCATAATTCATTGATCAATGTCCTTAGCACACCAATTCACAAAAATTATGTGTTTGCGTATTCAGCTGAAGGATTGATCTGGTAACACTTCTGTTTCCAAGACTGGATATATTTGTTACAGTTTGCTTTGGTTTGGGTTAATTTTTCAGTGTATCCTTTTCTTCAATGAGAGAGATTTTGCTTTAATAATCTATACAGTTTGTTGTGTTGCAATAATCTATATTGTGTGTTCTGGTACTATGTGAAGGCTGACCCATTTTATATTATACCAGGGCATAGGAGGAGCTGTATGTCTGCACTCTGAACAGCAGGCAGTAAGGCATTCATCTGAAGGTCACCAATGGTGTGGTCGGTTGGTTTAAAAGAGGTAATAAATGGATGCATTTCCTTACCACTCTGCCTGAACACAAGAGTGAGAGCTGAAAGAGTCTAGCTGTTAGAGAATCATCATGGTGTTAGGTGACCATCAAAGGTGGAACTAAATTCAAGCTCAAAGTTATTTCTGGTTGTGCAGTAGGAGTTTAACTGCAGCATTCTGCAGTATTTTGAGGGAGGTCTTTTTCTGTTGCAGATGTATACCATGCTGTTTTAAGGTTACAGAAAAAACTTCTATTGCCATCTGCTATTCACTTCCAAGAAGCCAGATGTAAGGAAATGTAATGGCTTGGGGAATCTAGTATTAGAATAAGTCAATACCTGCTATCAAAGGTTTGTCAGAATCGCATTTAACTTTATGTGCTTCAGCACAATGTGCTGGGAACTTGATTTCTTTCAGATGATTTATTATATCTTTGTTGTAGCATGCAGTATTGAATAAAACTTACCAAAACTGGACTAGTTTTCTGCTAAGCGTTCATGTTTCCTAAGGGACTCTTCTGAGATGGAAAAGTGAGAAAAAACTATGAAAAGAATACTTTATTATTTCAACTCTTACTTTGCTCCTGTACAGCAGAACACACTGCTCTATAGGTGTATGTGTTCTAGTTTGGAACTTGATTCTTTTGTTTAAAAATCTCAAGGTCATTTAAAAATAATTACAATTGATCACAAGCCTGTTGCTGTCTATGATTCTGAAACGGCATTGATTGTCCCTTTCCTCAGAAATTCAACTGTGCTGCTTTGTTTCTCCTCTCTCCTCTCCTATTTTAAGAGACACTTCAGTAAATAATTTGTCTGAACACAGAATGTGTTATCCCCAGAAGTCACCTGACTCAAAGATTACAGCAGCAAAGAAACCATTTTCAGCTCTTTCACACAAAATGTTTGGTTTGCAGAAATGCATATGTCTGCAAATCACTTTCTGTTACTGTCATAATCATATTTAAGTATAATGCTAAGGGACAGAGGATTCAGAGAGGTGTCTGCAGACTTGAATCCTATGGAAGCAATCCTTATCTAAACCATCTGCTAACACCTGGGGAGAAAAATTGTGCTGTGGGCAACGTATTCCAGAGTGTTCCACGGATTACATGGAAGTTCATCTGTCTGACATATTTAATAGTGTCAACCAGGGCTCACCTGTTTACATGACTGAACACTTCAAGGTATAGGCATATCCACCACTTGCTTTAAATTGAAGCTCTGTTCCTAATGGATGTCTGTTAAACAAAGGGAGGTCCTGTTCACTTGAGAACAGAATAGACACATGGGAAAGGAGAAGAGGGGAGGAGCACTAGGGTTCGTCTTCTCTGCAGAAGGCTGAAGCTCAGAATTATGGAATTTCCTAGAAACAGGAGAGAGGAGACAATGTTCTGAAAAATGCAAAGGTTATGAAACTGTGAAGAAACTGCTGAACACAGGATTTGGACAGGAGAGAGAAGCATGTCATGTAACAGGAAAATCCAGCTTATCAGTGAAATTAGTTAAGGTGGAAGAAAACTGACTGAACAAGAAATGACCTAATTTATAGAGATCATAATCAAGAGCCTCTTTGGAGAGGAAAAGAATATGAACAACAAACATCTTGGAGGACCTCTGAAGATCCTATGCTCAAGAATTATTTAGGAAATGTGTGTGTTGTTATCACTTTGTCTACAGTTCTCTTTCAGCTACAGCAGTAAAATTATAGAGTAATTTTTCAGGAAAGCTTCGGACAGATTTCATCTTATTTTACTTCTGACAGCTATCTTTGAGGTAGTAGCAGTTCATAGACAGTAGGGAAATAAGTATTTCTGGGACTGTACTTCATTTGACCAAATATAGACATCTGCTTTGGGATGACACCAAATGTACCCAATAAGTGTATATTATTCTGTGCTGGTTTTCAAGGGAGATAGATAGTCTTTCAATTCTGTAGGTCTGTCTTTTAGAAACTGTATGTCCCTGAAGATTGAATTGTAAACCTAGAGTGAGGTTGGAGCGCTAGGAAAAAAAACCTATATTTAAACTACTGGCCAGTCTGGAGGGAGAGGATGCTGAGGAAGGGGGGAATCTAGCAGTGGTCCTGGTAACCTACAGACCTCATGGTTGCATGGTCCCATTTCTCTGAAAGGGCAATAGAAGGGTTTTGTGCCCTGAAATTATATCAGAGAAGCTTAGCAAAGAGAGCATGCTTCAGTTTGACTGGTTCTAACCAAAGAAAATGTAAGACCAGTGCCTCTCTGCTCTGAGGTTCACATGTGATGGCTGTTTGTATGTGTGTGTGCATGCACACGTCTCTAGGGAAGGAGAGAGCTGCCAGCCCTGTGACTGTCCAGAAGAGATTATTGGATACATTTCTCTGAAGGTCTAGTGCCCTCCACAGCTGAATATGGGCTATATCTAGAAGGAGTGGCAGAACTACTTTGATCATCCAGATCAAGCATTTCTTCAGATCACACTGTGGCTCCTCTGCAGTTCAGCCACCTTGGTTCCCTTCCTACTGAAGCCAAGGCCAAGTGGCAGAGCATTTCCTCCTGCCTCCATATGGAGTCAGCAGTAAAGGACCTGTACACACACCTGGACCTGGTATTTCAGAAGTGGTTGGCCTACCAGTGTGGACTTGGTCATAGTGACCTGCATGGTTAACTGGTTTGGTCAGAAATGTCATAATAAACATGAAAGGCTCTTACACGGCTTAAGAAAGGTTAACAAAAAGTCCAGATGTTCTTTACTGTTTTTATTTCTCAGGCCTGAATATCAAACCCACTATACTATTTTAGCAAAACTCTATGTTTACTGTAACTTAAATTAGGTAAAAAGGTGTCTATTCAAATGTTCTTTCTCTGTGGTCTGATTTACTTAAAATTCTTAGCTTTCTAATACACATTTGAAATATTACAGGCTTTGAGAACACAGTTGTTCCCAGATGGTTTCCCAAAGTAATTACAATAGATTCTTCACCTTGCACAAGCGAGCTTGACTTTTCATAGAGAATACACCTAGGTCTGGGTCATTATTTAACAAGTCCTCCTGAGTCAGATGAGAGTCTCATCAAGGTAAAAAATGAATGGATGATTCAAGGTCTAGCTGAATAGGAAAATGTCTGAGTTGTTAGCTGAAGACAGGAACATAAATGCAACAAACCTATGTTGAAAAGAAACAAACCTTTTTTTTTTTTTTTTAAACAGTTCTCATTATACTCATACTCTGCACGTATTTCTGTGGCATAAACAGACTTTATATATGCACCATAAGCTCAAAATTAATGTTAATAAACTTCTACAAATAAATGAAAGACATTTTTCTCTGTTTAAACAGCATACAAATAAAAGTGTTGTCGGAT
Organism: Apteryx rowi; assembly: GCF_003343035.1. NCBI lineage: Eukaryota > Metazoa > Chordata > Aves > Apterygiformes > Apterygidae > Apteryx > Apteryx rowi. The sequence continues at coordinate 780,161 of NW_020450485.1, read as the reverse complement.
CTTTCAGAGGTTGAAAAGATACTCAGAATATCTTCTTTTAATCCCTCAAAGTTGATCAACTTGTGGATGTCAGTGAGGTAAGGAGGTAGTATTGCCCAATGAAGATGACATAGTGGGCTTGTTCTCGGTGTGTTAATCTTTTTTACAGTCTTGATCAAATAATTTGATTCTTATCAATTAACCAGTGACAGAAGTGCTTTTTCTTTGTAGAGCACTTCTTGAGATATAGAATTGCAAGCCATGACAACTTATTGACCTGTTGGGTGTGTCATAGCAACTTAGTGGTCAGGAAGCAGTAAAATCCAGCAACTGTGCAGTCCAGGAACAAATGGGAACATGAGATACAGGAGGAAGGGTGTTAAGTCTGAACCAGTTCTAAGTCAGCAGTAATTGCTTCCAGATTCATGATAACTACATTTGTTTTAAATAAAGATGATGCTGTGCAACTGCTTTGCTGGCAGAAATAAGCAGGGCAAAGTAACACAAACAAAATTGTGTCCTTCCCCCTTCCCCAAACTTCAGCTCTTCCCCCCAACACATTACTCATGATGTACTCCTCCATTTTCTTCCCTCTCAGCTTTTCCTCTCTTGATTCTTTTCTTTGCTAATTTACCTTTCAGCCTGTTCTTCCTGCACTTCCTGAGTAATCTGAAGCCCACCTTGCCAGCCCCTGAACTAGGGGCTAACATCTCACCTGTAATGCAGTTAATGCTGGCATGTTTCACTGAAGACTCCTGAAGAATTACTTACCTGGCTGTGTGTGCACTAGTTATCCAAAGGAGCAACAGATCATGCTAGAGCTCCACCGATAGATCTCTTGTTGTTGGCAGAATCATATCACATATACTGGTGGCATTCTTCTCCTGGCTGGTAGCTTTATAGCCTTTTTGTCTAGAGGGTGTTCTAACAGGCAGTCAAAAACAGTCAGAAAACATCATACGGTGCTGAATGCTTTTCTTATGATCTGTAGACAATCCATGTACTAAAGGCTCTGGATATTCTTCCCCCCATAGAAAATCTGTTTTGTAGTAGAATACATAATGGATCAAATAATCCTGTAATTAAAAAAATCACTTAGACTTCTGGTATATATGGTTCCTTGAATGTAAAGAAACTGTGTTGCTGGCACTGTTCATCTTCTGGCTCTGTTCTTGGGCCTCTCTCATGTAGGGAACTGTCAGTACTTAGGTCATTAGACCAGCAGCTTTATCAGATGACAGTGATGATTGTGTTAAACTGGTAGACCTAGAAATGCTTGTGAACCTGCTAAGTCTGGGTGCAACCCAGCCAGATCCCAATACCGTGTTGTGGTAAACACCCAATGCATGGTGTCCTCCCTTCTTTTGTTTGGAAAGATCATAAGGGAGTAATAGTGTGCTCTGGTCAGGTCTGAGGTCTGGATGACAAATGACCAGGGCTATGGAGAATCTTGTGATGTGCACCACTCGACCTAGCAGAGACATCTCATAAGTTTTATAACACATACACCATCAGCTAATTTCTGTAGGGGAGGATAGCAGAGCATTAGACATTCATTACACATGTGCTATAGTTAGCTAATTCTTATTGCATCACAGGAGATGGGAGAGGACATGTTAACTTTATTTAGCATCACAAAAAGACATTTTGTGCAGTGCTGTGTTTCATACTTCAAGGTCTGAACTACAGATGAGCAAAAAATTTCATTTCTGTCTAGTATCTTAATGGTTTTAGTTTTATAGATTGCAAGATAATTTTCAGACTAATGAAGCTAAGAGTTTTTTGGGTTTGTCCCCCTTCCTCCATGCATGCTAGGAAGACTGCTGGTTGCACAAATTCTGCCAAAAAATTAGATCGTATTAATTGGAGAAAAGGAGCTAGGAAAAGTTTTTTATATATTTTTTTTCCCTAGTATTTTGGAGGAATAATACTTGGAAAAAACTAATCTACTTTTTGCATAGTCACAATACTTGTGGTTGATCATTTGAGGTGATGCTCAAAATAAATACAACAAATAGTGATTTCCAAGTGTCATCTAAGGACTGAAGTTCAGTGCAATTAGAAAGACCATCAACATTAACTTCCTTTAGAGCAACATCGTGAGTATCCTCCTTAAGTGGAGAGTTCTGGAAGAATAAAGCCATCAATGCAAAATTGAGAAGCTTTCAGTGAAGGTGTGTGCATAAATATTTAAAGCCAAAATGGGTCAAATAAATAACAAAGAGTTCCTAGAATGGATACAGGTGCCATAAGCAAGAATATCATTATAGAACAGCTTATTAAACACCTTTTTGAAATGCCTGTTAACTCACTACTTAAATCATTTCTTTAACCAGTTGAGGTAAAGGTCAAAAGCACATGAGGTACAAGAACAGCTCAATCTGCACTATTGCAACATGAAAGACGCACGAAAAATGAGCCCAGGGTAGGGGTGGTTGGTGCTGTCACTTCTGCCTTACAGCCACCATGTCTCCAGTATCAGAGGCGTGATGAAAGTATACAGATCATGCATTACTCCAGTGAGCTACCATTTAACCATTAAGGGAAACAGAGTGAAGGGGCCATGGGAGAACAGGTATTCCAGCACTACAAATCTGATGTGAATATATAAGTTTCAAATCCTGTTTAGTTAGTTATCAGGAATTCAAAGTTTATAGTTCATATGTGAGAACAGTGTCGACATTCAAAGGAGGGTGGTCAACTGCCTGTACTTCCACTGAAGGTCCTGATATTCCTGGTTAAACTGCAAGTCTCTCCTCCTAACATCTATAGTCTAACTTTTATTTTTGTTTGATCAGCTCCAGGTAACTGTTAGTGGTGTTAATGCACGTTAACATCTCTCCATAGTTTAATTACCTTGGAACCTTGTGAGCTTTACTGGTATAATAGAAGAGGAAGGCGGCATGCCTCTCACCAGGTTCTAGCCATATATAAGCCGTCTAGGTGTTTAGTCTAAACTAGTCATCTAGATTCCTTGTAGCACCAATGGAGAGAGAGAAAGGATGAATTTCTCTCAAGATATCCATTTTAGACATATTCTAAGTATTTTCAAGGGACAATTCATCCTAACCTATCTCTCTTTTCATTCACTAAGGGAGATCTAGGTGCTAAAATTCTTATGCAGCTGAAAGAAATCCAGCCTCAGCTCCTACTGTTGCTGCAGAACATCATGGAAGTGAGGGAGGATTATTTGTGTAAGTAGAACTTGCAGCTATGAGCAGCCATTTAATATTCTTAGAAGTCTCTTTGAAAAGAGCTTCTTTCTGAAAAGATGGCTTAAATGTTTTAAGGCATAAAATATGAAAAGCTTTTGATGCTTTTGAGGGTTAAAAGGTACTTCAGATGAGCATGATATTAAATACATTGCCATTTCTTAGCTGTTGGCCAATAAGCATTTTAACTCATGCAGACTTATTTGTGTAAGCCAGAAGCAATGATGGTACAATTTCAGATGAATAATAATACCTTCACTTTTGAATTAATATGTAGTTATAGGACTACAGATTAGAATTTGCTTAACCTTCAGCATTTAGAAGTACTGTAAGAAACCAGGAAAGGAACCATCAGTAAATAATTAAGTTATCTATTCAAAATCAAGAGCATACTCTAAGGCCATGTAGGTCATTGGATCACTATAAATCTAAAAGGRACTGAAAACACAGTCATAGTTTCATGCTGAATTCCTGAAACTTCAAGAAACATCATGTTAAATCAGAGCAACGTTTCTTTCTTAAAATAGATTGTTCTATTAATAGAAGCTTAAAGTGATGCTTCCCCACTGAAATGCTTTGGCTTGACATCAAGTGTAATTTGCTTTCTGACATTTGGAAATACCTCTCAAAACGATGATAATGTTTAGACTCAGGATGCATTAGAAATTCTTTTCACTAGGATGCTTCTGATGTATTTTTGCACTCGTTACCTAGGAATCCGGAGAGGAGAATATTATGAATAATAAGCAAGGCTTTTTTACCAATGTCTGCATTGTTTTCTTGCTACCATGGATATAAAAACCTGTCATCATACAGCAAACTCCTAAAGAATGCATATTTAATTAATTAATTTGTAAAATTACCTACTACTGTTATATTCAGATGAATGTAAGTATGTATCTGAAAGCATAAACACAGCTGTGTCTGGGTCTTTCTAAAAAGGTTACCTTAGAATCTTGCAGTATAAATGATTGATGGTTTATTCTTCTTCCTGCACAAAAATATGCTTTTCACCTTTATTCTTTTTTCACTGACCTCTCCTAAAAGGATCTTGAAGATATTAGATTCAGCTCTGAAGGCCTTGATGCTGTTGTAGTTCTTCCAACCAGAGAAGCATTTTACTACATAAAATCTTTTAACTTCTCAGCTTTGAGTGACATACTCTTTTCCTACATTCTTTCCTATTGTTGCCCGAAACAAGGATTTTTGTGCATATCTAATATTTCTCCTTTACAACAGACCATTTGCTACTCGCTTTTTTCAGGGATATCACAAGCCAGTGTCCCAGCCATGTGTTTTACCAGCTTGGTAACTTTTGATGTGTCCAACCAAACCTTTGCTCATGGTGAGTGTTTTGCTATCCAGCTAGTGCATGGATTGGTGAGGGCAACCTTAAGTATGTTTTGCTATGACTCCTATCTTGCAGGTCAAATATCTAGAGAAGATAATGCTTTCACCACTGGGGGCTTGATTAAATAGAATACGCTGAGGTTTTGTTGTGGGCTTAGCAATCAACATTGAGATCACACAGATATAATACTCCATTTATTTAAGCGCAGTGTCAAGGCTGGAGATTACTTGGGAAATGCAAATGACTTGTCTTGGTTCATATTTCTCTCTGCTTTTTATGACAATCATTGTTTGGGGCTATGAAACTAGAACGGTAGCCTTTTGCATCTCCTTCTCTCTTGTGCATATGACATCACCAAGAAGGAAGGATTTGGTCTCTGGCAATACTTGCTATATGCTTTCATTCCAGTCTCAATAAAGAGCCTAGAAAATGTCTATAAACAGGTGCTGATTGCTCTTAGTGCCATGAAAACTCGTTGGCCAGAGAAGACTGGCTTTGCTGATGTTTGATACAAATTCATGAAGTCCCCATTTCAGGCTCTGCAGAATCTCTTACATTGTCACTGCTTTGTCCAGAATGCTAGAAATACTTCCCAAACTTCCTTTTTTTCCTCTGGGAAGATGTAGCATCACAGAATTAGGATGATGGGAGAGAGTGCTGGCGAATGAGTACCTTGCAGAGACTTAGTATTATGGTATGGAGGATGTCAGGAGATGCACAGACGTGTTTCTTTCAGGAGTGGTATTGTTTTGTACTTGCCTGAGGTGTTCCTCCTGTGATGATAGGTGCCTCTACACTTCTATTTAGCAATCCAGATCACTCTACCTTGATGCTTTAATAGAGAAAATGCTTGCTGCTAACATAAAGAAACAGTGCTAAGTGAGACTTTAGACCTTTTGCTGCAAAACTGATATTGAGTAATTATGAAGAGTTAAGAGAACATAATCCTAGATCATACTTCATCCTACCTTGTTTGTGTATGTGCCTTTTCCAGAAATCCTCACACTGTGAAAATCTCTAGTGGAAAGAGTTGGGATTAAATCAAAGCTGTTTTCCATTAACACTAATGGGCTTTGAATCTGATTGTATTAAATGCTGAGTATGTATCCACAACACAATTTGTTTACGTAGTGTGTAAAAGCAGTGTTATGTGCCTTTCATTGTAGTGGAAATACCACTTACAGTATAAACCAGTTAAACCAGCTTTAGGGTTGATTCAGCTGTTTATTTCCCTGTTAGTAAGAATTTGTTGTTTTCATATGTTCTTTGATTACCAAGATTCCTAATTACTAAATTGCTTCTTATTTTTCTTTTCACAGAGGTAAATCTTGTTAAACCTGGACTATTACACCTTGAGTCTCTGTATATTCTCTGCTTTCTGACTGAAGTGCCACCTGTGAAAAAGATTGTCTAAAAATATAGCCTGTAGACTTTTCTATTGATTGCAAGGGTAAAACTGGATTATCTCAGTCTTGTTTTGTCAGTCCTGTTTTTCACTTTTCTCTTGTTTTTCAATTTTAGTCTTCCCATTCTGTTTTCTCCAGTTTAAATTTGCTTTTTAAATCCTCTCATTTGGAGGCAGGCCACACACTAATAAGTCATTCTCTGATGCTTATTTCCATCTACTGAGTGGTCATTTGGAGTTAAGTTATAAAGCGTAGTTTCTATGGAAAACGCCCATACATGCAGCCAGATGTCAATCACTCTTATCATGCCATGTAAGTCTCCCCCAAACCCCCTGAGGGAATCATAAAGCCTTGGAGAAACTGGAAATAGGAAAGTGATTGACATGAGTCTCATTTTGGAAAGCTCCTTATGCTGCATAGTAACACTAGTCAGATTTAAATTCACTTCATTTTGTAGGATTACTACTGAGTGTCCTCCGTGTTCAGGAAAATCAAAGTGATTCTGAGAGATTCAACTCCTGGAAAGACCAGAGAAAGATGTATTTGTTCTCTCTCTCTCTCTCTCTCTTTTTTTTTCTTTATTTTGTCCTTTCTTATTCCTGTTAGAGATAAATAAATATAAATGATTTCCAATAAAAATGGAAGTCTATGCCATACTCTAGTAGTCTGCCAACAGATTAATTACTCTTATTTGAATTTGGAGGTTGAGTATTGTTAATTATTTGAATGTAATGGCCAAAGTATTCTCTTGCAAAAAGGACCAATAACCATAATCTGATCTGAAATCTCTAGTTTATTGCTCTGAGGTCAAAACCCATAAAACTTCATTGATTAAAGCCAGTGGTGCTTCAAAAGACTGAAAGACAAATAGCCCTAGTTTCTTTCCCTTTAAAAGGGAGAAGAAAATGTGCAAGCATACAAAATTTTAATTAAATATTGATGTACTAATTAAACTGTTTTGTTATTTGAATTTGAAATTAAGACATTGAAAAGGATTGTACCTCCAGGAYGAAATTTTGTATATGAGAACTTGCAGTTATGTCAAACACGTATAATATAATATATAGAGCTGTTTTCAAAATATTTTTGCCACAGACACTGTTAGTTGTCTTTAGCTTGTAAAGCTCATTGAAAATTCATTTTTTAGATTAGGTTGGGCTAATACTTATTTTTAATTCCTAGATGAATATCAGCTTTGCTTTCAGATATTGTTCTTTCACATTGAATTTGACAGGTCTAGCTCTTGGTTTGGACTACAAGATGCATGTAAGAGTGAGAGCAGGAGTCTGATCCTATGCTCTTTGGGAGTCTGGAAGGACCCAAGACCCTCACTCTTCAGACTCTAGCCCATGGAGCTTAATAGCAATTTACTGATGGAATGTTAGCAGTGATTCAATACTTTCCCAAAGGCAAGTGAAGGAAAGGAGGAGGAATAATATTTTTTTCCTTTCACTGAATGAAACTCAATTTTCACATTTGATAGAGTGGTATTTTTGTTTCAGACTAACTCTTCAAATGCAGATTCTTAGTGGCTGTGTAGCAGGCCTCAAATTAACGAGTTCCTGCTTTAACAGCAAATTTCAGAGTAACTTATTTTTCTTTAACATTCTGTTTACATAATGAGGTAGATTAATCCAAAGTAGGAAAGGAACAGTTCACAGCCAAAAATCTGAGCAATCATTCAGCATGATTTATAGGCCATATTTGTTCACATTTTTGTGTTATGAGTAGTATATGTTTCTTTTTTCTTCTCTTACTTCAACAATGCTTCTAATAATCTGTGACTCCTGGCTTTCTAGGATAGTGATGATACATACTGGAAAAGTCTAATGAACAAGATCATCTCTCTGTTCATCCCAGTTCTCACTGACAGGTAAATTCTATTGTCAAAATACAGGAAGGGCTACTAAAATGAGGAAAAGTAAACCAAGAACAAGAAGATATTGGCAAAAAAATTAAGAGCTTTATTCAGGGAAATTTAGGAAAGTTTGGCCAATATTTTTCTATCTGTTGATGCTAATCTCAATTTTTGTTTCTGAAATCAAACATTTTAACATAAATCCTGTAATGGAAAACACAGGTATAAAAAGACAGCTACATGAAATGTAGCATTTCAGTGGGATTTCAAAGTGAAACAAAAAGAGAATCAGCAATTCAGCCATAGTTAAGGGTTTGTCATAAATAACAAATTTTGTAGAGGGTTAGTCCTCATCTTTCCGTGGTCTGGCAGTTTTTTCTGGATGGCTTATGGCTGCATGTCAACACATGTTTGGGAGAAGAAAATTTGCTGGGTAACAGAATAGATTTCCTTTGTAGAAACAAGAGAAACTGGTTAAAAGGAGAGATCACCCAACTCTGTTTATTTGGGAGAGGCACTGAATCTGCCAATTTATTCAGGGTAGTTAAGCATGTGAAACTGTTGCATTGTTGAATTTTTTAATGTTCAGTTATTCAGCCACCAGGCAACACAGAATTTGTCATCTACCATGTACCCTGTCAGAAAGAAGATAGAGAACTTGTCAGAGAAGTTAATTCTTAAGCTTTGCTCTCTCAGGGCAATGAGGCTGTCTGAATGGGGAGACCGTTGGTTCAGCTGAGGTAGTTTCTAAGTCGAGCAATGACTATGTGCTGTGAAGACTTGGTCAGAGTGTTATGGCTCTTGCTCATCCTGTGTGGATGGATTTCCTTTCTAGACACCAAGGTTTAGGCATAAGACTACTGTGTGCTTGGGGCCTGCCCCACTATGGAATCAAGATGCAGGTTGGATACCCAGAAGCTTGGGAGCATTCCCAAGCTCCCCAGTTTACATGCTGCTTGAGTTTGTTATTGGGCAACAAGTACTTTCCCTGCACCAAGACCCAAACCGAAAGGAAAAGAGTGAGGTAGAGGTTGCAAGCTCATTGTAGGGGAGTTGTAACTATGGTAGGAATCCTTATTAAATGAAACTGAGTGACAGTTTGGCTGAAGCTGGGGATAAAGAGGAGATGAGAGAGACTCCTTGTTCCAGAAGAGAAGCCATTGGGAGAAAAGAGACCAAAGAAGGGGGCCAAAGGAACATGTGAGGAAACTAAAGCAAGGAATGACATACACACGTTCTATTTGTTTCCCTAAATTGTAGCTATTCTTATGCTGCCTATAGCACAAGCATGATTACTTTGACACTTCTGGCAAACATTTTTAGTTGTATATGTGCCAAGTATGTGAATGGTTGTTGTTTTGTTGTTTTGGGCCTGCAAATTTAGGTAAGAATCTATGCTGATGTCACAAAATTAATCCCATTAATTTTGCAGAAAACCACCAGATGAAAGTTTGGTGCAGTCCATGAAAATGCCTTTCTATTTCTCCCCTTACTTTTCAAAATGTATTTTTAAACTTCTAGACAGGTTTGAAAGCCTACCTTAGCGTGACACTCACAGAACACTTTTTAGTGCTTTGGTGAAAAAACACATCTCCAAATGTCACTGGTGCCCCAATACGCTGAATGTTTTAACATCAGCACAAGTCTTCATGTGAGATATGGTAGATTTTTTTCAGGAAATGGACTTTTTTAATACTATTGCTAGAGAATTGCCATATTCTGTGCAAATTAGGTATAGACTAAGGATTTTAACTCAAAATCTTATTGTGTGAAGGAGATATCTCCCCTGATTACTGAGCAAGAAAATGGATGAAACTAATGTATAATTTTATATGTCTTGATAAATGTTTTTAGTACTCCAGTACTTACTCTAGTACTTTCTTTTGTCAGTGACAGCCAATACTGAATATACAAGTAGCAAGAGGACTACACTGCTTTTGTTTTTTCGTTTGTTTGTTTGGGGTTTTTTTTGATCCTCTGCCAGTCCTCTGGCATAGTTGAATGTAGTATAGGAGAGATTGCCTATCTTTTTGATGTCCTGATTAATTTTTCCTAAACTTTACCTATGTGTATCTCTCCTCCATTGTAATTCTCATAGAGTTCGTCCTTTATCTGCATGTGTTAGACTACATACTTGCACACTTGCAGCAATGCAGTCACAGCATGGCAAAAATACACTTATTTCTCCATGTATCATCATTTCAGGTTTACTGGTCCTAGGACCCTCTGGAGTTCAAAAAATCTGTCTTGTTTTCAGCGTAATCTCCCTGAATTTTGTTATTTTAGCTGCAGAAACCATACTTCAATATAGCAGCTGAACAGTGCTTAAGAGACTAACACACTACTTCTAAGGCATCATGTGTCTGAAGTCACACATCTATGCTCTGCTGATTGGTAGAAGAAGGGAACTGGCCATCGAGGGATACTTGTGCTCTTCAGGTCATGAACTGTGCTTGTTATTCCTGCTGGAAACTTTTGGGCAGCTAACATGACTCAGCCGAAGGCCCTTTGCTATGTGAAGAAAGAACTTGTGATGTTCTGTATGATGCTTGACCTGTGTGTGGCCTTGTGTGTGTGTGGGGGGGGGGGGGCAGGGTGTTTCTGTTTCTGATGCATCTGAGAGATAAGAAGCATTATAAGGATTCTCCCTTGCTTTCCGTTAAATGTGAAATGGGCTCAAAATGCCCGTAGCAAATCAATGTCTCTATCCATTGCTATGACCATCAAGAAGATGCTCAGGCCACACTTTTTTGATAGTGGAAGGAAGTTGGGTTCTTTCAGATTGTTCTGCCCCACCAACTTGCCTACAGCTGAATATGATGAGTTGCACTGTGGTGCTCCTGGCTGTCAACAAGGAGAGGCAAATAAGGACTTGTTCCTCCCTCAAAGTGCTCTTGCTGTGAGCACAGTGCTACTAGTAATCAACTCTCCACAGTAGGTGTTTATTCATTAACTTTTACCACAGTCCTTTGCATAGGACAAAGTGATTAGTTCAGCCATAACAGGAACATACAAGAAAAACAGTAAAACATGGCATGGAAAAGGAGAACTACTGAGGTTATTAAAAATTAAAAATAGGCTTTAATGGTGGCATGAAAATAAAAGTGCATCTTCTAATACTATTTAGTCAAAAACTCAGGAAAAGCATTAATAATCTTGGTGCTTTTGTATTAAGCTTGTTCTTGTTTTAAAACTATTTTATTATTATTTTTATTCTTTTCTGATAAAATGCTCTCTTTGGGGATCTAGGTGTTTGATCCTGTTGAGAAAAGTCCTTCTTGGCTTCCTAGTAGGAGTTCTGATATTGTAGTAGACTGATAAATGTGTAGACATGCCACTCTTTAATCATGAAACTTCAAGAGCTTCTAATCCTCCCTGGATTGTAATCAGGAGATGTTGCAATCAATTTCTGTTGTTCTTGTAATGATATGTGGGATTTTAATTTAAATTGGTAACTTGTCCCTCCAATCACTTGAAAGAGAAGCTGGCAGCATGATCAATTAAGTTCAGACTTCTGTAAATTATTTTTATTGCTCATCATTCATGCAATAACACCTTGATGTACACAGGCAATATCCTGCTAGGCTTTGGGGATGCAGATTTTAATCACTGTGAGTAGCCAAGGAATTTAATGACTTAATGACTAGTCCACCCATTTTAAAGGGAACTCTGTGCTAATTAATTAGTAGAGGTAGTTTGTCAGCTTTTTAAGAAACATTGGTAACTAGGCTGCATTTGCTCTTTGAGAATGTGAATAATTGACTAAGTTTAGCTTCCCAATCAGTTAAATTGGGGGAAGTGGAAGAATTGCTTCAGATTAACAAAATTCAGTGCTTTTTCTTCTGAAAAAACAAAGCCCTGGAGTCTTATGTTCTGTTGACCAAAAAGACTTCATTAAATGCCATCCAAAATACTTTATTGCAGGTATTTGTTAAAAACAAATGTGAATTAACAAAAGAAACTGCACTGCTGGAGAGCAGAAATCTGCCTTCTTGTTCCTTTTGCCTAGTAACCAAAGAGGCTAGAAGTAAAGTTTGTGGCAAGACCCTTCTAGGGTTTGATGGTGGATTTTTTGGGGGTAGGGGGATGAGATACAGGAGAAAGATAAGCCCACTGATAAGATACAGGAAAACTCTGGTTTCCGAACCTCTCTACCAGGATATGGGTAGTTCACAGCAGACATAAAAAAAAGACAAGGTACAGCTCTTCCATGAAAAAATAATTGATTCACATTTGGCAGTTGTCACTTCTACCTACAGATGAGTGGGCTTCTATAGTTTTACTACCAGAATATAGTAGATATTGGAAAAGATCCTTTAATCTGCTTTTTTAATGGAATAATTTGCTTTGCCTTTTTTATCCATGTGCTTGATTCCAGCAGATCCCAGATTGCCACTCTTTATCTTGGCTAAATAGGATGGTTTTTTTCTTTCTGAAATTTTTCTGTCTTCAAGGCTCTTTAACTTGTTTGCTTTTGTTCACGAATCTACAAAATATACTTTCCATAAGGATTTTGTGGAGATTATCTGCTGAAAGTGAGCTCAGTATGAAAACTCCGGTGTCCTGTAGGAGGAAGAGGGACTCAACACTCCTGAAATGGGGTGGGATTCTTGAGTGAAAGGTGCTTTAAGTTCAAAGTCCTGATGCATTTTTCCAAGAGAGACATATTTTCTAGTTTGCTGGTATGCTGCTGTAGTAGTGACTTGATTCCAGCTGAAATCAGTAAAAAAACACTTACAATTTAGAAAGAGATTACAAGAGCAATAATTGGTTTCAGTTTAATGTTCGGCAGGAGTCTGAAAAGCTGTTACCAAAGTCATATGTGGTGGTAGCTGCTCCTCAAATTGTTCTGTTTGTAGCCTATCTTTCTACAATGAAGTTTGTTAGCATTAGTGACATCAGTGTTCTTCATGCAAATCACATGCCTACATAAATATTCATAGAATAACAGAATCACAGAATGGTTGAGGTTGGAAGGGACCTCTGGAGATCATCTAGTCCAACCCCCCTGCTCAAGCAGGGTCACCTAGAGCACATTGCACAGGATCACGTCCAGGCGGATTCTGAGTATCTCCAGAGAAGGAGACTCCACAGCCTCTCTGGGAAACCTGTTCCAGTGCTCTGTCACCCTCACAGTGAAGAAGTTTTTCCTCATGTTCCGATGGAACTTCCTGTGTTTCAGTTTGTGCCCGTTGCCTCTCGTCCAATCACTGGGCACCACTGAGAAGAGTCTCGCTCCACCCTCTTGACACCCTCCCTCTAGATACTTGTGTACATTGATAAGATCCCCCCTCAGTCTTCTCTTCTCCAGGCTAAACAGGCCCAGCTCTCTCAGCCTTTCCTCCTAAGAGAGATGCTCCAGTCCCCTAATCATCTGTGTAGCCCTTCGCTGGACTTGCTCCAGTAGTGCCACATCTCTCTTGTACTGGGGAGCCCAGAACTGGACACAGTACTCCAGATGTGGCCTCACCAGGGCTGAGGAGAGGGGGAGGATCACCTCCCTCGGCCTGCTGGCAATGCTCTGCCTAATGCACCCCAGGATACCATTGGCCACCTTGGCCACAAGGGCACATTGCTGCCTCATGCTTAACTTGGTGTCCACCAGCACTCCCAGGTCCTTCTCCGCAGAGCTGCTTTCCAGCAGGTCAGTCCCCAACCTGTCCTGGTGCATGGGGTTATTCCTCCCTAGGTGCAGGACCCTGCACTTGCCTTTGTTGAACTTCATGAGGTTCCTCTCCGCCCACCTCTCCAGCCTGTCCAGGTCTCTCTGAATGGCAGCACAGTCCTCTGGTGTATCAGCCGCTCCTCCCAGTTTTGTATCGTCGGCAAACTTGCTGAGGGTGCGCTCTGTCCCTTCCTCCAGGTCATTGATGAAGAAGCTGAACAAGACTGGACCCAGTACTGACCCCTGGGGGACACCGCTAGCTACAGGCATCCAACTAGACTCTGCGCTGCTGATCACAACCCTCTGAGCTCTGCCATTCAGCCAGTTCTCAATCCACCTCACTGTCCACTCATCTAGCCCACACTTCCTGAGCTTGTCTATGAAGATGTTATGGGACACAGTGTTGAAAGCCTTGCTGAAGTCAAGGTAGACGACATCCACTGCTCTCCCCTCATCTACCCAGCCAGGCATTCCATCAGAGAAGGCTATCAGATTGGTCAAGCATGATTTCCCCTTGGTGAAGCCATGCTGACTACTCCTGATCACCTTCTTACCCTTCATGTGCTTGGGGATGATATCCAGGATGAGCTGCTCCATCACCTTTCCAGGGATGGAGGTGAGGCTGATTGGCCTGTAGTTCCCTGGGTCCTCTCTCTTGCCCTTTTTGCAGACTGGAGTGACACTGGCTTTCTTCCAGTCTTCAGGCACCTCTCCTGTTCTCCATGACCTTTCAAAGATGATGGAGAGTGGCCTAGCAATGACGTCTGCCAGCTCCCTCAGCACTCGTGAGTGCATCCCATCGGGGCCCATGGCCTTGTGGATGTCCAGTTTGCTTAAATGATCTCTAACCCGATCCTCCTCGACCAAGGGAAAGTCTTCCTTTCTCCTGACTTTCTCCATTGTCTCTCGGGTCTGGGATTCCTGAGGGCTGCAGGTCATGCAGGTCTCCTGCCCCCTTTGCTTGACTTCTTACTAATAGGGATGCACCATTCTATGAGCTTGGAGGAGGTGATCCTTGAATATTAACCAGCTCTCTTGGATGCCTCTTCCTTCTAGGCCCCTATCCCATGGGATTCTTTGAAGCAGGTCCCTGAAGAGGCCAAAGTTTGCTCTCCTGAAGTCCAGTGCTGTGATCCTGCTTTTTGCCCTGCTTCCTCCTCTCAGGATCCTGGACTCCACCATCTCATGGTCACTGCAGCCAAGGCTGCCCCCAGCCTTCACATCTCCAGCTAGCCCTTCCTTGTTTGTTAGTACAAGGTCCAGCAGTGCACTTCTCCTTATTGGCTTCTCCATCACCTGTGTCAGGAAGTTATCATCAGTGATCTCCAGGAACCTCCTGGATTTTTTGTGCCTTGCTGTGTTGTTCCTCCAGAAGATTATTCACTTTTTTAGGCTTGTTTTTATAATAGTTTGTCATTCAGCCCTGAAACCATTGACGATAGCTAATGATATAACAAACAAAGTAATTATTCATGGAACCTACTCCTCAAGTATTTATTTAATATTTACAAAAGGCAGCTATCTTTGGTTTTTCTGCTTGTTTTTAGATCAGAATGGGAAAGCAGAGGGGAAAAAAGTCTGAAGGTTTTGTCATTACTGAGTATGCATAACGTTTTCGATGGGCAGAGAAAGCATATGTTGTTGAGAGAAATCTCTCTGTGTTAGGTACCATTTAAAACTATGAAAAATGATTTGAAGGTAGTGTCCTTATATGTATGTGGAATGAACTAAAGAGGGTTTTAAATTTTTTGTCCAATCACCCGAGACAAAGATCATGTGTTACCTAAAAGAGATCAGGAAAGAGCATCCATCTATCCTAGAGCAGTCCTACTCGCTGAGCTCAGAAGTTTAAAGATTCTGATAGTGTGGAGTTAATGAGTCAGGAAAAACACTCTTCAGCAAGAGACCCTACGAAAATGCTTTTTCTGCTGATGGAAGCATCTTAAAGACCTGCTGAGAAATGCAAGTCCATTCTTTAACGCTATATTTTTGTCTCGCTTTACTTTTGTGAAATGCTATTGGCATTCCTGTTCATCAGTTCTTGGAGGCTGTTGCTGTCTTTATGTTATTTTTTAAGATCCAATCCCTTATTTATGCTACCATGGTAAGTAGATTGTTCTGAAGTCAAAACCTAAAAAAGGGGATTATTATTTTAGGTGAGGAACAAGCAATAGATAAATGTACTCCTGAGTAACACATCAGCTGTTTTTATTAAGTTCTCAAAAAATAAAATAGTCACAATCGCTCTTGCAGAAAAATTCAGGTGTTACTCTATTTGAAAAATTTGCTTGGAAATACAGTCTATAAAACAATAATAATAAAAAGCAAAACCAGAAACAACCTGCAACTGCTATGAGATAGTTATTATTTCTCTCCTTTGTGTTTCTGCTTCTCTATGTAGTATTGGAGCAAAGGAGCTACTTCAGACCAAGAGGGACAGTGGATCTGGTTGACATGTAATGATAGTTAAATTATTTAAATATTATCTGCATGCTTTGAATCCCTTATCCAGCATACAAGGGAAAACAGACCTGAGTGCAAATAGAAATGGAAAATTTCAATGCAGAAGCTGACTCCAACAGGAAATAATGGTCAGTGATCTTGAATCAAAGCTGGAATTGAGGTCACTTCATGTTAATCCCATCTCTGACAGTCTCCCTATCTGAGGGCAAGGTACTTTCCTCTGTTTTTCCTGTTTGTTGAAATTGTTCCAATCTGATAGTGCTTCCTCATCTGTCACAGAGCTGTATTGAGCCATGGCTAGCTAGAAGCATCAAAGTAACAATGAGTTAGGAAATGAAATGCTAATGTACCTGTCCTGGACCTGTGTTTCTTGCTGTCTCCATTTGACAAGCTGTTTTTGAGCTGCAGAACGGACAGAATCACACAGAATCACACAGAATCACACAGAATCACAGAATCACAGAATGGTTGAGATTGGAAGGGACCTCTGCAGATCATCTAGTCCAACCCCCCTGCTCAAGCAGGGTCACCTACAGCACATTGCACAGGATCGCATCCAGGTGGGTTTTGAATATCTCCAGAGAAGGAGACTCCACAACCTCTCTGGGCAACCTGACAGCAAAGCAGTTGTGGGGTTTAGGAAATGAAGGAGGGGAAGAGTTGTCTCCATGTTGAGAATTTCATTTCTAGGGCATCTTGATTCTATATCTTCCATTTGATTTGTTGAAGTGAAAGACATCTTATAGAAAAGATGGTGCATTTCGGCATAGCTAGGGAATGAATGCTGACCAGAAAGCTTTTGGGAAATAATGTTTAATAGTTGTTTTAACAGTTTAATAGTCCTGTTTAATAGTCAGGGTTGCAAAAYTGCATGCAAGAAGACAGCGTCGGTGTTGTTAGAGGCAGAAAAGATAGGTATATGTAGTACGAGGTTTCCTTTGTGTTTGTTCCCTAAGCTCAACAGTTTGGTAAACCTCCCTTTCAGTGCTAGCCTATGCAGCAGTGAATCAGAGAACAGTAAGTCTGTAAATCAGAGATCTAGTCCATCTCCTTGCATTGTAAATATCAAGATTTTTATATCAATTATTAAATGTCCAAGGATGGAGATCTCTAGAGTCTTCACATTCCAGTACTTCATCCTCCATACTCTTGGAAACTCAAATATTCGTTGCTGACCCTGGCACTGTAAACATGGAGAATGGATTGCATCAGCTTTATATATTTGAAGATTACAAGGTCTTCTTGAGTCTCATTCTTCAAATTAATGTTTCCACAGCTCATTAAGTCTTTCCTGGTAAGTTTTAGATCTGTTTCTCTGATCATACTATATGTTCCCTTTGGACTTTCTGACAGGTCCATGCCTATCTTGTTTCATGCTTGAAAGCAGGTCTCAGAATTTTCTAAGAGGAGACTAATTTTCTAGTGGAGACCTTACCACTGCCACACAGAACAGAAGGATTATTCACATACCCTTATTGTCTGTGTAGCTGATTACAGTGGCCTACATCTGGAAAGTAACATATGTCCTATCAAATTTCATCTTGTTTTCCTCCAGCACAGTCATGAAATTTGCCAGTTCATTTTGAATTTTCATTCTGTTCTATAGATGCTTAAAGCCACTCCCAGCTTGGTGTCACCTAAAAATCTAATATATATATTTTTTGGTTTGTTCTATCTTATGCATGGTTATAAAAATTATTAGGTAATTCTGGACCAAGATTAGAACTCAGTGGAACTCTGCCTGATTCAGCCTTCTGGCTTTTCGGTCATAATCTGCTATGAGACATAAATAAAATAGCTTTCCATTACAGATTCTTGTTACTGTGGTCATATATATCTTAATCCACCTTAGCAGAGGAAGTTAAGTTTTGGAGGGAAGGGGGAATGAGGATCCCTGAGCGCTAGTCTATTTCCTTCCCAATTAAAACCTCCTAATCTCCCCTTCCCCAATCTCCTATGGCTAATGGAGGATGTTTAACAGCAAAGCACACTTGCACAATCCTTCAAAAGCCAAAAAATACAAACTAGGGGAAGCCTGTTTGCTCTTTTCAACATGCTAAATCTGTCTGAGAAATATTTTTTTCTATCAAAGTTTTTTACAGAATTTAAAAAATATATGCATTTTTTTTGAGGCTTACAGAGAGGAAGTTATTTAACAAAAAAGAAATTAATAAAAAGGATTTTCATTTGGCTAAAACTCCCACTTATGTGGAAAGGCCATAGTTCGTCAATACAGTTTGGAGGAAGAGATTTCAATGCCTACTCAACCCATTAACTGTTGTTAACAGACATGTCTAAGGAGTTCTTTCTGTGGATAAATGCATAACATGCCACTTGCATAATTTTCTGAACTGCGTATGGTCCCATTCTATTCATTTCATTGTAGTGTGCCTACTGCCAAAAAATCTGAGATCCTTCCAGGAAAGTGACAACAATATGAATATGATCTACCATGCAATGCCTTTTTTTTTCCTTTCTTTTTCTCTTTACAGGGAGAAGCTTGCATGTGAAAATGTTTTAAGAATAAAAATGCATAGTATGCTAAATAAAAACGCTTTGTATCCTCAACAAAGACTCCTGATGCAATGCAGATACTTAACTGTGCTTACTACGTAGCTGATCTTGGTACAAGTCTGTACAATGTGGCAAARGAAATGTTGAACATTCCTTTATCACAAGTTTATCTGGCTGTAACAGTTGGACATGGAACCTTCAAAATAAGTTTCCTTTTCCTTTTTCCTTAATCTGAATTTCATACTTGTTAGGCCCAATATTCAAAATCAATCTTGTAGATGATTCTCAGCAAGAACACGTTTCCTAGTTAGCCCCTAGGCATTGCCAACATTCGAATTCTTTTAGTTGTAATACATCTGTCTCCTGTAGCCATACAGTCTGTTTAGTTCATCTTTCAAAATACTTCTTCAGTTGGGCTAACTACCTACTTTTATGCAAAATTTCTGATTCTAGTTGTTCTCTATTGAGAAGTAATGTGTGAGATTTGCTTTCCCTTATGCTTAGAAAAAGCAGTCAGTCTTCTAATAGCACTGTGTGATAAACCAGTTAAGCTGAACCTGGCAAATACAGATATAACAAAAGCTTCTTCTAATGCTTTTGTTGACAGATTTTTAGGAGACTCATTCTTCTCTCTGCCCATTTGCTAGGGAACAGATCAAACTGTAAGCTCACCATGATCTGTTCTTTGAGAACCTCGGATAATGCCTCAAGCAAAGTAGATTTAATCCAGTGTGTAAAACTTTGGTCTGGGCACTGTGATCTTGGTTGTGCCCAGATTTATGGGACAGAGTGAGATTTTATTTAAAAAAACAACCCTTTCCAACATCTTACCAAACCAAGACTTTGTCTTTATAAATGAAAATGTAAACATGGCATTTCTGTTGACCTTGCATCTGTTAAACAGAAATGCCCAGTGGTTTATCAAACTCTTCCAGCACCACTGATGCAGTAGAAAACAGTCCTCAAAGTCCTCTCAGCTTGTAGACTGTTTCTCAGTGTAGGAGAGAATTTTACTAATTTTCCTTTTGTTTTTGGGTTATCTCTTGAAGACACCCTTGACAAGGGTGGTCTTCTCTGGCCCAGCATCTGCATGTAAATGGAACATGACTGAAACTTGSTTGCATTAAACTGTCTCACCAAGCAACTCAAATCTGGGTGTGCTTATTTCAAGCTGTTCTAGTTAAACCAGTGTCATTGCTTGTATGAATACAAGTTGGTTTAGGGTTGGTTTAAACTGATATGGGAGAGTGAAAGTCAGCTTAAACTTCTTCCTACATTTTATCAATATAAACTGTTCTTAAACTGAAGCAGGCCTGTTCACACAATCTTTCTTATCACTTAGCTGTCATTTCAGGAAGGCTTACTTGAACTACCTGTGGGGTTTCTGTGCTCTCTAGTGCTGGGGAGACTTGTTTGCTGCAGTTTTTTCCGCAACTTAGTGACAGTGAGGAGACAACATAAGACAAAGTGGACTGTTCTCATGTCATTTTAGTAACAAGGGAATTCTGCCTGCAGGAGGCTTGCCATTCGTAGGAACAATCATGTTCAGTGAATGGGGTCAGAATCAGTGGAGAGCTGAAAGTTTGTATCTGCAGGAAAGCTGAGGGTGACTTGGAGGATAACTTGCACTGAATTTATGAAAGAAAACGTCCACCGTGAGTTAGAACCAGCAAAGCGTGCATATAGCTGGTTCCTGTTTCTTGTTACTGTTTGTTCTCACTTCTTGCATTCCTGTCTGTAAAAAGTCTGTGAGCTGTCTTTGACAGCAGTCACATCGCCCTCTGTTTTTGTGTGGTAAGGCAAGAATGCTGACTCTGGACAGGTCCGCCTCACACAGATGAAGGATGGTGAAGATTTAGGTATTTGTTCCCAGCAGCCTGATTTAGTGTCAGATCTGAAATACGAGGCTCTTTCCTTAAAATTCAGGAGTCACTGCCATCTTTTCTCTCAGGAAACTGGGCACAGCTCTGTGCGGCTGTTGCATTCCAAGGCAAAGGATGAAAAATACTTTCAAAACACCCACTGTAACTGATTATTCTTGCTCTCCCATATTACAGTTCTCAGCATAATGTGCTGCCTTTGCCCTTGCTTCCAGCTAATAACCCATGCTTACTGACAGAGGTTAAATGTGATCGTTGAAAGAAACGGGTTAAAAAGAATGGCAGCTAGTAGGGTCCATACTGATGTAATAAAAGCAATTACACTTAAGAGATTAGAAGCATTGAAATAGCAGCTGAAGCAGTTCCAAACCCAGGGGCTCAGTAGGAAGTTCAAATGCCCTGTTGTTGTTTTAGATTTGGGTAGAGTTCTTCCGAGGAGCGGATTATAAATGACTTCTACCAGGAGAGCAATTAGAATTAACAGGTCAAATAAATTGGAAGTAATGACATAAGTACAAAGCTGAGAAATTTTGTTACTGAATGGTCAGGCAGGAGATGAACAGTGGTTTTCCACATCTAAGGAAACAAAGCTATTGCAAATTAAAAGCCAAACTGAAGTAACAGATTTTGCCTAGGCTTGTAGATTCAAATGGCCGGTGTTTCTAGGTTGTGAATGTAAATCAGTGGGGAAGTACAACTGGTTTTAAGTTTTAGGCACATTTTTCATGGTAAGTACTCGGTGTCTGATGTGGGGCCAAGTCCATGGAAGTAGAGTCCCAATTCCCAGTGTTTCATTGATAGTTAGGAACCACAGTGCTTTGAAAAATATTAGTGGGCATCTGCATCCCTTTTACAAGATCTGGTCCATAGCAAAAAATAAACAGATTAGGACCACTCTTGTGATCACACTGCAGTCAGTCTGTGCAGTGTCACAATCATCCTGCACTTACATGATGGCAAATCTCAAGGCTTTAGAAAAAGCTGTAAATATAATAACGGTGCTGAAATAAAATGCCAGACTCTGAATTTGAAGATTCCCCATTAGCTGTAGCTTGGGACAATACTCACAGTGCCTGGAATAGAACAAGAGAGATGCCATAAGACAGCACATCTTGCCTCAGCTACTTATCACAGTGCTATATGTAAGCAGAACTACATAACTCTGTGCTGAAGACAATTCCAAACTCAAATGATAAGTTTAGCATTACCCCAACATGAGTTATTTCCATTTGTAAACTTCTGCTTCTGCAGAGACAAGAGGTTCTCATCAGTGAAATTAGGCGTGGTGAAAAAGATTAGTGTAAAGTGAATCCAGCAGATAATCAAAAACTAGCATCTTCACGCTCACGTATGGGTTTGCCAGACAGTCTCCAGTGTATTTCAGTTTTGGCTGTAGAATATCTAGTTCAAATATTGCAAGTTACCATCTGAATATTAGCTGTTGATATGCAAAGGATAAAAGTGTAGTGGCAGAATTTGCTTCTGTTGTAGCAAATGTGTGTAAGCTGTGTGTAAATGCTACGGCCAGGAACCTCAACTCAATCTAGCAGAAAGTTTTATGCTTCCACCTTTTCACCTCTATCTTTATTTGACTTTTTTTCATTTCTCCCCCCAGTCTTGCATGTCTGTTGCAAACTTAAATGCAAAGCTTTTTGTTGGTTTGTTTGTTTGCTTTGCTGGCACTTCTCGTGCCTGTAAGGTTTTCTAACCAATTAGTCATTCAGAATATAGCTGTTAGGTAGAACAAGAGAAGATTCTCCAATTTGCCTCCTGGTGAGAAAGAGAGGCAGAGGTACCTTGCAGGGGTAGTTCCTCACCAAAGATGTTGCTGGCATTACCACTATGACTCAAGATAAGTAAAAGTGAATTCATAATTACTCCTCAAGGATCATTACTAGATGCATCTTACAGTAAAAATGCCATGTATAGCTCCAGTGTTCTTTGAACAGCTCAATTTTGTTTCCACTCCCAGTAGAAATATTCATGTATAATCTTTTGTGTTTTTTTTACGCTTAGTGGTAGGATGTGCAATTAGTTGTTTGCGTATGTGTTTTTTTTGTCACAATTGGGAAATGAATGTGACACAAAGCAAAGATAACTTTATTTTGTCAAGTTGATCTATAGGTCAAAATCTGCATCAGAGCAGACAGCAGAGGTTATTGGCAGCGTAGCTTTTGCTTTCCGATGCAAACTGTTAGAATACCTAATAACTGTAGGCCAGAATTACAGAGGAAAAATGCAAGCATTAAAAATTAGGCAACATTTTTCTTGTGCCATGCCTAACCCCCTAGAGATTCAGTGATGTTGACTGAAGCAAGCTTTTGCTTAAGTTGTATTACAGTGAGTTGGGAGATGGTACAAACCCTTTTTCTACTGATAGGTGGATCAAGTAGTCATTTGAAATGGTATCTAGGGTTGATAAGAATGCTTTTGTTAGCGTTGTTTACCCCAGCCAATTTTTTCCCAGTGTACACTAGGCCTTACTTAGCGAAACCTCAGTGTATATCTGTGGAACACAGGACAGGGCAAAGATGCTCAGAATTGTGTCAGTCCATGTTTGTACTTCAGGGTGGCACAGTGAAACATCCAGTCCTTGCTAGACCTATTTCCTTTGATTCTGTGACTTCAAGAGGAACACCCATATTGAACTAAAATTAGGCCTATGCTTAAACACCTACTACATTGAAACTTAAAGCTAACATTCTATACAAGTAAATGTATCCCAGTGAAACGATGACTCTTTCTTTTCAGATGCATTCACTCAGCTCAGTAGGAGTATCTACACCTTTATCTTAGGCGGTCCATTTTTAGAATTACTTTATCTAGCCATAGATATTCATAATATGCTCATTGCTGGAGAATATGTGCTGATTAGAAATCTGTAACACTGCTCTAGACTCTGTTCTAATACAGGCTGTAAATGTCACTGAGTCAAATGCATCCTGAAGCTTGTAAGTAGCAGTCAGCTAGTACTGGCAATGCCACTTGTTCGTGAGAGATGGGGCCAAGATGTAGGATTCAAATGGTGATATGGAAGTCCATAAACTGAGCATGCTCATACTGGGGGGAGAAGCTTTGACAGGATTACCTCTTAAATTCCCACATCCAGTGTAATAGTACTGGATACACAGGGTCACTGGCTCCGATTTTATGGTTTGCTGTTTCTTTTGTCATTCAAATTCCTTTTTACTTCTGATTTCTGATTTCTCACAAAGACTTTCATAGCCTGGAGAGATGCTTCTACTGCCCTTCTCCCAGTTTACCCCTCAAGTAAACTTTTAGTCTAATTTTTAGTGCCTCTCTTGAGCGCATGACTGTGTACTGATATTTGTTGTCTATAGAGCTCTTGTTTTCAACAAACATTTAGGAAGCTTTTGTGTAGAGGTAGTCTTATTAGTATCTCAAGGTGCCCAGGGTTTCTATAGTATCATATTCGTTCCTCCACCTTCTTTCTCTTGAACTTCTGGTATGAAGACTGGCAAGTCACATTTACCCATCTTCCTCAAGGCTATGATAGCATCCTGTCATCCTCTGCCTTACCTTTATAATACATGCTTTTGGGTGCAGGGTCTCTTACAGCTGGATATATTCAAGGAGAAATGAATGTCTTACTTGAACATGTCCCTGAACTTTGAGATGGACTCAGTGCAGCTTTAACATCCAGAATAACAAGGAGTTTTATATATGTAACAAACTCATTTCAGCCCAGGATGTTTGCACCACCACGTTTTTCTGTGAGATCTCAGTATTATATTTGTCCTGCTTTCTTCAGTTTAAGCGTGTATAGGTACTGGCTGGGTCCACTGACATTATTTTCAATTGCAAAGCTATAGTAATCTGTTATTTTCAAGTTTCATTGACTTCCTCATTTTTACCTGAATGGAAATATGTGTCCTCTCAAATGAGCAAATTTATCATGCTAAAAGTTCTGGATCTAACTCATACCTTTACAAGGCTTTTTTAAAATGAGATAGATTTGCACTATTTCATGATGCTGTGTTTTGCTTTCTGTGTTTTCTGGGCACATTTTAACATTCTCACTGTGAAAAACATTATCATCTTGTTTAAAGGAAGAATTTCAATATAGGAAGAACAAAACAAAAGCAAAATATCTAATTTTTTTTATGTTTCTACTTCTTGTTCTTTTTTTTCTTTGAGAGTCAAGCTAGTCTTGTTTATGGTATATCAGCAGCTATCTTGTGTCAACTGACAATTGTTTACTTCTTGAGGAACTCAGAAAATTTGTGTGTCTGTTCTAATCCGCAAAGAAAAGTTTGATGAAAGATTAGGATACTTTGCCAATATCTGGGCTATAGTTTCTCCATGGTTTGTTTTAAGGTGGAGAAAATAAGTGTGGGATTCAAGAGGCTTTGCCTGTGAATTTGGCTTTCTATCTTCAGCAAGTGCTTTCAGTTACTAATTACCATGTAGGTGTCTGTTCGTATGTCTGAGTCCTTAACTTCATTTAATATTCTTGGCTATAAACACACCATAATTACACTATAAAATTGCTGAAGTACAAACTAGGATTTTAATAACCTCAATCCAGTAGGCAAAAACATATCTGTAATGACCAAGTTCTAATACTAAAACTGAGAAGATCTTGAAAGAGAGCATCACATTCCAAAACCCAAATTTTGTAGTTCTATAGAATAATCTAGGTTGGAAGTGACGTCAGGAGGTCTCTAGTCCAGCCTTTTGCTCAAAGCGGGGTCAGTTTTGGGATCAGACCAGGTTGCTCAGGGCTTTATCCAGTCAAGTCTTGAAAACCTCCAAGGACAGAGATCGTACTACATCTCTGGGCAACTTGCTCCACTGCTTGATTGTCCTCACTGTGAAAAAATTTGTCCTTATATCCAGTTAGAACCTCTCTTATTTCAACATCTGCCTATTGCCTCTAATTCTCCCACCATGCACTGCTATAAAGAGCCAGACTCTCTTCTCGATAACCTCCTTGTAGATCCTGGCAGGCTGCAATTAGATGCCCCTGAGGCAGTCTCTTCTGCAGGCTGAACAAGCCCATTGCCTCAGAGGTCAAGTGTTCCAGCCCCCGACAGTCTTGGTGCCCTGCTGCTGAACTTGCTCCAGTTGATCATGGTTTTTCTTATGTTTGGGGACCCAAAACTGAACACAATATTCTAGATGCTGTCCAGCAAGTGCTAAGTGAAGAGGGATAGTTCTCTTGATTTACTGACTGTGCTCCTGTTAATACATCCAAGGATGCTGTTGGCTTTCTTTGCTGCGAGGGCACACAAGTGGCTCATGTTCAGCTTGCTGTCTACCAAGACTCCCAAGTCCTTTCCCACAGAGCTGCTCCCCACCCACACAGTCCCCTGCCAGTGTCATTGCTAGGGGCTCTTCCTTCCCTGGTGCAGTACTTGGTATTTGTCCTTGTTGGATTTAATGAGATTCCTGTTGGCCTGCTCCTGCAGCCTGTCCAGGTCGCTCTGCATGGCAGCCCTGCCCCCAAGCATGTCAACTGTTCCTCTCAGTTTAGTGTCATCTGCAGATTTTATGAGCGTGCCCTTAGTCACCTCCTCCAAATAATTGATAAAGATGTTAAACAGATTCCAGAATAGACCCTTGTAGTACTCCAGTTGTTACTGATCACCAGGTAGTGACCTATTAATTGCTATTCCCTGAGCCCAAGCATACAGCCAGGTTTTTTTTACTCATCAAATTGTCCACTCACCCAACTTATGTCCTTTTAACTTGGATACAAGCATATTGTTGCAGAAAGTGTCAAAAGGCTTGCTAAAGTCAAGGTGAATGGCACTCACTGCTCTTCCCTCACCCACAAATCCTGTCATTTTATTATAAAAGGCAGTCAGGTTGGTTAGGCATGGTTTACCCATGGTAAATCCATGCTTACTATTCCCAATCACCATCTCCTTTGTATACCCAAAAAGGTACTTCAAGAGAACTTGCTCCATGATTTTCCCAGGGACCAAAGTGAGGCTGATGTGCCAATATTTACCTTTCTCCAGTTGTCAGGGATCTTCCCCTCAATTTCTAGGTAAAGTTACAATTTGGGGTTTTCAAACAAGCAAAAGAAGTAATCTTTTAGTTTCTGGCAACTTGTCCTCGATTCTCCCCCCACCCTTTTTGTGGATTTAGAGAACTGATGTTAACATGGAAGTTTGCCAGAACAGCAAGGATTGATTACTTTCATTTTGACAAGATCGAGTAATCTGAGGAGAGGGATCTGTGTGCTTTGTTCTCTTCTTTTTCCTCTATCAAAACTATTTGTAGCTTTTTCTTACAATTATTCAAGACTGTGAAGTGCTCCATTTTCTATATAGGTCTCAGATAAAAACAAATTCTTCCTTTCATTATGCAAGTGCAATATCCTTGGCTGAAATGCAGCAGCAAAAGAGAATTTGGGCCCGAAGAAATAGAATCTTTCGTTAAGCAAACAATGTATGTCTGGTGTAATACTTCAGCAGAGACTCTTGGGACCCAAGGCAGATGCTAAGGCTTAAGACTTAGTATTTTGCCCAGTGCTATGGATGCCTTGTTACGTAAAGGCTGGGGAGGGAATAAACATATTGCAGATGGCACTCTGGCCAATCATTCTTGTTGCTTCCTTAAGAACAATACTGCATTTCAAATTAAAATGCTTCAGAGTAACTCTGTATTTTATAAAATATATTCTACTGAAGTACTGAGAGGAGGCTGTACTTCTTAGGCAGTTTTCTGGAGGAGAAAAAAATTGAGGTGATGATATCTCTGCCTAACTAGTATTTATTTTATCACAGAATAACTTTCAAACCTAATTGCTGATACTGAATTAATACAACAGTGTAAAAGTCTCAAAGATTTACCCAGTCTTATGAATTCCATAAAAAATATGGGGTGAAGACTCACTATAACAGTGTTCCAGTAAGACAAGAACTCAACTATATTATTTAACACTAAAGAATCCATAATGAAAAGCAGTGAAAGCTTTGTAAGATGATAATCTGATCTGAGAATCCAACCACTGCACATGTGATTGTATGGGAAATCAGGCTTCATTAGTTTCTGCTGTATATATAACTCTGTGTTTGTATTTTCTTGAATAAAAGCCCTGAATGTCCTTTAATACTGTTCACCACTGTTTAAATTAGTTGTATCCATACATTCCTGGGAGTGATTTGCCTCATGATGATCCCTGAGAATGCTTCTGAAAAGTGAAAGTCTCTAGTTCTTTAGTATGTTCCTGGAGAGAGAAATGATGGGAGTATTCATGCTACCCCTTTTGAAAAGCTTTTGATTTTTCCTACCTCCTCTTAGTCCTAGAAGTTAATTTACCTAATTAAGAAGCAAAACTAATGTGATGAAGATGATTACACCCTGCACATAGCCAGAGAGTATGATTCTTTTGATTAAAGCTCCCAGTATCTTCTCTTGGTGCAGAAGGAGGCTTGAAGTGAATGTTTTAGGAAGTCCAGATGCAGAAATCTGAGTATCTGGCAAACATTATTAAATAACACAAACAATCAAAATAAAACTGTTCTAAGAGGAAAAAAAGGCTAAATTAAATTAATAAATACAATAAGATTACAATAGCACAAGGCAAACACAGTAGGTAAAGGTTGTTCTGCAGCTGTTATGTTCATTAGTAATTCTGAAAGTTGGAGGCTCTGTAGCAGTGTCTCATGACTTTGGATGTTACCACTTATTTGAGTTCACAGGTGCAGGCTAAGTGAAAAATACGAAAAACCTATCAGAATTCCATAAGAAGGTCTGGTTAGACTAAGAATTGGACTAGGAAATAAGTGAAGCTTGGAATACTATCTTTCCCCCCTTTTCAGCATCAAAGATTAATGATAAAGATTAGAGGAGAAAGTTACAATATGCGTTTTATATTCTCTCTTTTAAAAGCTTTGTGGAGTCCTCATGTCACTATGCCACCATGAAAGACCTCACAGAACACAGTTTTTCACTCCATCAGAAGACATAAAGGTTAGATCATTTAGCAATTGCTTGTTCAAATTGAACTATAAATGTTAGTGTCATTTGTGGAAAAGGAGACTTGGATATTAGAACTTTGCATTTAAAGTGCAATGAAGTTCTGAAAGAAATTCTGTAGGGAGGTTGTGCGATCTTCATGACCAGAGGTTGTGAAGACAAGATCAGCATCTGACTGCATCAAAGTGGATGTGCTTGATTAAACTGCCTATGCTGGAAGAGGAATTGGTTAGCGTCTTGAGGTCCTTTTCTAAGATTATGTATTTCACTTTCCTCACCTGCCATGTATATGTTTGAGTACCATATTATCTGATRATAAAACACAGCAATGTTTATCCTATTCCACTGGAATCCTATTCCACCCTTCCACTATTATCCCTTGGGACAGCATGTTTTCTGAATCAGTGACAGAATGTGGTCAGTGCTAAGTCCCTGTTCTTACCTTTCCAGAGTTTTAGGCTGGGGTGGGTAACTGGAGGCTCCCTGGCATCTTGCTTCTGTGACTTGACAGAATCAGGGAAATGGAAGGAGAGAAGAGAGTTTTGCCTTTATTCAGTCTGCTCTACTGCTCCAGAGCAGAATTTTCCCTTCTAAGGTAGAGCTGATGAAAAAAAGGACCCAAAATGAGAAATCCCTTTGAAAATGCTGCTGTGAAAGCATTCTGGGGTTATTCTAAGAATACGTTCACTAAATTGGGAAATCTGTGAGAATCAATGATTAATATCATCTGTGACATTGTACTATTTCTATGCTGCCTTTGCATCTGATTTTCTGTTGAGGGGCAAGGGAGATGTTGATAGGAATAAGTGTGGGAAAAAAAAGCCTCTAAGACAGCTGACATTTTCTTTACTTTCTAGTGAAACATCTACCAAATGCTACTCTTCTTTCTGCACTAATAGTACCAATGTTGCCAGCACGTGCTTCTAGGTTATAATGATATTTCTTGGCTGCCCAGTGCTTGTGAAACAGGAAGAGGCATCAACTGGAAAAGTTTTAAGCAAATCTTAGAATGCTTTCTATTTTTCTTCTGGTATGGAAAGAAAGTAAGGAAGAAAACTGGATCAAGGTAAACACCTTTACCTGCCATGCTTTTAGCTCATTGGAGGAGGAGTGAACTGTACAAGGGAAAGAGTTAAATTAATTTCTTCCTTGGCCTTTCTATTTTACTATTGTTTTGTTGGATCTGTTATAGATTACTGTAGTTTTAACAGATATAGAGAGAATTGAAAACATAAAGCCCTTTAGGGCTAAGCCTTGTGTCTACATGTCTCAGTATTAAAGTACCACTAAGGCTAATGCAAGGATCTTAGAATCGAGAGAGGATGGGTAATGAATAAGGAAATGACTGAGCCTTCTAAAGTGCTGGAACTTTACAGCAATTTAGGTCCTCTTCCTGCAAGTACCTTTGTGCCTGCTGTGGTTATTTACATTATTCTTGAAGCCACCCAGTTGCAGGAACAAGGCCTGAAGGACAGATAGATAGTGCACTAACAGTGAAGACTAGCCATCAAGACTTATCTAAGGATTGAGCAGAAATTTTATGAAAAATTTGGATTTCTGAAGATAATATTAAAATAATTTTAGCATTTCCAGTGTTCTGATAAAGATTACCAAATAAAAAATTTTGGTAGCTTTTCACAGTTTCCAAAATGCATATTATACCCAACAGTATTCCATAATGTCTCTCTTGTTTTTTGAAGACCAGTGTGAAAGCCTGGCTCCAGCCATTCCTGTTGATTGCAAAAGGTCGGGAATTTATCCACCAGTTGTCATGAACATTCTCAGATTGCTTACCTTTTTCTAAACCAGCTCTTAATTATAAAGCCTCTGGGTTTATCAAAAGCTATCAAATTTTAGACCTGCTCATATAAAAAGTTGTTTTCCAAAAGGAATATATGAAAACTATTGGTGCTTCTTTTGTYGGAGATGTAATAGATATTTTCTCCCTTTATTTCTGGTGAACTACAAGTATGCATATATATATGAAAGCTCTAGCTTCCGTCTGAAGCAGAAAGAAACTATTTCCATGAAGCTAGATGAATCTGTAAAACCAAAGAGAAATGGCAGTGCTGGAAGAACTTTTGTCAGGCAAAGCATCTTGAAAGTTAGAAAAAGAGGCCGACTGTTTTAATAAGCGGTGCCACGCTTTCTAAAATGCCCTCCAAATCTTTGCTTATATACACATTTCACATGCAGATTTCAAGTTTAGAAAAAGCTAAAATTTGCATATGCAGTGTGCTAATTCTTCATCTTATTTGAGATAAAAAATGTAAGGTCTTTCTGGAGTGTTCCCTTACAGCTTGCAAACATGGTTTGGGACTTTTTAAAAACACTTTTGGTCTCTGAACTGTGAGCTCACTAGTGCTTGTATGTAGTCCATTAAACCTAAGAAAGAGAATACATTCTTATGGGAGACTGGAAATACAAATAAAAGCCATGGAAATAGTCTGCACTATGAGAGAAATGTTTGAAATTTAGTCTGAATAGAGGGCATGCTTTTGTCTCTATTTTCTAATAGCAGTAGGAAAATGCCTCAACCTCTTGTAGACGATATAAAATCCATTGATGTGGGAAGCAGCAAAGGCAGAAAATTGAATATGTCATAGATTGTAACAGAGTGAGTTCAAACAGCCAGTTTGGATAATAGACTGCCATAAATACACCTATGACATGGAAAGCATGCCAACTGAAATTATAGAGGATTTTCTTAGTTGGAGAAATATGTATTCCAAAGATTGTTTCTGGTCTAATGCTTTCTATTCCAGGAAGACTTAGATGGTGAGTTCAAAATATATTTGCAGTTCATCACAACTTTGACTTAGAATATTTAGCATGGAATATTTAGACAAATGCTTTCTCTTTCAACACCATACTCCTGTCCTTGCTGTTCTTCTGTTCTTTTTTGATGTCCTTATTTTTAGTTATCTCCTTCCTCTTTCTTTTCTGGATTTTTTTTTTTCATTTAAATGTTTCATTTAAATGTTTGAATAACCCTGTGAAATACAAACACCAACTTTTTTGCCAGTGTAGTTTTGAATTTCTCCTTGCATTACTATGTAACACACTGTTTGAATTTAGGTGGGGTTTTTTTTTGTTCATTTGTCAGATGCAAGATCCCTATATTGCCTCATTTTATATCATGCATTACTATGTATATAACATAATGTGGTAGTAAGCAAAACCGATCTTGGATCTCTAAGCATTGCCAGAATACATTAATATATTAAATCAATTGCTTTGTAATGAATAATTGCTGGATGACTGTATTTGTAGTTAGATAGATTTACTCCCTACCACATGCAAAACACACACACACACACACACACTCTAGTTTTCTCTCATGGAAGAAGACTTTTAGTCCATGTAACTGAGAACTTCAGACGAAATAATGACAATCATCAGAAGCTCTGGCAATGAGATTCAGTGAGAAAAAATAGGTCAAGAAACAAAATGTGCAATGTTACACTTGGATTTAACTGGATTGGGTATATGGTTTACTAGAGCCTCAACCTATTTGGGGGGATAAAATACTGTAAATGACTGTGCAGGAAGCCTGGGGAAGGTCTGCCTGAGCTGGTGCTGGGAGTGGAGATTGCTCACCCACCACGGTTCTGTGTCGCCCCTTGGATAAAGCAGGACATGTGCTGGCTGCTGGGCCCAGGCCTGCCCCATGTGGGAAGGCTGCGCCACCTGCTCAGCACTGTTTCTGGTGCCCTTTGAATGATGCTGTATTGCAGGGTATCTGCACGCCCACCCTGAGTCATGGGGAGCCCCAAAGTTACAGCTATGGCTATGGCTACAGTTGCCTTTTACATGTAGTGTAACAAGATGGGCTCTTTGGTTTAGGCTGTGGCAAATTAAGAAGGTTACTGAAGTGAATAGCAGCTCATTTTACTTCAACTACCACCTCACCATCAGCTAATAGTGACTTTGTCACTAATGATTTTGTCATAGTGATTTCCCTTTATGTAACACCTGTCATCCACAAGCATCCCAAAGTGCTCTATAGCCTGGTTTACTGATTACTCAGGAATTGCTTCATCCACTATTAAATGCAGCTACTTTTTGGATGAGAGGTAGCAACTGTGTTCTGCAGCTCAGAGTCTACTTGCCAGAGAGAAATGGGAAATAAAAAGGGTACTTGTAGGGTCCAGGGAGAACTATCTAGTCCTGGTAAATGAGAAATTAGCTGCAGCTAAACTTGTAATCTGTGCTGTACAAGTTTCTACAGGAGGAGACCTTAGAAGGGATTTGTGGAGAGACAAGGCAAAGATAAGGGAAGAAGATAGGATACTGCATGCAGGGATCTCTAGGTTGTGGAATGGGAAACCAGGACTGTATCTCTGCTTTCTGACAGAGACCATATCCTAACAATAAAGTGGGGTTTCTTGTGGAGGAAGTCTCATACTGTGGTGCCGTACCAATTACTGCACATTTAATTCGCAGATTGTCTGTTTGCTAATTGAAAGGTTCAGAGTGAGAATTATGCAGTGTCTGTTGAGGAAAAAAAACCAGAAATACTTAAATTTACAGATTTATTCTTAACAAAAAAAAGTAAGAATTTTGATTTCCATTCATCAGACTATGGGATTCTGATGCAGCCTGCCAACAGGGAATGATAGAAACAAGAAAACCCTCTACATGGTTATAGAAAGCTTATAATTTCTTTATGGACTGCAAGTTTTAGGGGATGGGGAGGGTGGGTTTGAAAGACGAAAGGCCTATACACTGCAGGTTACTTTTGACCAGTTTCTAAATCAGACATATTAAAAAAGCATACCTGTGTGGGCCTTCTGCACAGAGAGAAATGTGATCTCATGTAAAATATAAGAAGCTACACATATGATATTATTGATTAAAAGGTGTTTTGACACTATGAAATACTTTACAAATGAAGACAAGACATTAGAGTGGTGGATACTGAGCACATTATTTGAAGTACTGTGATTGCATCTCAAATATTTTAACGTGGAATTTTATTATTTGTTACTTTGATATGCTTTTTAACAAATAGTTGCACCACAAATGATAACAGAATATGTTTCAAAACAAGCAACATATTAGATGTTAGTTTAACAGGATTTTTTTTTTTTTAATTTATGAGCTTATCTTCCTTTCTGGTTCTTTTTGGAGACAGAAATTCTAAGATTTTTTTTATATTGTCCTGATGGGATAAAGAACTTTGATGTTTCTATTTCATGTGTAATTTCAGTCATAAGTTGAACAAACATATTCTTTGAATACAATATTGCTTTGAAAAATAGAAATGATTACTACTGTTCTAGGAAAGGTCAAGTCAATTCAAATGATTTTTTTTCTTTTTTAATCCTGAATTATTTCTTCCATTTGAAATTAAAAAGTAATTTTAGGAAATAAAAATAAGCACTCCATGGGAAGAATTTTAGATTTAGGATTTCAATTCTTCAAAAATTGAACTGAAATAAGAATAACAACACTGTAGAGTCAGAATGAATTTCTCATGATCTTGGGAAATAATTTACTCTGAAGGAGGAAAATGAAAGATGTTTTAACAGTGTTTAGATGTGGCATATTCCTTCTGAAACAAAAAGAAAAACAGCACTGATAAAATCATAACTGTTATGGTATTGACTATGCCTATCTTGTAAGAAGAGCACTTAGAAGCCTTCTGAACTTCTTTGAAAAGTTGTAGATACCAAACACATTTTTTTTCTGTGATATGATCTCCCAGGAATGCAAAGCTTTTGTAAAGGAATCCCCTCACTTAGTTGCCTGAAAATAAATTACAGATTCTAACTAGTAATCAGGTTTATAAATAGTGGTTGTGTGAATTTTATATTTCAACTTGTAAAGTGGTAGGAGACTGTTTGAATTGTTGTTTCCCATTGGAGCACCAAGCTTTGGTGCCAGTAAAGATAACAGCAAAAGTAATCTTCAGTGTGGTCTTGATTTGGCCTTGTGACAAAGTGAAAGAGTGCACAAAAAAGGTGTGGTATGGAAAATCATGTATAACTTCGGGTGATGGACGGGGGGGGAGATAATTTCCTAATAAATCTATTCAATATCATTGTCAAGGGAAAGACCACATCTGACAGTCCTGGATCCAAGTGAGTTCTGAATGTCAGAATGATTCTGCTTTTTTCTGTCCTTGGACAACATTTTTTCAAACTTAATTACCTGCAGTTAGGTCTATTTAGAAAATAAGTAGCATAATTGTTCAGAGGCTTTGAGCCCTGTAGCTATTATGCCTGAATGTTTTTTTATTATATTTTTCCTGTTCATCCTTATCAGTCCTGTAAACTGTGCCTAGCACTTCTTGGACAAGAAATTGCCCCAAACTGAATTATTTATCCTTCAGTGTTTACCTAGATTTTCAAACTATGAAATGGAAGGTAGATTTACTTAAAGAAAAAACAACCCCCCATACCATCTGCACTGAATCAGGAATTTGTCAGTTTTACTCTTCTAGAGGACTGTTTTGTATTTTGTTAAAGACTCTTAAAACTTGTTCAAAGAGAAACTGACCTTTCTAGAGAAACCAGTTATATATAAAGCCCAAGCCAGTATTTGGATACTTTAAAAAAAGAGTTCAAAATCTTAAAAAATGTTTTGGAAGTACTGACCCTTCTATAATAAACTGTAAACTGGGAGAGCTGGAAGGCTTCATAGTGACTAAGAGCAGCTGAAGTTGCACAAGCTAATACATTATGCTGATTTTCCTTATCATATTTATGTGGATGTTTTTTCCCATCAAGAAGCAAAAGTAAATAAAACCCAAAGTAAGATAGTTTTGCATATACAGTAGAAAAAGCTTTGGAGTGGACATCTTATGTTTATAAGCAAGTAAAAGTTCCTTCTGAACTGTTATGTAACATAAAAGCCTCTTTACTTAGAAAGCAAACTGTATTACACTTTTTCTAATGTATTTTTCAGTAACACTTAAAAACTGATTCCTTTTCCAAATGATGTAATAAAGAATATCAAGCTACATCTTCTAGAACATGAATTTTAATAGCTCTGCAAAGTTTTGATGTTACAGATTCAGTTCACGCTTTGCTTTGAACACAGACTGTTTTTACCTAGTCTCCAAGGATGTTGTTAGCCTGATGGGTACTTTTAACAGAAGTAACAAAGAGAAACAGTGTCCAAGAGGAGAAAAATGATTTTTCAAAACAACAAGAATCCTTCATGATCTTAACTGAGACTGTACTTAAGGCTTGTATTATTTATTATTCTTGTTAAAATGTATTTCATAAGACTCCAAATCAGCATGATCTATATGAGTGAAATCTGGATCAAAACTAGGAAGGAGTTCCATGACTAAACCTATAAGTCTAAAATAATATAATAAAAAAGCTCAATTTGTCTTCACCATACTTTGGAATCCATGGTGCAGTGTAGGACAGGTCTATAGAGTAGGATTTACAGTTTTGATCCTCAGGTTGTTTTTTACACTGAATTTTCAAAAAATAGAGA
The DNA here is from genome assembly GCF_003343035.1 of Apteryx rowi. Taxonomy (NCBI): domain Eukaryota; kingdom Metazoa; phylum Chordata; class Aves; order Apterygiformes; family Apterygidae; genus Apteryx; species Apteryx rowi. The sequence goes on along the minus strand of NW_020450485.1, from coordinate 744,425 downwards.
GGACAATGGGATGAGAGACAGTAGCTGGTGTTTGAAGCTCCCAGGGAAGGTACCCTGCTAGTTTTGTCTTCTTAAGAGTACTTCCCCCTCACCCCCAGAACAGGAGATGAAAACTAAATGAAGAAATCAACATTGAAAGTAAAACTTGTTTAAAATGAGATATGAAGGGCAATGCAAACATATGTTGCATAGCATAACTATCATTATATAGAAGTTGGAGTGAGTATTGATTCTAAAACTACTCCCTTCACTGTGCTATCCAAATGCCTTTAGTAATGACTAACATCTGTCGCATGTTTATTCTTTTCTCTATACCACAAGGGAAAAAATGTGTGTGGTGAAATATTGCATTTGTTTTATTTTATTAAATCTGTAATGTATACATTTTGCTGTCAGTCTGTTTTACGAAGCAGGGTCAGAGCTCAAAATGTTATTGCCTTTAGTCTTGTGAGAGATCACTCCATAGCCTTCAGCTATCCCTGAAGAAAGCTCATCTTTACAAGGGATGAACCTTTATCCTCAGGCTAGACAGTTCAATTGAATATCTAAACTAAGAAATACCTGTTTGTATCAAATACTGTAATATTCTGCAAAATGACTGATAGTAGTACAAATATTCTAGCCAAGAGGATTAAAAAGACTCAAAAACGCTTATCTAAATACAACTCCTAATATAACTAAACTCCAAAACACACTAAAAATAAAGAGGAGAAGCAGGAAAATAAACTTAGTGATAGAAAGGCAGTACTAAAAACAAATTTCAGTACAATATTTCTTTCCAAACTATAAAACCAATGCTTTTCTAATGTTGCATTTTTGTACAGTATTTGATATTCAAAAGAAACAATTGTGTATCTTAGTGGAAAATTTTCAGTACACAAATACCTAAGTAAATCTGTAAACACCATTTCTGAAAACCTGATTTCAATACAGGACAAAGTAGATAAAAACATATAAATCACTGTAATGAGATTAAAAGGCAAAACCCAGAAAAACTGTCTACGGTGCATGCTAGAACAAAGAGGAGGGCTTTCCTTAAAACTTTAGTATGTACTGTAATTCCTGTGCAACTGAAAAATATTGCTGCGAAAATGTTATTCAGTAAAATTCTACAAGAGAGAATGCAACTCCTAACAAAGAAGCAATAGAAACAGAAACAGAAGAGCATCTCAGTTTCTCAAGGCTTCATTAAACAAGCATTTAGACCATCTTAACATGGACTGGTAGAAATGAAAAATTGTTACTGTTTACCAAATTTAAATAAGAGAAGTTGCATACTTATAAAACCTTAGAATTATACAAGGCATGAAGCAGAATGAGATGTTCTTTTTTTTTTTTTAGTGACAACTCATGATACATATAGCAATGGAAGTGTATTAGAAGATAGAGAGAAGAGACACATTTTGTTTTTAAACAGGTAAGTAGGACTTGTGGCTAGGAGAAGGAAGAAAGCTCACCAGTGAACCACACTGTGATGCTGTAATTGTGATGCTGATTCTCTCACTGAAGTTTCAACTGAATCTTGATCAACAAGATAGCAATAACCAGAAGAGCTTCATACCGAAACAGAATACCCACAGAATCACAGAATGGTTGAGGTTGGAAGGGACCTCTGGAGATCATCTAGTCCAACCCCCCTGCTCAAGCAGGGTCACCTAGAGCACATTGCACAGGATCAYGTCCAGGCGGATTCTGAGTATCTCCAGAGAAGGAGACTCCACAGCCTCTCTGGGAAACCTGTTCCAGTGCTCTGTCACCCTCACAGTGAAGAAGTTTTTCCTCATGTTCCGATGGAACTTCCTGTGTTTCAGTTTGTGCCCGTTGCCTCTCGTCCAATCACTGGGCACCACTGAGAAGAGTCTCGCTCCACCCTCTTGACACCCTCCCTCTAGATACTTGTGTACATTGATAAGATCCCCCCTCAGTCTTCTCTTCTCCAGGCTAAACAGGCCCAGCTCTCTCAGCCTTTCCTCCTAAGAGAGATGCTCCAGTCCCCTAATCATCTGTGTAGCCCTTCGCTGGACTTGCTCCAGTAGTGCCACATCTCTCTTGTACTGGGGAGCCCAGAACTGGACACAGTACTCCAGATGTGGCCTCACCAGGGCTGAGGAGAGGGGGAGGATCACCTCCCTCGGCCTGCTGGCAATGCTCTGCCTAATGCACCCCAGGATACCATTGGCCACCTTGGCCACAAGGGCACATTGCTGCCTCATGCTTAACTTGGTGTCCACCAGCACTCCCAGGTCCTTCTCCGCAGAGCTGCTTTCCAGCAGGTCAGTCCCCAACCTGTCCTGGTGCATGGGGTTATTCCTCCCTAGGTGCAGGACCCTGCACTTGCCTTTGTTGAACTTCATGAGGTTCCTCTCCGCCCACCTCTCCAGCCTGTCCAGGTCTCTCTGAATGGCAGCACAGTCCTCTGGTGTATCAGCCGCTCCTCCCAGTTTTGTATCGTCGGCAAACTTGCTGAGGGTGCGCTCTGTCCCTTCCTCCAGGTCATTGATGAAGAAGCTGAACAAGACTGGACCCAGTACTGACCCCTGGGGGACACCGCTAGCTACAGGCATCCAACTAGACTCTGCGCTGCTGATCACAACCCTCTGAGCTCTGCCATTCAGCCAGTTCTCAATCCACCTCACTGTCCACTCATCTAGCCCACACTTCCTGAGCTTGTCTATGAAGATGTTATGGGACACAGTGTTGAAAGCCTTGCTGAAGTCAAGGTAGACGACATCCACTGCTCTCCCCTCATCTACCCAGCCAGGCATTCCATCAGAGAAGGCTATCAGATTGGTCAAGCATGATTTCCCCTTGGTGAAGCCATGCTGACTACTCCTGATCACCTTCTTACCCTTCATGTGCTTGGGGATGATATCCAGGATGAGCTGCTCCATCACCTTTCCAGGGATGGAGGTGAGGCTGATTGGCCTGTAGTTCCCTGGGTCCTCYYTCTTGCCCTTTTTGMAGACTGGRGTGACACTGGCTTTCTTCCAGTCTTCAGGCACCTCTCCTGTTCTCCATGACCTTTCAAAGATGATGGAGAGTGGCCTAGCAATGACGTCTGCCAGCTCCCTCAGCACTCGTGAGTGCATCCCATCGGGGCCCATGGCCTTGTGGATGTCCAGTTTGCTTAAATGATCTCTAACCCGATCCTCCTCGACCAAGGGAAAGTCTTCCTTTCTCCTGACTTTCTCCATTGTCTCTCGGGTCTGGGATTCCTGAGGGCTGCAGGTCATGCAGGTCTCCTGCCCCCTTTGCTTGACTTCTTACTAATAGGGATGCACCATTCTATGAGCTTGGAGGAGGTGATCCTTGAATATTAACCAGCTCTCTTGGATGCCTCTTCCTTCTAGGCCCCTATCCCATGGGATTCTTTGAAGCAGGTCCCTGAAGAGGCCAAAGTTTGCTCTCCTGAAGTCCAGTGCTGTGATCCTGCTTTTTGCCCTGCTTCCTCCTCTCAGGATCCTGGACTCCACCATCTCATGGTCACTGGAGTCAAGGTTGTCCCTTCTGGTCTTGCGAAAAGCTAAGTCTGACTTCGTAGTTTCTGGAAATTTCTTGGTGTATATAGTCCTGCTTTCAATAACTTTCTAATTAAAGAAGAGTAGCTGTGGGGGGAAAAGAAAGGATTGGAGAAGCTCCAAACTCTCTTCCCAGCAGTCCCTTCTTTTGATATTCACGCCAAATATCTTCATTGCTATTATGCTGGGAGAAAAAATGATAGACAAGAGGAGAGAGATTTTGGAAACCAAGTAATTCCCACTGCCCCCCAAATGCCTCTTGCTCTAGTAAGTACTTATTCTAAACTCAATAGGAGCTTTTCTACTGACCCTAAATGTCTTAGCAGGAGGCATAGAAAGCACAGGGTGCTATCAGACATCTTGTACCTTTTTTGTCAACTGGAAACAAATGGAATCTGTTCTTAATGCTGTTCCAAGACTACATTATCATATGTAGGCATCTAAGTCATGCAGTCATGAGAATTTTTTTAAAATGCAAAATGTAGATGGCCTTGATTTTACTTCATGACTTCTCAGACAATAAGCGTGCAGATGTGTCTGGAACATCAGACCACATTAAGTGGATGTTCTTGTGCCATTGGGATCTGGACCAGATGCTTAGTAGCATACTGCTTGCCGAAGTTTTTAATAAACGTGTTAGCACCTAGTGATGGCAGAGTAAACATGATGTGGACTGAAATGGGGCAAAGGACAAGGTGATAGCTTTCATTTTTCTGTGCTGTTTGACAAGGATGCGTGATTATTTCCATAAGGTTACTGGTTGCTTAATCCTTTAGCTAAAGTCTGTGTAGTAACATCACTATAGTATTATTAGTTTTGCTGGGAATGAATTGGCATAGTTTGGCCTTGCTTTACCAGACTCTAACTTCAATTGGATGCAGCCAGTGTGGCATCCCATGTGCATGAGAAACTGTCCCTTTATAGTCAATGGAGAAAATAGGCATATTTAGAACATGATGTACTTTTTAGTCCCCAGTTTTTACGTCAGTCCAGAGATTCAGTCACAGCCTTATCTATTTTATGTACATGAGTTCATCCCTCATTGCTAACAACAGTTTGCTACTACAATTATATTTGAAGCTTTCCATCTATCTGGTTATGTTAATTAGTCCTTTTCCTCCTAGTACCCAATCTGTTTAATTTCTTACTTCTGTTTTGCTGGGTGCATTTAGAAGGACTTCAAAGAAGCTCTTTCTTTGCTTTCAAAGGATTCTTTTGAACCTGTATAAAGAGTAGCTTTTAAGTTGTAGACTCTGCACATAAAAAAACATTTAAAGAGAGCCTAATCTTTATCTTTGCACCCATCAGACTACCTATCATTGTTGTGACATGCACAAATATGCAGGTTATTAACCTCTTCGATGTTGTCTCAAGTTATTAACCTCTTCGCCATTCAATCTCTCTGTTTCTCAGTTGATTGTTTCACATCATAATACATACAAAACTGAGTGTAAAATGTTTGTATAAATATATTGATTGCCATAGCAAAATAGCTACATTTATCCTTCAAGATAACTGGCTTATCTTTGGAAGAGAAAGGCCTAAAGATTATTTTTGTCTGAATTTTTTCATCAGCGCTCTTTAAAGATCTCATTTTTCTATTAGAATCATTATAAACTTCATAATAATCAATTATAACATCAGTTCCTGTAGTATTCCTATCAGTGAGGAATCTGTACTCAGGTTTACATAGGATTTTCATACAAACAGATGCAGATTAATGTGATTTTTGATATGTCATTGAAATGATGCATCATTTCAAAACAGCAGTGGTCAAAGCAATGAGAGCAATTAATAGTGAAGAACGTGTGTGGAAGGCTATAAGGACAAGAGCAGGGAAGGTTCCTGCCTCCCAGAGAGGACAGGGTGGAAGAGGAAGAAAGCTCTTAGCATTGTCTTGTTTTGCTGCAGCCTCCTTTGTAGAATTAGGTCACCCAAAGAGCAGGATTCCACTACCCGAGAAAGGGCAAAGACTCTGGGATGGAAGTTTAGTGAGGATGGGGACTTAAAAATTCTCCCAGAACCACCTCGCTCTTCAGCCAAGAGATTGATTAGTTTTGTGATATTTGGTGTTCTGCTTTTGGTGTTGAGAAAGGCTATTTATCATATAGGATGTCCTATTTGAGGAGGGGACTAGGCTCACTTAATGATTCTTTTCTATTAAGTGAGTGCTGCTGCTATCTGAAGTTTTCGCCTGAAGTGAAGTTTAAAGCAAAGCAAGAAAAAGTGAGAGGCTGCCTTTTCAAAGCAAGCTGCTTGGTAAAGATACATCCTTCAAACATAATTTTGAAAAGGATTTGTAAGTGGTACGGTCAGATCACCAAGCCCCTCACTGCTGGTTCCTTGCCAGGTAAATGTAGGGAGCGGATGTATTTGCCATAGCTAAAGCTGTTGGAGAAACACAGTGCAGTGTTCTGTAGTAGCCGCAGCTTTGGGAGAATTTGGGGGCTTAGTGTTAATCAATGTTAGGATGATAAAGACTTCTATAACTGAGGACAGATCATGTGCCAGTAAGATAATTTCCCAGCCAACTGAAGAAGTTAAGAAGTGCTGCCCACCTGTGTTTCTCTGTGTGAGTTTAGAGTCAACTAGGAAGCCAGGACTGCCTCCCAGTTGCGGGCTGGACTGTCTGGTATGCTAATTTAGATCCTGTTATTCACCGGTTGGACAATCTGTTGCATCTGAAATCATGGAACTACTGTGGAAGAAGGTATTGCTAACTGATGTAAGGACAGTTATAGCAGTGTGACTTATACTGCTTCCATGCATGTTTGCTAGTTGCTCTGCTCTTTTGAAGTGTATGTATTAAAATTAAAGGTACTATTCAGCCAGAAATGCTGCAAAGCTTCTTTATTATCTGTGACTCATTTGCATTGTAGGTATTTATAACAGTAAAAAAAAAAAAAAGAGAAAATACTATACATCTACATCATGGTAGAATTCACATTGTTTTAAATAATTGAGAAGCTATTACTAAATCCCTTTAGTGTGAGCAGAAATCCAGTCTGTGGTTTTATTTTTACTTTTTTTTCTATATGTATAACTCAGTTACAAGAGCTGTCAAAGTGCGTGTATGTGGGGGAGGTGGGAGAACTGAAAGAGACAGCTTACCAAATCACAGAAACCCATTATTTTAAAGAGGAGTTCTACCAAGTCTGAAAGATATTAAGGAGGAAAGAAGTGAAGCTAACTAGTTATCCTTCAAAACTACTGTAATGGAATAAAAAATTAATGATAGATGAATACCATTTGCACATAAAGGTCTTTATAAATAGATCGGAGCTACAGGAAGGAGAGGAAGGAAATGATGATAACTCAGTGGAATAAGCAATATATTTTGCTATTTTGCTTAGCAAGTGAAAGCATGGTCCTGGCAAATTTATTTATGACTCTCTACACCCTTTGAGAGATGTTTTAGCTCACAAATAAGGCATTTAATTATTTTTGAATGGTGCAGCAAGATACAGAGTAAGCAGAGTAAATGAAAAACAGGGAAGGTGTACCATGAACAAGATTTGAGGGAAATAAAGCAGTTATACATTCTACCATGAATTCCAGGTAACAATTTATTACCCATCTGGCACCTAAGAGCTTTGGTGTCTCTATGTTTTGATCTCTGCAGCAGCACACATTTCAAGTGGAAGGATTTCAGACAAACTAAGGAGATGTTATACACAGAACTCATTACATGTTTGGAGAACTGGAGGAAAAAAATCAACATGTTAGGACTACATGGAATAAAATAATAAACCTGCATTATGTTTACACTCACATGCACACATTGCTTAGGAATCAGGAGGAGGATGTCTGTGCAGCTTGGACAAATTACTCCACATGCTGTGCAATGCAGTTTTTTCCAAGTGTGTTTTGTTTTCTTGTTTTTCTCAATTAAATGCTGCCATGCTACATAATGCCAGACACCGTATGGGAGATATAGTCAGATCTTGGCAAGATTTGACCCAGAAGAAGAGAGATTTTAGAACTGCTTTCATCACAAACCTCTGTATACAGAATGAGAGGAAAACCCAGTGATGTTAAATGTTCCTACCATAGAAATGGAAACTATTTCATGTCAATTAAAACACTGGTTTTACAAAGACTTTATAAAGGCAGGTGGTCTCATAGTAGTTGTAGTGTGAAATTAAAAAAAAAAAAAATCAGTCTTGAAAGAGCTTTTCATTTATATTTTTTATTCTAACCACCTGTGAAAGTCATAATGAGCTCTGCTGTGCTAAATCTTTTGAAATTGCTTTTACAGGCTGGTTGTGCTGTAAAGAGAGTAAAGCTGCCAAAATGTTCTGATACTGTAGCTACTGAATATCTTCAGTTCCAGAGTTCCCTTAAGTCTTTGGGTTGTCTTAAGAGCTTCTGATTCTGTTCCTCCATGCTTTTTAGAAGTGATGCTCTTGTCAGGCTATGAACTGCACAGAAACCTATTATTCATGTCACATACAGCCGCTGACAGGACTGAAGATGAATGACTTATAACCTGATTCTGTAAAGACTAATGCATATTCTTAAACTTTGAACCAAAGTGGGACTACTGTGAGTGACTGAATTGTCTTTTGTTTGAAGTTGCACGCTTCGCCGTATTGGATCCTAACCTGTACAATAGGTGAACCAGTTGCTTGTTTTGCAGTTTTGAACCTCTCTTGAAGCCAGAGATGGTGTGAGGGAGCAGGCTGAATTTTTCAGTTCCCTTTGCTGAAAACAGGTGGTCCAGCAGGTTGGGCTCGTAGCAGAATGTTAAGATGCACAATCAGGGCCGTTCAAATCAATCCTGCCTTGCTGCTTTTAAATGGCATTGTAGCTATTAGAAAGAAGAGTGTTGATTTTCATGACTTTTGATTTGATGTTTTTTTGGTTTCAGGAGACTCTTTAGTGGAGCTCAATTCTGCTCATATGCAGGAAAGTCCATAGTGTATTTAGGAAATTGTAAAAAGCAAAAGAAAGGGAATGGGCCGCACTGTAACATTAACAAACAGCGTGGCTTTCAGCAGTTAGTCATTAGAGGAAGTATTTGCTAGTGTCAGGATAATTTTTAAGATAGTATGTAGCTGTACATTTGAGAATTGGAGGGAAACAGTGAACACAAATGTACCTCGTTTAGAAAACAAAGTATAACTGTATGACTCTGTTTCAGAGTCTTTTGTCAAAAGCAGCTGTGACAAGAGTTGTCAACTCTGGCAAGAAACTGATTCAAAAATGACTGCTTGAGTGTTTTGACTAAGAGGAGAAACTATTAAAAACAAGTCTATGTTCTAAAAATATGAAAAGTCTCTTTGTTTGCTAGAAGTGATAATTAAATTAAGCTGTGCAGGAATATTTTCTGCCTTTAATGAGCCTGTTCTGAGGTTAAATGCGGCTGGACTGTCTGTTTTTTGGTGTGATTCTGACAACAATGTTGAGTAAGGAGAGCTGAAGAAAAGCCTGCTTTTCATCTTTTCAGCATTTTTTTCTAGCTGATATTTTCTTTCCCTGTTCCTCTATAAAGAGAAGGGGGTAATTTAACTATATATTTTGCTAGCAGCAGCTTTTTATGACTATGATATAATGTCAGGCATTTCACACTGAGTGTACTTTGCATATGCTATGACCTTGAAGAAACTTTTGGATGCCTCCTAGTGCTTGAATTTAGGCTCCCATTCCTCCCATAAGAAGTAGGAAAAAAAGCCCACAACCCACCTTTTTTTCTGGAAAAACTACCTTCAGGAAACTTGAAAGGCTTTTAATTCTACATGTTTTTATTTTTTTCCTTTCTTTTATTTCCTCTTTCATAGCCATCAATGACACAGTGCTCAAATAAGTATCTCTAAAAATAAAATCTGCAAATTACAGGCCTTGGTTTACCACAGTGTTGCAAACTGTCATTAACAGTCTTCAAAAGCCCCTGGCTTTGTAAGCCATGAGGTAGCTTAAGTCCATAGAATTGTATTGTTCTCTTCAAGTGCTCCTAGTCATGGTACATTTTAACTAATTGTTTAAAAAATACTTAGATGTTGCTTGACGGTGCTGAGTTTTCTGTAGGTAATGAATTGGTCTGCTGTCATTTCTAAGGGATCTAAGGGATATATGACAGGATGTCATATACAGGATGAATACAGGTTGAATAATCTTTGGACATACTCTTCAATGGTTGCATGTTATTATTACAGCTTCAGAGGAGTTTTGGCATCTTTTGCCTGCTGAGATTTAGTGCTCAGTTTCATACACAGAGTAACAGCAATGGTTTGTGTTATCACCCTTACCCAATGCTATGAAACTGAGAATGGGGTGATGCATAGCAGGAAAAAAGATCAGAACTGTGCTTTTCTGTGGGCCCTACTTTTCCTCAGACTGTATGTGATTCATATACAAGTTATACATAGGCTACCTTTCAAGACTCTTGTATAAAGTTGGCTGACTCAGCTGATGTTGCTTATCTAAGTAAAGGTCTGGATGTACTTTGAAGGGTGCTGTTGGTTACTTCCAGCTAAACATGACTTTGCTAAACGATTCTTTATCTTGGGGTTATGATCACCTGCTCCTCTTCAGCAGATGATGTACCTGATGAATTAGTAAAGTGCTGGGAATATGGTTGGTTGCATCTGTGTTGAACTATTTCAAGCAGCCATAGGAGCCAGCCATAGGAACCCTTTGAATTCAAGAATGTTCCCAGGATTTCAGCATTTGTGTTCATAGTCTGTTTTGTAGGTAGCTTGCACAGACTCTGAGATCTGAGGTGCTTTCATGTTGCATCTGCTGCCACCTGTCAAGCACTATCCAGAGCCTTTTTAAGAAGGACCTAAGGCAGATGATTAAACACTGCTGACATTAATTATACTGGCCAGCAAAATTGGGTGTAACATTGAAACTTCTTCATTGAGGACTGTTGTTCTCTACTTGCAGTAAGTCCTGTGGCTTGTATGCTTAACCTCTCTCTCAGTGTACAATTTGTATGTTTTCTTTTTAAACTGAACTTTCATTTTCTTCTGAGTTAAATTTTACACTTACACAGCTCTAGGGAGTCTCATGGAAGTGTTCCTTACTTGGACTGAGGAAAACACAATGACAGTACAAGATAAGCTTTCAGTATTAACTAAAGGTTAAAGAAATGAAGCATTTATTATGAGACTTAGATATCTATATTGAAATCCTTGATCCCCAAAACTCCTATTCTGTTGCTGCAAATTCCATGTGCCAATACATGAGGATAAGGGAGTGCTTGCATGCTTTTTTTTTTTCCCCCCCCCTAATAACTGGCTGTTTTATCTAAAATATATGGCCTTCCAAGGACTGAGAGCCAGTTCTCCATCCCAAGTGACTGCCTTAACCACCAAGCTGGAGGGCTATGCTCTCCTGGAACAGTTCAATATTTATATAGTGCATACAAGACCAATTAGCTTCAGTAGCATCAATAGTGATATTCCTGACCATCTAGACCTGGTATTTGTTTGTCCACCTGAGGCTGGAAGCTTGGAAACTGTCCAAGGAAGGAGAGGGAATTAAACTCAAGTCTCTTGCTTAAAGTCATTGCTTTAACCATTGACCTATAGAATAAATTTCATGGGTGATTTTCTTTTTTACCATATTTGGAAAGAAAAGTCATGACCCTCATAACCCCTTCACTAGCTTTTTTGCTTGTTTGTTTTTTAAATTAAGGGCTTTTAACATTTCTGCTTTCAGGAAGGACTTAGGAGCTGGAAATCCTGAATGGATGCATGTGTCATTAGAATGCTATAGAGTACCTTTTCTTTTGAAAAAGTGGGGTTTAAAACTAGTCTTTTTTCTAACCTTTTCCGTAGGCAAAACTCAGAGAGTTAGTAAGACTCATCCTGTATTTTAGGGAATGTGGGGTCTAACACAAGGCAATGCAATCCACTGTCTCACCAGGTTCTTACAAATGAGTTACTTCAACATTCAGTATTCTGGTACCTAAGTCCCTTTGTAGATCTAGGTCTCACTCTGTAATTTGTCAGAGACTGTAGAAAATTAAATGCTAATAAGAATTTGAAAAAGCAAGCTCTAATTTAAATAGTGTTTTTAAACTCATTTTTATTGAAACACAAAATTATTATTTAATGAGTAGCTATTATTTATTGAACTGTTATGCACCCTCATTAGTAAGAAAAATAAGGAGCGAGTGATTAAAGGTTGCAATATACCAAATAAGAGCAAACTGTTTTCCCCAAGAGCTTTACAAATAGTCTTATTCCAAGAGAGCATCATGAAATAACCCATTGTATGTTGTGAATGTGTTATTCTAAACACATTCTATCCCTAAAATACCATTCTTTGGAAATAGCACCTATTTCCTGGAGAAGAAGCATTCCCTGACATTGCTTCTTGAACTGTATCAATATTTTTCCTCTGAATGCAAAAAAATACATATATATTTGGCTTTACTTTGGAAGGGCCCACATTAATAATCAGTGGGAGTAATAGCTATGTAAAGCTAATCAGCTTTCAAATTTGACTTAGGAATGCTTTGTTTTTAATTATTTTTTTATTAATACTTTATTCATATTGTAGTGTTTTTGCTTGTATGTGTAGTGACAGATTCATATCTACCTGTATGTATACATAGAGTTCTGTATAGATATTACGTAGCCATATAGGGTTGTATTGAAATAATGAAATTGATATAGGTAGAACAATCATGCTCTCTGATGATTATATGATTCAATTAGCTATGTTTCAGTTGGTGAACATCTAAAGCAAACAGATACTTTCTAGTTCTGTGACTTGCATACCAAAATATTTAAGTTATAATGGGATGCAGTTTAGTTTGAATTAGAATCTCTTAATATAATATTTTTATTTCAGTGAATCAATAAATTGAATACTTACTTCCCTTTAACATGAATAATTCTTGGCAGATTGTAGGAAAACTGACACTATGAAATAATTAGCAAACTTCAAAGACTATACTGGAATAGGAAAGATGAATTGAACACATTTCTGATTAGACTAAAAAGATATCTGAATGTTGATGACTGTTTTACAGTCATTTGAGAATGTGAACAAAATAGTTTGATCCATCTGATAATATTAAGGGCCATTTAGCCTTCAAAATTAAAATGTAAAGCTAGATCATTGAAGAGAACTGATACCCATCCCAGTCAATCACCACAGTAAGTTCAGCATAGTATTTTGAAAAATTAGAAATTATAAAGCTTCAAATTGCTATTAGTTGAGTGTTTTAGAGTAGAAAATGCAAGTTTATTGAGCCTGAAATGATACTCAAGATACTTAGTATATAACAAAGTGTCATCAAATTCAATGGAGGTACTTTTTAAACTCTATCTGAATTATAAATAGATATGCTCTTTTTCAACTCTAAGTATTAATCTTATATATAAAGACAAACAAGAAAGTACTACCTAAATCTGAGGTGGAGAGACTTTGAAGCACAATATCTGAAATTCTCTCTGGCTTAATTAAAAATCATTGCAGCATACTTGACTTGAAAATGTTCGCTTTTAGAATGTTTCCCTTTGTGATTTTTGCATGAAATTCATGAAGACTTGGAATGATCTCTTAACATTTTTTCCTGGGTGAGAAAAAAGACCTGGGAAGCAGCACAGAATGTTTTTCTACTCACCACTATGTGGGTGACTTTTGAAGCACAGCTGGAGCTGCAATACTGTGGCTAGCTGGACAAGAAGAGTTGTGTAAAGCCAGAAGAGGAAGAAGACCCAAATTCTTAGTGTTAATTTTAAGCTATAAGTAAAACGTCTTTAAATTTACCACCGTTCACCTGAGGATAGATGTAAACTCCTCATTAGCAGCTTCTGGTGCACTGCATAGCTTGTGCTAGTAAGTCGCAGTAGTTCTGTTGGTATGAAGCTCCCCATCACCCTTGTTATCACTGGAATGATGAGAGCAGCTGAATCTGTCTCTTATTCCTTCCCCCCAGCCTGCCAATGAGGGAATTTTTTTTCCTGAGATTCCAAATATCTGAATTTTTCAGGCCTATCCTTCTTTCCCAATATGGAAGTTTTATCTACGTAGAAGTTGAGGACAGTGGACACTTCTGACGTTTTCTGGACATTCTTTGGAGTGGTCAAAGCCCTAGTCAGGCTGTGGGATATCCAGAAATCCCAGATGTTTCCAGTTCCATCGTTCAGCACAAGTGCAAAGGGGCCACCCCATCTGAATCAGCCTTGGTGTGTGCCGGTCACAAAATGTGAATATATATTCTTGTCAGGAAATTCCTGGAGAAAAATTCCAAAATCAGCATGAAACCTCTGTAAGACTCCAAGTCTCAGTCCTGTTTTGATCTTACTTTTTGAGAGTTAGAGAGGCATTCATTTTGCTCTAGTTTAGAARGATTCCCTTTCAGCAGGGGACTCAGAAGCGTGTAGAGATCAGTTCCTGGCTGGTTAGTCATTCATAGTCCTGCCAAGCACAGCACCCGAAAGAAAGGAACATCCTTTAATGCCTGGTTAGCCCAAGTAAAGCAGTGGTGAGAGCAATAGGGCTCTCTGATAAGATTAGATGTATACTAGCAGAAACTGGACGTTAGCAGGCTTCTGAAGGCTGAGCCCCTGGGGCTAAAATTAGTGGACTAGAGTTCTCTTCCTTCACATAGCAAGACATCCATCTATAGGTAAGGAGGTTCTTTGCCATCCTATGACATTTTTCATCTGATCTAGTCCAGAATAAACACGTCCTCTGTGCTTTTTTCCATTTGGTTTTATTTATACACTCTAACTCTTGCTACTGTATCTGTAAACACTTGTTTTCCACATTTGAAGCTTCAGTTTACATTTATCATGACACATGTTTGAATTGTAGATGCTTGCTATATTTCTACACTGCGAAATTTGAAAAAGGAAATAGCATTTTCAGAGTGGGAAGGGGGGAGATTGGGAAAGGCTTGTGTTTTTGCAGACTACTGACTACCCTTATTTATTATCTGTAAAACCACTAAAGAAGCAATAATATTTCTCTGTATTTAATTATGTTAGCTTATTATCAATTCTGCTGTGTCCTACATCTATTCTGGTGTCTCTCATGTTTCTGCATGCCTCCATTCTGTCACTTGGTTTGTCCATTGGTAAGGAATTAATGGGTATTTTCAGATCGTGTGCAAGTTCTCTCTCTTAAATGCACTGTCTTCTAAAAGGATCATGGCAGCGCTGGGTATGAAACCAGAGTTCTGATGCATCCCTTATAATATGTATTGGCTATCAGATGTGATATGCTGGACATGGTGATAATTTCAAAGCCTTTTTAGTCTTGCCTACAGAACAAAACGGTACAGTGTCTACACACCTTAAGTAGACATTCATGTGAAAGAGGATAAAGAAACACGGTCAAAAGCCTCGGTGTTTGGCTTTGCATGTGTAATTCTGTTATCACTGCTGAGTCAAATTTATTAATGAAGATTTTTCCACTATGTATATTCTTCAGTATATATGGGATACTGTGCAGCCATGGTCACCCAAATATGGTAATTCTTAATTTTAATTATGGTTATCTTTGTACTTTTCTAGCAGTACAAGCAGCAGGATAGCTTTTCTTAATAGCTAATGTCTTGAGGAGGTGGGAATAGCTCACTGATCCATATATTCATTGCATGCTTCCTTATGTGCCTATGGATCACTATTTCACTCTGTGCCACTTTAAAATGAACTGAAGGTTTGCTCTGCCCTTCTCTATCCTGCTGTAATACATCTCTGTTTGGACAATAGGTGAGCCAGATACTTGTACAGGCAAGTACCTAGTAAGACCATCATCTAAATCCCTTAGAAAGCAACAGGAATCTTTTACAAATGCTTAGGGTAAGTCCTAAATGTGTAATTGGTTGTATGCATATGCATGAATACATGACTTACTATATTTGACTTATATGCCTATTTGCCCAACTAACAAGGTGATTTATGTAGTGATATGCAAAAACTTTCAGTGAGGTTAATTTCTGAAAATACAGACAAATTCCTTTCTTGCCCACCAATGTTCATTTTCTAGACTGCCATTTTACCACAACTTCTAGTAGGAATTTTGCTGGAAAAGTGTCTCTGCATATCTGTAAGTACCTAGAAAACACAAATTATGTTAGGATGAATTAAAAACTCTTGATTGTCTTTTCACAGTGTTATCCAGTGCTGCTCTCCCAAAGAATGCAAAACCATAAGCAGTTTTCAAAGCTCGTAGGTTTAATTTTCTAGAACTGATAGCTTTTAAAATGCAGTTTGTATCAGTCCAGTTTTAACAAAAGGCTGTGTACTGTAGTTACTGAAATAGATTTATCGGTGACACTCTGTTAGTCCTCTAAAGGAGAACAATGTTGTAGCAATAATTCTCTTTTTGTTTTTTTCAATTAATGTATGTCTGACCTTTAAAATTTCCCTTTGTTAGAGAGAAAACTGTTCCAGATGAATAGATTTATAATGCAATGCACTCTTATGCATTTCACTGCTCATCTTACAGGAGGGAAACATTCAGCACTTTTACTTTGGTTTTATACTTCATTTTAAAGTAATCTTACTTAGATACTGTTGGTGGTATCTTCATATGGTCTACATCCTCTACTCTTTCAGTTGTTACTCTTTCTACAGAGTGAAGCAAATTTTCTTTTTTTTTTTAGCAAGAGACAGAGCAAAGTGAGGGATTAGTTAATGAACTAAACATTTCTCTGTGTTTGTCTTTGCAATTGCTTCACAATTTTAGATCACAGTGGCTAGGATCACACCACAGCATAGGTGGATCTTCAGCCTTGATCCCCAGGCTATCTGTAAGAGCAGACCTGGGCTCCATTCATGCCCACATAAATGAGTTTGCTTCACAAACTTTCTAGAGGCATCATGTGCTTCATCTCATCTGATGTACAGTCAGGACATGGCCACAGGTTACATTTGGAGATCAGGTCTGCTTACTGAACCAGTAATCTTTGAGCTATCGTACTGTATCAGTCATATAGGTTATTCTCAGCATCTTGTATCCATATACATCAGTAGATCTTTTGAAAGCCTTGAAAAGTATTTAAACTTTTTGTAGAATTTTTTTCCACTTGCTTCTCCTTTATGTAACATTTTTCAGCATGAGACTGGCCAGTATACTGAAATACTGGAAGTGGTGCTGCTGATGAAGAATTCTTAAATTAGAAACAGTTGATGGGGGAAATCTCACAAGAAGCAAACTGTCAAGTGTTTTTTGGTATAATATTTCAGATCCAAGATAACTTTAGAAGAAGTTTAGTGCAAGCATTATTCCTATGATAGTATATTCCCATGGAAGCATATTCACTTATGGTTACCTGAATAACAGAAGGAAATAAGAAATATAGTAACATGGCATTCAAATGAGGAGGCTGTTTTGATGCGTTGTGTCATGTCAGCTCTCAGACACTTGCTTCCTCGTTATTCAAATCTTTAGAATTTGTTTATTGGAAATTCAAAGACTTTGATGTTAGCACGAAGATTCTAATCCTACAAATGCTATCTGTATGCTGCTGAATTGAACATTTGAAAATCTCCATTTAAATCAGCTGAATTACTCATAGCAATGTAGTTACACATAGGTATGTATTAGAGGAAGCAGGCTAAAGTTTGAATTGCTGGAAAGAAAAGCTGTTGATAAAATATTTTGACTGAGTAGAGACCAAAGAGAAGATCATCTGAGATGCAGAGGCTGTCATTAACATGTCAGTGTGGGAAAGGCTTTATCCACAGTGATCCATAATATGGCTTTTATGAGCTAAGCAAATGCTGCATACTTGTGAATAGATGAGACGTGCTGTGTTTACTGTTTCTAGTAGTAGTTCTACTTCTGAGATGAGTGTTTGACATTAAAAAGCTCCTCCATTTATGAAGGCTTGGGACACCAGAGACCCTGTTCCAAGGTCAATACTTTGTGTACAGTGAGAAAGATGGATATTCTTCATGAACAAATGAATGCAGATTGCAGATACTTCCTGTGACTGTAATCTAAACTTCCATGTGCCAACTTAGTCTCACAGGAGTTACAGGCTGAATATATAGATCTACATATGCTCACATATATGCATATATGAATATCATACATGCTTCTGCTCTCCTTGTTGCTTTCTCTCTCAGAGCTCTGACTGTCATTTTAGCTGTGTGATTCACATTTGAGAAAATGCAAGACCCTGGAATCTACTTTATGGATTTTCCACTAATGCATCTTAGGATTTTTGGCAAATGACTTAACTTTGGTCCTTTGGACTCAGTTTCCCAATTTACTTTAAAGGCTTGGGGTTTTCTTCTTCTTTTTTCTCTTTCTTTCTTTTCCCTTCTGTATAGGGATATGGTGCTTTCTAGATACCTGTACTTCAGAAATAGTTAATGGTAATTACAGTCTCTGCTATGAGATAATTTAGCCATATTGTCCACTACAAGTACTGGAGGAGATATGCTGGAATTCTGTTTACAGAATCAAAGCACATTATAGCCTTTAGTAAACATTACTTCATACAGTATTTTATACTAAGTATTTTCAGCTCTTAAAAATTAATTACAAAGGCAGGTAAACACAAGCTATGTTCTGTGTTCATTACAAACAAAGCAAAACAGGTCTTGCTTTGTAATTAGAATTGGCCAATTTCTTTTTTAAATTCATTCTTTTTGTTTATTTTTTTTTATTACTTGTTAAATGCATGTTTAGGTTTCAACCAGTTCAGCTAATATGTAGAACAAAACTAACTACATCAGTTATATCTACAGCAATTATAATAATGCAATTTGCTTGCAGAGAAGTTGCAAAAATCAAAGGCTTCTTTTTGATGCAGCAGGGCTCTGCTGGCTTTGTGTTCCAGAACAAAATTTTTATCAAAAAGTCCTGTAATATTTTAGATAATGTAGGGGTTTTTTTCCCTGTTGTTTACTTTTTGCCTTCCTCTACTACTGCAAAATTGTTTCTTTAATATTTTTAGTCATGAACATGAACGAAAGTAGCATAAAGTATCTCAAGGAGGTCTGTTCAGCCCTTTTCTTTTTAAGACTCAAGCAGTTTGAATAATTTAAATCTTTGGACCTTTTATATTGATAGATATGAGTCTGACATTTATGCTGAGACTGAAGTGCTCAGAATCTTTGAGCATCTTTGTCAATCACTTCCTAAAAATTCCCTAGTGCAAGAATGGGGAGAGGGGTCTCTTTTTTTCCTCTGTAAGGACCATATGTCCATTGCCGGAAGAATGGATGCATGCATGCCTCCTTTTTTTTTTTTTTTTTGCCAGCTACTCCGACTACCCTGGCAGGTCATAAGCTTTTCTTAGAGGTTGGATTTTCTTTTTGATTTTTAAAACTGTAAAAGTTTAGAGTATGAGACTCTCTTGTCATGCTTTTGACATCACCTTTGCCTTATAGCCTGGAACAGGCATATCTGAGGCTATGGAAGGAATAACTCCACCTTTCCCTTGCCTGTCTTGCCGCATATATTGTTATTAGGAGAATGAAGACAATTAAGTACTTTTTACAACCTAGAAGCAAATATTCCCAGGCTGCTTTGGGCTGGAGGCTGTACATCATTTCACGTTTCTTTGTATCATGCTTGGTATTACTTGACTGGTATCTGCAAGCCTACTGCTGAAGTACCTATGAACTAAAAGATTAAAGGATGTAGCTTAGAACCATCTTTGTTACGGAGTGAAGTCTTTCCCAGAAACTGTTTTAAATGCTGACATTTCACTTCCCAACATCTATTTTCACAGTTAGCTGCTGTATAAAAGTTAATTTCTAAGGGCTTTTAAAGCCAGCTGGCTGCTATCCTTACGTTTCTTAACTATGGGAATATTTTCAGTGCTGCAGTCTGACAGCAATTTCCAGTCAAAATAGCATTGTTTTATATTGTATTCTGGATGTTCTTTTGTCAGGTGTGTGTTCATTCTTACAGAACTGGTCCAACAGCTTTTGAGTAAGCACCCACTTCATTTCCCCTTACAGTATTGACTTAAGCATTATGTTCTGTTGAATATAGATGTCTGATACCTGCTGCTACTTTAAAAAAGAAATAGCCTATAATTAATTTCTGGTCATTTAACTCTGATCAGTTTAGGTTTGTTTTTTCTGTAGGAACTGCTCCTATTGTGTGATTGAGTGGTTCTGCATTTTCAGCAGTCCAACTGGAATTTGGGGGGCTAATGGAGTTCTTTCCCTTCCATCCACACACACATGCCTTCCTTTTGAGAATGCCATCACACACTAGTTGAAAGCACACAGCCATCTCCATCTAATTATCCATGGCAAAGGCATGCTGGGTTTCTCAGCATTGTGCTGATCTTTCCAGTACAATGGAAGATAGTTTTATAGATCTTAATCTCTGTGGTATGGAAGTTGGATCTATCCTACCAAAAGCTTGTTTTTCTACAGAGTTCAGCACTCCTGTAGCAATGTCATCTCTCTTGTGCCAGAACAACTTTCTTAGATAGTAAAATGATATTTTTTACTGTTGTTTTAGCTTCTGATGAAGAACAAAACATAAATTATCCAAATGCTGCACTATGTTATAGCACTTAATATTAAGTTATAGATGCTAGACGGGGTAATTTTCCCCAAACACTTTGTTAACCTAAAAGTGTGCTCTGACTTTTATTTTATGCACTTTAATTTTATTTGCTATACCAGTCATTTCATTAAAGTTTTGTCCCAACGAATGCCAGTAATATGCAGATTTTTAGTGTAAATTTGTTCAAATCATTTCGAGTAAAACAGCAACAACTATGTATTTCTGTCATAATGGTTATCTAGATAGAAAAGTAAAGTTACTTACTTTAGCTTTCACCTTCTACACAAATTCCATGTCAAAAATAGTGGCTTAACTACCTTTGTGGTTATTTTCTCCAGTTGATGGGGGTAGTACAGCATACCCTTCTTTCATTCCTGTGGCCCTTTACTAACCACTCTTATAAATGTAAATTTTGTGCTATTATTGTCTGCTTCTGCCAGAATGTTTCTGTTTGGAATATGAATTAAGATCGTACTGACTATACTGTTAGCTGACTCTAGGTGAAAAATAGGTGGACACAAAGTCCCATGAAGTGCAAAAAATATGAAATAATAGAAGAAACCTTTTCCTTCTGTGAATTTCTTTAGGTTTTAGTAATGTTCAAGTGTTATAAACAGCACTAGTCAGCACACAATTTTCATCTGACTATGATTATAAGTACACAGTGCTCTTTTAAACATTACAGGGTTTTTTTAAGTGAAAAAAGTCTCAGAATATTGGAAAATCTAAGAATGCTTTGAGGGAGAACAGATAGGCTTTCTTTCTAGATCATATATAATCGGATAGGAAGAGACTGCAAAGCCATACTTGAAATGTAAATATATAACTGTTCTCAGAAATGCTCCAAGAGGTGTGAAGCAATGTGTCATTAATTAAAGAGCATGAGATATCAAAATAATTTAGAACTTCTCTTTAGAGGAAATAAAGTGAATCTATTCTTTAAACTAAAATTGAGTTAAGAAATGTATCAGCACAGTATGTTTTTGCCCAGCTTAAAGAGGTGACTTTACAGAACATATCAGTGTGAGTTATGAAACAAAAGATATTTGGAAAAACAGAGCACAATGCTTACTGTATAAGATATATAATATAAGGGCTGTTAGTTATAGTTGTGAGACTGTAAAAAAACAGGTAAATGTATTACAATGTTTATTGCCTAGCCACACTAGAATATAATGGATATGTCTTAAAGGAAGAGAGGAAACTGGTACAAACATTAGTGAACTGTGGGGATGGTTTGCTCCAACACCAGCCATAGTTTTGGATTCATTGTATTGTAAAAACTATAAAACCAAAGGGATTTTTCAGTGCTGTTTTTTGTCCAGAAAAGCTATTATCAACAAAATAAGATATTTGCATATTTTCCCTCTGTCTTCCCTATTGATACAGTTTTACTTTTTTTGGATTCCTGTGTCCTTTTTTACCTCAAATTTTGAAGGAGAGAGAGGGGCAGATGACTTATGACCTCCATAGTGTCTTAAAGTTTTCCAGCTGCTGGTTGTCTCTGTCATGCACAAAATATCTGGGTGATGACCTCTTTTTTAAATTCAGCTTAATGACAAAGCCTTTTTCACTGACAAAAAATGTTGACCTCATGATATCTGGAAAAATATGACCCGAATGGTCATATTTACCCCTGCTAAGTGATGCAAGGGTAGACCATCTCATTAGTCAGAAGTTGTTCCTCTTTCCTCTAGTTAAACTGGCAGAAGCTTAAATCTCTGCAAGTTTAGAATGACCTTGAAAACATGTCCATATATCAAGTGCTTGACAATCAATTGACTACTGCAGTGAGTATGTAGGCTATCTTGCGTATAGCAGAAAATGCTACCCTGAAGTTTTCTACCCTGTTCCTTGAAGGATAAAATAGTAGAATAGCTGAGAAGGCTTGAAAAATACTGCAAAGGAAAGTGGCTTATTTGGAATGTGGAGGTGACCAAACAAATCATCACAGTCTGAAAGCCAGATGTAGCAAAGCTTTCAGGTTATTCTAATTGGTTATTAACCAAACAATACAAATGCCTGCATAGTTCCAGTATTCAGAGCTGTTAAATTAAAGGTATTTTGATGTCTCAGAATTATGCAGCATATTTGTACCTGTCCCAGAATACACTTAAAGGGAAAATAAAACCCAACAAAAAGAAAATAAATAAAAGCAAATCCCCTTCCTAAATTTAAGAACGTGACGACATTTGACTACAGACATACCTCGGAGATATGTTCCAGACAACCGCAATAAAGCAAATATCCCAATAAAGAGTCACACGAATTTTTTGGTTTCCCAATGCATATAAAAGTTATGTTTACACTATACTGTAGTCTATTAAGTGTGCAATAGCATTATGTCTAAAAAACCAATGTACATACCTTAATTAAAAATACTTTATTGCTAAAAAATGCTAACCATCATCTGAGCCTTCAGCGAGTCGTAATCTTTTTGCTGATGGAGGGTCTTGCCTCCATGTTGATGGCTGCTGACTGATCAGGGTGGTGGTTGCTGAAGGCTGGGGTGGCTGTGGCAATTTCTTAAAACAAGACAGCAATGAAGTTTGCCGCATCAATTGACTCTTCCTTTCATGAAGGATTTCTCTGTAGCATGAGATGCTATTCGATAGCATTTTATCCACAACAGAACTTATTTCGAAATTGGAGTCAGTCCTCTCAAACCCTGCTGCTGCTTTATCAGCTAAGTTTGTGTAATATTCTAAATCCTTTGCTGTGATTTCAACAATGTTCACAGCATCTTCCCCAGGAGTAGATTCCATCTCAAGAAACCACTTTGCTCATCCATAAGAAGCAACTCCTCATCCATTCAAGTTTTATCATGAGATTGCAGCAGTTCAGTCACATTTTCAGGATTCACTTCTAATTCTAGTTCTCTTGCTGCCAGGTCTAGTTCTCTTGCTGTCAGGCTGTCCTTTGAAGCTTTGAAGCCAGGCATTGACTTCTCCTCTCTAGCTATGAAAGTCCTAGATGGCATCTTCTTCCAAGATAAGGCTGTTTCGTCTACACTGAAACTCTGTTGTTTAGTGTAGCCACCTTCATTAATTCTCTTAGCTGGATCTTCTGGATAACTTGCTGCAGCTTCTCCATCAGCACTTGCTGCTTCACCTTGTACTTTTATGTTATGGAGACAGCTTCTTTCCTTCAGCCTCATGAACCAGCCTCTGCTAGCATCAGACTTTTCTTCTGCAGCTTCCTCACCTCTCTCAGCCTTCATAGGACTGAAGAGAGTTAGGGCCTTGCTCTGGTTTAGGCTTTGGCTTAAGGGAATGTTGTGGCTGGTTTGATCTTCTATCCAGATCTGTGCATAAATTCAAAGTGCTCCTTTGTATAGTCCTGTATTGCTCTTCCCATTAACAATACTGTATGCATTCCAGTCACTCCTGAGATATGATTCCTCCTGAGGTCTAAAGTGTAAATCTCTTTTTCTGAAAAAGTCATTTAGACTTCCTGGATATTCAAGGGAGAAAAACAGACACTTCCAGAGTGTAAATGATTTAAAGAACCAGTTTTCCTCCAGGGTAACCTAGGGTGAGTAGTTGAGATGTGGACTGCTACTGTGTAAACATCTAATGTTGAGTAAGATGAATCCTACCTGAGATATTTTTCTTTAAAAAAGCTGCTTTCTTCTTTGTCTTCTGCTCTAAATCTACCACTCACAGTAACTTGAAGGTATTTCAATATCTTTCTTGTGTAACTTTCATCAGTCTTGATTTCTTTGTCCTTTCCCACTCCTCCCCGACCTTCTCTTGTTATTTCTGGTTAGTTAGCTGTTCTCTGAGAGCTAGCTGAAGTGGCCTCTTTTGCATGTTCTTCTCCCTTAGTTGCAAGGAACTGTTGGTCTATACTGTTGTTTCCCTGGCCATCTGACCCACTGGCAACCATAGGAAAAGAAGAGCAGCAGGCCAGTTGGTAAAGGGAGATGGCATCTCAGGTTTGACACTGTAAATTGAGAAGTAATGTGTGCATACCTTCACATGGTCTTTTTTGAATCCTCTTGATCAGTAAATTATATGCTTTTTTGATATTTGCCTATTCTGTGTAAGAAAGTATATTCCTAAATCCCAGCCCAAGTCAGACACACTAGTGGTCTATTTTCAAAGAGTATTATCTTAGAGTGGAGTTTGATAATGAAACATCTTTCAAACCATTGGATGAACATGGATGCTTGTGTTATGCCTTGATGAGTCATGAATTCTTTGGGGGGAAGATTCTGTCCCACTTGTGCTGGTGGTTTATTTGGAGGGAATTTTAAGTCTTTCTCAGCATAGTTACATTCTGATTGTGGCTTTCAGCTGTCCTGTGTGATTAACTACTACTTTGACTGGAAATGTGCACTAAACTGCAATCACAAATCTCTGCCTTCATTACTAAAGAGTGAAAGGTGAATGTTGCACTTACAGTGCAYCAAACAACTTACTGGTGGACAGTTAATAGGTTACCAGCCATCAATGAGACATCAAATATACTTTTCCAGCACAAAATTCTATGCTGAAGAGAATTTCTAGATTGCCTTTTAAAGGCACATCTGTCCTTAAAAGGAATTCCTGAGTGAGGTGTGCAAGCTTCATGAATCTAAGTCTAAACCAACCAGCTATTTACCTTTGTCAGAGATTGAGAAGACTTTCTAAGTTCTGTCTAAAAATATTCCTGCACTGCAAAATAATTTCCATCAAGACCTGTCCTACTGTTTTTCTTACCTTTATATCTAACAGTCCTGAGGATTATGTATTTAATCACTGTTAAATGGAAATAATGAAATGACTTAATCTCTGTACTACATTGATAGACAGTCAAAAACTACATCTTATTTTCGTAAATAGGGAGGGGAATGGGGCATACCCTCGAGAGATCATTAATCATTCTTCTGGAAGTGGAGGGCCATATTTTAACAGACTTTTTTCAAAACCTAGCTAGCTATGATTTATGCAGCTTTAGCTGTTTGAGGTGATTGGTGGACATTGGTAGGAAGAAAGACACTAGAGAACCTACAGTTCTCCAGTACAGAGTTTTACACTAACTCTTTGATTAGGAACTTCTCTTTTACTAAGAAGTTCTTGATATGGCAGTTACATCTATGTCAGCAAGCACTTTCCCTGACTTACCAGGCTTTTTCTGTAACTTTATTAAATCAGAATACTTAGATATGGACTGCATGTCCTTATTTAGTCCTATAATATCATCAAAAAGAGTTCTATAATATCATCAAAATCTTCACTTATCATTTTGTATAGGACTTAGGAGTTACAATTGGGCCTATTTATATCTATAGGACTTTTTGCAAATTAACAAAATAGGTTGTATCTCATCAGCTTCCTAATGTATATACTTGAATGAGGATGCCAGCCATTTTGGCAGTGAATTTAAAGCCACAAGCATATACTGTTGCTGTAGAAATACTTCTTTGTTTCTTTTCTAAGATTCTAAGAAGCACTATCAACTCTCAGTCCACTCTTCAATTTGCCTTAGTACAATATCCCCACTCACATTTGAGATGTTCAAATTGGCACTCACTGTGTAGGTATTGAGACCAATGAAGATGTTGCATATGAAAATTGGTGTTTGGGTATTCTGCTTCAGAACTAACTGACACACTACAACAGAGTAAGCAGTGTGTATGTATTTGCAGTTCATTATAATTTCCTAATTTTCCTTTCCAGTTGTGACAATGTGGACTTTTATCTGAATGTGTTGTGAAGATATTTGCTTAACTGGTGACACACGGGTAATTTAGGATTTGAAGGTACTTGGACACTCATTTGATGGCCCTTGGAGTACACAAGGAAAATGCGGTGGATAAAATGGCTAAGTATAAAGTGCAGGCAAAATAGCTCTAGCTTGTTTATCATTTTACACTTTAAATGGATATGCATGGTTAAATATTGCCATAGACATATATATTACAGCTGCTAAATTTGCTTTAAACACAAGTAAGACTTGCAGGTCCCAACTATTTTAGTAACCATGAAATAAATATCTTATATCTATCATTCTATTTATCTATCTATATCTGTAAATGTCTTATATCTATCATCTTCCCAGAAAGCAGTTACGTAGTCAGCAGACATTACTTGTGAGCTTTTCTTCTAAGAAAATTTACATTGCTTTAAACAATAAAATAAAATCTCAACAGGAGTTTGGGGTTTTTTAGTATCTTGAAGTGGGACTAATTTATATGCCCGGCTTTTTGGCTAGTTGTGTTGTGATTAATTACCATGTCTTTAATATTATAGTAGTGATTTGGTTGTACAGTAAATGTTAAATGCTAATCACCCACTGCTAATGTTTTGAAACTGTGTTCCTTCAAAAGTTTTGCTGAATTACAGCTAGCAACCAATTCATAATTGCTAATGACGGTTAAGTTAAGGTTTGGGGGATCGTGTTCAAAAATTGTGCTGCCCATGCTATCACCTCTGCATGTTGCAGCTGCACTGTGTAACATCTTAGAAAGTATTCTGTGAAGGTTAAGTAAGTGGTTAGGTATTAGCAGGGCATTGGGATATATTTCACAGCTAGCACAGTTTCACACCACTGTTCTGCCCTCAGTTTTCCTGTCTCTAAGATACCAGTAACAGCATTCTTTTCCTTTGCAAAGTGCTTTAAGTTTTGTACATTAAAAGTTCTGCATAAATGTCTGAGTAATCAAACTTTGGAAAGGCTCCATAAATAAGGAAAGGCTTAATGGCAAATATGGCACTTATGTAAGAAAGAATACTTAAGGGAGTTTTTCTGTTACGCTATTAGTCTGGTTTTAGTTTGTTTTCACTTTTTAAAATCTAATGTTTGAAAGCTGCTCTTTTTCTGTCTGGCCTGATCTTGTTTTCTGGTTGTTACATATATTGTATTTGTTGCCTTGTTTGAATACTCGCAATCAAATAGTCACCCTTACATTAATAGATACTGAGGGTAGAAAGATTTTTAGATCGCCCAGCTGACCTTGTGTGTCACAGTGACCTCAGAATCAATGCTGCTTTCTTGCAGCACTTACTTTAAGGAATTAATGCAGAGCCTACTAATTTCAGTTTATATGAACCTCGCACCTTTGGGAATCTGCACACAGGCTTCTTCCCTTCATTGTTAGATTCTCAGAACAACTCACCTTGAATACCAGTGGTATATAAAGGCACACCTTAACCCCCAGGAATGGGGATGGACTTGGTTAGCAGAGTAGATGCTCATAAATTTTTAAACATAACATTAAAAAGTGCATAAAATATTAGTGCCTGGAGTACTATAACTCCGCATCATCTTGCCATACCTCCATCTGTATCTACTTATTTTCACAGCAGCTAGCTGTAAGGAAACATTCAGAGACATCTGCAGTGCTAAAAGCACAGTGATAGCCCAAGAGACTGATTCCTCAAAATACAAAATATTTTCCTATAAATATTAATACATCAATAGTAAAAATTGCCAAAATATTTCCAGCCCAACAACATCTGTTTGGGGAATTTATTTTGTCTTCTAGCAGGCAGTATTAAACACTGGATATCTGCATATCATTTATCTGCATATTTTTATATTGATTTTAATTATTCTTTAATGCTACGACATTTGGAATAACCTTTACTAAATGTAATTTTTGACTTTTCTGAACAACAGATGGTGGCTTTATTGCTACTAATAACAAAACTATAATTTAGTTGTTTCCTTTCTTTAGTATGCAATTTGAGTATTTTTATTTCCATCATGTCAGAAAGGATGCAGGCAGATACTACTTTACTGGACGGAGAAACTGGGATGCATGATTTATCTTCACTCACAAAGGCAGTCAGTATTAGTTCTCAAACTGATAGTTTTATCTGTCTAGCGTTGTATATTGATGCAACCACTTCCTTGTCATGTCTATGTAATTTTAAGAGTAAAATGACTGAAATCAAGTACATATTGTGAACTTGGGAGTTTTGTCTTATTTCTTCAGGTCACGAAAATAAGACTACATCACTTCAATAATATCTAGCTGTGCATTGTACCCTCCTAAATTTCTGGCTAGCTGGTATAAGTCAGAACAAAATGTTAACTATCCTCAGACTTGATACTCTGTTTTAAAGTGACATTGGCTTCCTCCCTTTGGGTCCAGCACATGAAAAATCTGAGACAAACTATACATTTAAAATACAGATTTCTCAAATCCTATTGAAACCCTTCTTGATAGTCTTGTGGGAGAATGTAGGCCCAAATGCAATAAATCATTTAAAATGTCTATGACACTTAAAAAGCCTGTGCTCTTCACTTCAAAAGGTATTGTTAATTCCTACTTGTTTTCATAATATTTAGTGTAACTCTGAAAATTCAAATGGTCATCTGGTTGTATGCATAATAATCTCAAATAATAATGTCCTATCTGCTATCTTCTCTGCCTCCTTCCCACTCCCAAATATCAGGTATGATGTTTTTGAGTAACTTCTATATTCCAATTTTTAGCTTTTTGTTTTATATATCTATCATCTTCATATCTGTACATCTATCTATATATTTAAAATCATAGAATTACAGAATAATTTACATTGGAAGAAATCTTCAGAGGTCATCTCATCCAACTCCCTGCTCAAAGTAGGTCAAATCAGATCAGGTTGCTCAGCCCCGTGTCTACTTTGAGCACCTCCAAGAATAGTGATTCTGCAGCCTCTCTGGGCTCCTGTTCCAGTATTTGACCACCCTATTGGTAAAAATTCTTTTCTTTATATCTAATTGTAATTTCTTGTGTTCCAACTTGTGTCTGTTGCCTCTTGTCCTATCACTGTAGACCTGCAAGGAAAGTCTGACTCTGTCTTCTGTGTATCCTCTGATCAGGTAGTTGCAGACAGCAATAAGAACTCTCCCGAAGCCTTCTTGTTTAAGGTTGAGCAGACCCAGCTCCCTTAGCCTATCCTCATATGCCATATGCTCCAGCTCCTGACCATCTTGATGGCCTCCACTGGCCTTGCTCGTGTGTGTCAGCATCTTTCTTGCACTGGGGAGCCCAAAACTGTACACAGTACTCTAGATGCAGGCTCACAAGAGCTGAACAGAGGGGAAGACTTCCCTGGACTTGCTGGCTACAGTCTTACTAATCCTGTTACACAGTTACTACTATCTGTTTATCTAGCTAACTAGCTGTATTTACTTCCATGAAGTGACCACAGTTTGATAGAAAAAATCATAACTTATAAAGCAACCGGTAAATCTATCAAAGGCTAACACCTATCTCTACTATTCAACATATCTGCACTTGGAAAAAAAAAAAATCAAAAAACTAAACCCACAGCATTCCATGCTAAATTAGATCAAGTTAAAATAATTTGATCTGACATTTACCAGTTTTTATCAGGAAATAAAAACTTCTGGAGAGCGTGTTCACTTCTAGTCTATTCTGGTGAAGTGATTTTGTTCTGTGAAAGTGCAG
The DNA here is from genome assembly GCF_003343035.1 of Apteryx rowi. Taxonomy (NCBI): domain Eukaryota; kingdom Metazoa; phylum Chordata; class Aves; order Apterygiformes; family Apterygidae; genus Apteryx; species Apteryx rowi. Next base: position 715,067 of record NW_020450485.1, on the reverse strand, counting down.
CAACTGACTTGAAATATTTTGATCAGATTGGCCACAAGCATACTTGTATATTGTATCATGTTCTTTGTGATCATTGTATGGGTTTACAGAAATTTAAAATGTATTTATTTTATGGGTTGAGCAGAAAAGTTGTTTTGGTGGGTTCTTTTAGTTGCACTGAAGTGAGTGTTGTCTGGAAAAATTGCTAGAGATCATGAATATCAAAAAGTGATTTCTAAAAGCTTTAAGAACTTTTAAGATTAAACTACTGCACAGATCCATTGATCAAGCTACTTCTGTCGCCAGGGAGCATGCTGGTGTTCTAGTTGCTGTAGTACATTTTGGTGCTCCAGTTCTTCCCCCACACTAACAGACAAGCAGAAATTTTCTAGCAGGTATTCACAGCAAATACATTGAATGAAGCTAGTTTTATTTTCTGTGAGGAAGGTAGCTTTATCTTCTATGTGTGAATAGTCTGCTGTTAGACACTGATTTTCTCAAGGAGTTTTTGATTATTTTGAAGCATTTACTGTAGAGTTTGATATAAATTTATTTCACCCTACAGATTACTCACAAACTATTTGCTGTGACTGTTCTTGATTTGTAATTCATGCTGGGGTTATTCAGCTAAGTTATATGTTTTCATTTTGTTTCCTAAGTGTATGACTCCTAAACCCACCAAGAGTTTCTAAGTTGRCAATATGAATAATTTTGCCTGAATACTAATGTGAAGTTTTGTATTAGACTTCACAGCCAATTAATGCTTTCCCTGACATTCTCTGTGTATACGAACACTCCTAGGAAACAGTCTGCTGGTTGCAAATGATGTAGAAGCATGCTGAATGCAGCTAGGATGTGACCTGAGTGACCATACAGTGGCTGGCTTGTCAGCTGACTTGGAAGATGTGGCATTCCAGGTACCATTGGTGAGGAGAATACCACAGTTCCTTGTTAAACCTGTCATGGATCATCCTAAAGACCGTGGAGGATATTGCTCTTATTATTGCATTATTGCCCTAGCTCTAGGGAGGATTCCTTCTTTCACTCAGCACTTCAGATTCCTTAAGTGCCCATCAGTTTCGATACTGTGTAGTTTGGGATATGACATACCTAATGATTGTGTTGTTCTCTTTAGAATTCTATTCATTTTCCAGTGCGGCTTCTGTGAACTTACGCTACTTAAAGCAGAGGAGAATTTTTTTTTCTTTGAAGACTGCAAAATTCCATCTGTGAAGTGTGGTTGATGTGATCAACCACATCTGAAAGTGTGGTTGATAATTCATATATATGTCATGTGAATTTTCTCTCATTTATTTGCATAGTCTACTTTCAAACATTTCTTGTAAATTATAATACCATATGAAATAGTATATACCTATTATAATGAGCACTTAGCTGTCATTTTAGCTTTCTCTTAAGCTATAGCTGTGGAAAAAGAATTCAAAGCTGAGTAAAAATGGTCTCTATTTCAAATATAAATGTATCGATTTTCTAATGATGTTAATCAATTTGAATCAAATTACAAATATATGTGTGGGCATTTTGTAAATTAACAAAAAAGTCATTCTTTACAACTAGAGTGCTTGCCCTTAAGAGGTGAAATCTTTATACTAAAGTTAAAATCTGAGCTGATTTCAAAAGATAACATGGTCACACTACCTGGCAAATCTTTTTCCAAGATGTTGCCTTACAATCTATTTAAGTAAGTTGAATCCTTGGTATCTTTCAGAATTAGGGCTCATTCTAGCTGGAAAATTCATGTGATACAAAGTTAGCATTAATAGTAGTGTTGGTGAACTCTGCTTATTTAAAACTTAGCTCTTAATTTTTCACTTATTGTAGATATGCCAAATATCCTGATTAACTTAGAAGTGCAAGGAGCTCCTGGTATCCAGTCATGTGGCTTAATCCAATTCATAAACTGATAAAGCTCTATCTTAAAAGTAGTTAAATGTTTTTCTCCTTCTTACTGGTTCTGCTATTTCAGAACCTTTTCTTGTTGTTAATGTTATAGCAAATGGTTAAGTCTATGAACACAGAAGCATTTTCATGCCAAATGAATAAACAGATTTATTAAGCATACATTCCAGACTGATGATTATGGACGATAGTTAAATCATGCAACTTTCTAAGGCTACAGTGAGTTATCCAAGCAATCTCATAATTTTTGTAACAAGATCTGCAAGAAGATAACCAATGCTTTGTATGTCTGCTGTTTTTCTTAATAGTGGAATTAAAGCACCCCAAGTAGTGGATTTGGCTCTTGCTACTTAAACTTAGCTATTGTGCTTACAACTTAATCCACATGCACAACAGCTGGACTAGGGTCTTATATGTTTTTCAAAACATGATATTTAAATTTTGTCTGTTCTTCAGTGTTGTCCATTAAATGTCTGACTTTCTAAATGTATTATTGGTTGGCTTTTCATTACTTACATTTGCTGGTGTTTACCCTTTAGCTCTGATCACTTTTTATAGTATTGTCCCTAGCTAAGAAAAATGCTATTTCAATTCTGTTTTGACCAAATGTACAGTCTACCCAGGTGTCTTTTATTTGTGCCAGCTTTTCCTCTGCCCTGAGATGAGATGGGAAAGCTGAAGTGTCCTTTCTCCTTTTCAAAGATGTTGCAACTTAGAGCAACTGGTAAGTGTAGCTGAAAAGCTGCCTTGCCAGATTTGTTACTTCCAATTTTTAGAGCTAAATTTATTCATGTAGGAGGCATATATTCCCCAAAGAAAATGTTGCAGATCAGCATCCCTACATCCATTATTAGTCTAACGACCAAACCCTAATCTCAGTCAAGAACCAATAATGAGCTCTTTGGCTTAAAGAAATTCAAGGCTGCCTCTGCATCAAAGTCCCTAAGCTCTCCAGTCCAATTAACAAACAGAGGGAACTGAGTCAGTCCTTTTCAAGATCTTGAAACTTAGTTACACCTTTCTGCTTATATTAAAGTGAATTGGCTTACATCCATCCATCCATGGCTGCTTGATATGATGAAATCAATTGGCTATAGAGGTAACCTGTGTGCTTTGCTCAGGCTAGGCACATAGTCTTGCATTCAAACTGTACTGCATTTCTGTCTACTGATATAATCAATGTCTTCCCAACATTAGGACTTCCTCTTCCAGAAGTAAAGTCCAACATTCTGCCCACTGATAATATTTTATCCATTGCTGTGTGTACATTTATGTGATTTTTCTTTTTCTTGTATATGAAAAACAGGAGGTGAACATCACATGTCCCTCCCAGCCTCCTCCCCATATTCTTACTTTAAGACTCCTAATGAGTCATGGCAGCCTTAGTCCAAGAAGTCAGTTATTAGCTCAGGAAATAATATGAAGTCCATCTTTCATGAAGAGTCTTTTTTTTCTGTAATGCCTTACAGTGACCATCATCTCCATTAGTGCTTCCTTATAGTGCTGATCTTTGATCTATATAAGGTGTATATTGTTTTATATTCTTTGTACACCTTCCCTTGATCTGCTGTGGTAGGAATCTTTTAGTGTCATGTATTGCAAATACCAGTTTTTATCATTGCTAGCATGTGTGAGGCAGACTGCTGATATTAGTACATACTTTCCAGTACAGGAACCATTTATATCTTGGTATCTTGTTTTTATATGCGTACACTTACCTAGCAGAGCGAGCTATTATTTGTATGATGTATGTTAATATTTGCAAGTTGTAGAGACCAAGTACTGCTCTTATTGCCTAGGGGAAAAGTGTTTTTCAAAGAAAAAATGTCCAGTTATGGGCTTTGGAAGCTAACTAAATCTTTCTCTAACATCAGCAACATATAACATATGATATTCAAGTGAATGTAGAAGGTTCCCAGAGGAAGACACAGAGGAGAAGAAATGACATTTAGACTTTAAACATTACTTCAATTAGTGTAAATATTCTGCTTTCTGCCAGCACTTCCACTTAAAAATTGGTTTTGTTGTGTTAGAATGGGCAGAGAAAGTAGATAAAAAGTGATTCCTTTCAGGGACTATGTGCTTTCTCCACTGACTGGTTGTCTCTACAAAGCTAACAGCAAATACTAGCTATGTGTCTGAACTATTTCATGAATATTTCAGGACTTTTAATATTTGACTTGATTCATAATCAAATGACGAGAAATTCCATATCCACAATGAACTCATAAATTTGCTTTAATTCACACTACATTAGATTCCTCTCTTTAACTGTTTCCAGAAAAAGGCATCAGTATTTTCTAGGAAGCCATTTTACATCTTTTCAGAGAGTCCATTAGAAAATTGAGCATTCATGGTGATATCAACCAGTTCTTAACAGGTGTATGTCTCCTAAGAAAAGAAAGCAGAAGGTGTTTAAAGAGAAGGTGAAGAATAAAGTAAGCTATCTAATAGCTTTCTTTTGGCGCTGTCTTAATCCTAGAAAAAATTGGGAGAATGATTAGATGATGTATTCATGCCCATCGGAGCAACACGGGAAGAATGAGTGCTTTAATATTAGAACTGTTCTGTTTTGGGCATCAATGGTTCATAATCCAACTGAGGAAAATAAATACATCCCTCTGCAATATCCTCTAATTTCTCTGATGTTTTTGCTCCATTCAAACTTAATGAGAAGGTTTGATAAAACTTTCATATAAAATTATAAGGAGGGTTAGCTCACTCTCAGTAGTAATATCAAGTTGCATTTTATTTTGCATAATACCAGAAGAACAGAGACTCTTGAGGACATTGGTAGTGGCCAAGAGGCCAATGAGGAATAACACTTTTCAAGACAAGAGACCAAGACCTACTGAAAGGAACCATCTATACCCAATCCAATACCTTTAGATATCCTAAATTAAATTTTATCACACAGAACTGGTATCAAGTGTTTGTTTTAAGAGGTGTCTACTAAATGCTGCCATGGTGTGGGTGTTTGAACATTACTTTGTCGCTGTTTTGCTGACTCCACACACCATCAAATAGCTTGGTAAGAGGAATCTTCCCATCTTCCCCCCGACATCTGATGCAATTCCCTTTCTTGCTGCACAGTCTTCCAATCATGATGGAAGATTTAAGATTTAAGAGCTGCTGCTCTTGAAACATTCATATATTTCTCTCTCCCTCTCCTTTTGCTTCCAGATGTTGTTTCTTTCAATTGACTACTGCAGGAAACTCTCCTCATGCCTCACTTCTGAGGGGCAGCCTTGTGCTGCCTGCTATTTCTCTTTTGGCATGTCAGATTTAAAAAGAAAACCACATATTAAATCCTGTGATGTGCAGACAGAACTTAAAACTAATTTGATCAATGCCCTGCTTGAAGATAGAGCTTTCACATTATCAGATGCAGTTTATAATGCAGTCTGAAATGTATTTTGAAGCATTTTTATCATTCCCTATGAAGAGAGAGATTTTACAGTATTCTACCCAGACATTTTTTCCTGGCATCAAAAATAGCATTCAAACAGTAAATAAACTGATTAGGATACACATGAAAATGCATTGGGATAGTAAGGCAGCAATAATGTGAACCAGAGGATGCTCTTAACCCCTAAGGCTCCAAATAATCATTATAAAACTCCATTTCTTTCACAGCAGACTTTCTGCAGGATATACACAGATTTTAAGGTGCAGTAAGTGCTCTATTTTGGATCAACATTACTAGACAGAGCTGCTTTGTTACTTTAAGTTTTTCCCTTGATCTTTCAGCTGCTTGTGGGGGAACCATTCTGGTGAATAATATTAATTCATCTCCTGTTGGGTTTTCCTTTGGTTTCCTAAATAGGTACTTCCTAAATGGGTACTTTGTATTTTTCCTGGTCACAAGGATCTGTGACACATCATCYGAAGGAAAAGCAGCCATTAAGTGCATGTGCAATTGCTAACCTTTCTTCCCTCAACCATTCTGTTTCTAACTCTGTCTGTGTTTTTCCAAAAACCACAACATGAGATGCAAGGTAAATCCCTATCACTAATGTCTCAGACAATTTGCATACTTTCCTTATCCAGCTCTCTCTGGACCTCTGAAGATGCTGCACACCATAATTCTCTGCAACAGTGCTCTAAGGAGAAGAAAGCTTGACCATGCCATTTCTGCAGGTTATCACTTCTAGAAGAAGACTTACAGTTACGACAACATAGAATTCAGTTGAAATCTTTTTTCTTCCCTAAAAAAGAGGCAAATCCTGACTATTCCTTCTTACTTTTCCCTTCTTTACCTGAGCCTCAAGGACAGAAATTTGATTGGCTTCCCAGTGCCTTCCTGGAAAATCTGAAGGGAAACTAAAAGTGAAAACTATGTATTTGGAGAACATCTATTGTGCTCAAATGGGTGAAGACAGATCAATAACAGAGGAGATTCCCAATTTTGAAAAGGATAAACATCTGAGGGACAAACTTACTTTAGCAAACCTCCTCCTCTGGAACAACACAGCACCTGAGGAGTTTTTGTGTTTCACTCCCCCAAAATTCTGCAACCAAGGAGCAGCAGTTCAGACCAAGAACTCCTAGCCACGCCTCCTTTTCCCTGCCGACTGTCATGCTAAAAGAGGATATCTTATTAGCTGTGTCATAACACTCAGAAGACATCTGCAATACTTCTGCCTAATCCTTACTAGCTGAGTTTATGTTGTGGGGGAAGTATACTCTGCACCAGTATGGTATGGTACATCACCAGTATGCCTCTGCACAGACCCCTTCTCCCATCTATACAGAGTGGGAGATCCTCAAAAGCTTACCACAGCTGTCTTCCTGGCATGTACCTGAGTTTCCTTCCAAATAAATCATGGTGTGTAAACAGATCTTATCTCAGTTAAAATATGGCCACTGTGTACTGCTAGGGACCAGACCCTGGAGGGCACCACAGATAATAACAACCTTCAGTGCACTCACATTAGGTGAGGTTTTCTTGCTTATTTTGACTTCACACTGTATTTTAGACAACATCCATCATGACAGAAGGCAGATATTGCTCAGAACCTCTAGTTCCTGTCATGAAAAACTGCTGACTCCTAAACACACACTCTGTCATGATATTTACGTAGTTCTTTAATACAGTCCAATTGGCTAGGAAATAGCCTCATCAGCCAGTTCAGAAAAGCCCTAGAGTGTTGCAGAAAGCAAGCACCATGAATATTCACCATAGTCCTGGAATTAACTCTCCCTGGATACTATTTCATCTGTTATGTAATAGATATTTGAATATCATGAACCTTTTAAAATCATTCTGAATTACTGCATGTGATCAGCCCACGCTTGATTCAGAAGAGTGCCCCTTTCCATTTTTGATCTCTCAGACCTGCACAGGGAATTTAAATCAGGAATATAGTTCCATAAATTGTCAGTGTCTGGTCAGGAGCTGCTCTTAGCCTATATTATGTGTACCTTCTTAAGTCTTCATCAAGAGTATTACGGTAATCTCTCTGCCAAGAACAAACTCGTTATCTTTTGGCCAGCAGCAAAGGAGGTGCATCCATTGCCAGCTAGAAACCATTTTCCCAGATGGTTAGGAAAGCTCTCATATCAGATGCTGATAGCATAGCAGATGGGCAATATCCCTGCATAACTCCAAACCAGGACCTTTTCTCATGTTAAAATGTGATATCTCTGATGGTTATCCGAGACCATGTAACTTCTTCCTCCACTCAAGGCTTTTTTATGTACCTAGAAATGATGAGGTATCAAGAGAAGCTGAAGTTCCTCTGCACGTAACTAATCTTTCTCCTCCTCCATTTCATTGTCACCCTCCTCCTTCTGCTGCAGGTGACAAATACTGCAAGGTCTGGTCCTGGCCTGGGGATCAATTTACATGCTAAGCACGCATTATGTACTTCTCCCTAAACTGTCTCACACTCTCAGTGACCAGGAACATAATGCATTGTATTCCTGTTGGTTAACGAGCATAATTTTCAAACCTCTACCAGTCACTGTGGCCTAAAAAGTTGTTTCATTAGGACTGCATACAAAATGTTAGGAGAATATGGCAGTTAAGACTCCTAAGCCTACTACTTCTGGTTATGTGTGGCGTCTGACATTTATCTTGCATAGCACTGAGGAGCAAAAATATATATCCTGCAAAAAACAGTGCTTGAGAGAACAGGACCAGGATAATGGGATACCCATTCACATTGATGTTGATTGCTCATCATTATGAACGCAATGATCTGGACTGAAGTCTGGCCATTTGGGCAAGTCTGTTCAAGACTTCTGATATGTTAGTCTTTGATCCACAGGTTGCTGTGGGGCCACCTGAGCCTCAGGCCCTGTAGCTCAGCTGGTTGAGGATTGACTCTTGTCTTTTTCTACAATATGTTTCTCCAATCTCATAACAGGTGATACAGGTAGAAGAAACTCTGTGTGTGTATAATGTGAATGTGTGTGTGCATACACACAAAAATGTCCTTGAATTACTTTCTCTTTAAAGAACTTATAAAAAGAAACAGGATTTACTTATTGGAAAATTACAAATTCTTTCTTCTAAGAGACTGACTGATTTAGAAATGATGTTTTTTAAAATATTTCTGTATAGAATGTTTGATTCATTAACAGTTTCAGCAGCACATACTATCTCTTATTTCCTTTGTCACAGTGTGTTGACCAGTATTCTACAATAAGCAGTATTCTCTTTCCAGATGCCCTGTGAAATGTTGAACTTCAGCTGCTTGGGAAGTACATCTTTCTTAGAAAACTCCAGTAACATTTCTTGTAGTACACTACAGCAGCTTTAAAAAGAGGCAATACCTAAACATAATATCGAAAGCTGGTCTCTCAGTTCTAGAGAGCCTGGACAATTTAGTGGTTCCAGTAGGCTGTTCTGAGGCAGTTCAAGATATTAGTATTGACACTATTGAAAATAAATAAAGAATGAAAAGCATGGCTGTGAATCACCGTTTTGAGTGAAGGAACCTGAGTTTAGCAAAGCTAGTATTGAGTTCATAATGGCCAGGATAACGCTACCTACAGTGTCATTAGACAGATCATGTTCACGTGATGTGTAGCATGTTTTGAGTCTGTTTCTTTATCTATGTTGGCTAACAGTTATTATTTCATTTAACTTATTAAGTAACATGTTCCACCATCCAGATGTATCTTGGCTTAGAAGTGTTACTTGATTTTTCATTTTTTGTTGCCCTAGCTGTTGGACACTTTCCTAGGTCTCTGAAATCTGTTAAGACTATGCAAAGATAACAAGGTGCCTCTGGGCTCCATGGAGACCATGCTCAAAGGCTGAGTATCTTTGCCATATGTCTAGGCTTCACTCAGGTTACAAAGAAAATTACAAAGATGCCATTGACCAATCTTAATGATGCAGAAAAGAAATGGTCTGTTAAAGACGAGACATTCATTTGTTGAGTGGAACCTTGAGCAGCAAAATTTGAAAAGCCCAGGAAAGAAAATCCTACAAAATAATGACACAGAACTTACCTAACATTGTGACAGAATAGGATAGGTCAGGCTTAAATTCAAAGATAAGGAAAAGGACAAGCCTCAGGGGTAAATGAGAGAGAGGGAAAAAGGCAAGGTTAAAGTTAAGGGGCTCCCCCCCCCAAACACACACACACACACACACACACACACACACACAGAGCACACAACTGGAAAGCTCAGCAAACACAGGACAGAATAATTCCCTAGTAGGCTTGAGATATGGGTAATTGCTCCTTTTGCTTCCTGTTTGTTTCCTACACTGATTGCTTGAAAACAATGGGCTTGTGAGTCAGTGTACACTGTGGCTCTGCACCCCTCTAGCAGTTCAGTGCTGCCATGAACCCTGCTAAACCGTGCAGCCACCAGCATAAGCAAATAATACTGGACCTGACATCCTTCTTGAAAGTCTGCCAGTTGCATGCATTGATGGTTAGTGAGGAAGATGAGGCTGTGATTCTGAATGGGTGTCTCTGAATCTGGAAGAGCTGAGATCTCACTCTTTTCAGAGCTAGTAATTCTAGTTATGGGACTAAGTGCTTCTCTGGGGCCATGTCTGTTTCTGTGCTCCGTGTTCCTGCTTATTCTGCAGTATAGCTATCTCCATTTAAAATGTTTGATGTGCATTTACTAGTTAATGCAGAGATGTGTGTGTATTAATATGATTACCTTCTGCTGTATCTTCTGCTGCTCTATTCACTGCTGTATCAGCAGTATCATAGCACTCTTGAACGCAGGGTTACAGTACTCCAAATCCCTGACTAGAAATTGGGTATAGTTGTTTGGAAATTGGGAGAAAAAGAAATAAGGATGTCAAGTCTTTGTAAGCAGTGAACACCCAAATCTCTGTTTTTCCCCCAAAGTAACAATAATCCCAAGTGAGTCCCATATACTGCAGTGGGCTTAGTTTTGTTTATTTGTTGGTATCCTATTTTTAATGCAGCAGCAACATTTCCTTCAAGCCCAATGGTAATTTAGAAAGGAACTATTACTGATGCTATGTTGAAGCAAGATGTGCCTGTTTATCAGGACAAATGGCAGAGACAACAGATGTCCCACTTTCTGTGTTCTGAAAGAAAGCCATGACTTCTGCTCTTCAGTCCTTTGTTAATTTTTGCATCTAAGAAAATCAGATGGAGTCAGGCTTTAGAAACAAAAATTGTTGTACAATAATGAATCCTCATGCTTAATTGTAACACTTCCAGATGGACAGGCTTTATTCCTCACCTGTATAAGTAACTACCTAAATCACTTGCTGTAGGTTTTGCCCTTGTTCCCTAGTCATTTTCTTTTCAATAGTGATAGTTGGCTCAAGTTTGGCACATCCGTAAATCAAAGCTGTCTACTTAAAGAACAGATGGAAATGACTTGAGAGACATTCAAATCTGTTTTTGAGAGATCTCCTCTGGCTACAGAATAGTATTTTAGCCTGTACCTCCAACCTACTATACACAAAGCTTAATCTGGTAAAGGGAAGGATTAGTTAACTTGCATAAGTTAAAACATGTTTCTACATACTACTTCAGATAAAAGGGAGTAGCTGGAGAGTGTTCTGTAATTTGCCTGAACACAGAGCTGGGTATAGAAATGTTTTTGAAACTCTTACTCAGTAGATAACAGAGCAGTCTGGAAGCTGGTTAGATGCTTTGCTTATCTTGTTCTTTGGTATATTTAATGAAAATAAATCTCTTTGCTAAGCAAATGGCAAGTGTTTGCTTTTTCATTTAATAGGATATTCATTTCTTCCCATATCTGATAGAAAGGACAGCAAAAGTGAGGGATGTTTTTGTTTGTCTGTTTTTAATATGACTTTTTACCTCTTTAAGGTAAAAATGAAATCATAAAGTCACTGCATGTTATACCACAGTACAGTTCTTTTGTCTGTGCTTGCAACTCCTCCGTGGCAAAGCTGTTGTTCCATTCAGAAGTGCAACACTTTACACCTTGCCACCTGCTCTAATCCTAAACTCTGAGATGTGTGTTTGGACACCCACCACAGTGCATGGGGAGAGATGGCTCAATCTAAGCTGCCTAAATTGCTCAGAAAAGAAGTACAAAGAAAAGGGGTTAAAAACCCCCAAGAACTAACCTTGGCACAGCAGTCTTCTGGTGTTTGGGTTCCAGATATGAAAACTTTTTGTTATTAGGCATCCATTCAAAGTTAAGTTAATCAGTGCTATGCTTCCCCACCTTATTTTTGAAAAATGAGAGTGCTCAAGGTTAGTCATAGAATAACCAACAACACAGTGTTTGGGCACTGACATGGAGCAGGAGGAGACTTGAGTCCTGTTCACATAGTGTTTCTAATCTTTTTAACTCTCAGAAGCTGTTTGACTTGCTGTGCTGTCTTGTCATAATAAGTAGCCAGATCTCAAAGCTTGAGCAAGATCATCTTGTAATCATAAATGACAGCCAAATTTTTGCAATCAAACTATTCCACTAACAGTCTTCTCTCCAGTTTGTCCAGCCTCATAAGTGATCCAAATTCCCAGCTTTGCTTCCCAGGATTTTCCAGAACTCTGCTGAAGTTGTGGCCTGCCTATCGTTAGCTTTAGTGGGAGTAACGTAAGACAATGAATTTTATAATCAGAATAGAAAGATCATTTTTGATTATTTAAGATTTCTTTTCTCTTCCTTCTTAGAGTCTGTGTTAGTTTGGGGCTCACACTGACTGTTGAACTCAAAATTCATATCTTGATCATCAGTCCTGGCTTTTGTGGTTCTGTTCACATATGGATTAAGTCTGATAGCAGATTGCTCTCCCACACCAGCAAGGAGACTGGCTCCAATTGTAGTGTTGCCTGCAGGCATTTGATATGTACCTGGTATTTCTTGGAGGGAAACAGAGAGGTAAGATCAGATTCACTAGAATAATAAAAATTCTCTCTTCCTCTTCCCTATTGTTCATCAGTGGTGAGGTTAAACTCTTATCTGTTTAATGTTGCATCTCATAACTCAGTTATACTTTTATCATATTGTCTGGAGGCCTCCAGAAGGCCCTCTGATATTCTGTGATCCATAATAATTATGGAAGCAATGGTTAAGAAGTAGGTCAATAGGTTCAACAGGCCAAACTGCTTTGCAGTGTTCCTTTCACAGACTATAGTTTTTATTTGTCAAATGTCTGTCAAATTCCTGCTGGTGGGAAAGATCAAAAGGTGCAGGAGAGAAGTTGCAGGGAACTGATTATTTGTTTGCCCAGAGAGCCTTGCAGGAGAGCAGCACATTCAAAGAAAACACATTTGCCATCTTCTAGAAAAGAGAAAAGCAAGGAAAAGAAAAAGCAAGAATTGTTCAGTTGTTCACCAGAAGCAAAGGAGCGGGAGCAAGAGGACACAACAAAGGAAAAATCATGTTTGCCAATTCCTTCTCATTTAAAGGTGAGAGAAACATCAAAAGAGCAGCTGACTGGAAAGTTATCCACAATCATCCTCAGTAGGCTTACCAGAGCACTTGAAAAAGAGGCATTTAAACATCCTCCTCCATCATCTTTTTTTTTCTTTTCTTTTATTAACTAAACAAGTGAACTGGAATTATCTTCAGCTACTTTCATTATTGCTTGAGTTATGAGTTTAGTAAGTGCTTTAATATGAGAGGGAGAAACAAATAATAGATTTTATGTAAATACTGGTTGCTAATGATGCTATCAAGAGACTGGAAAGCAGGAAATGGGAGGAGTTGATAAGCTGGAGAGGTTAATTGAAAGTGCTGTGCAAAGCTGGTTTCAGACATGGCTCCTGAGTGAGGAGATTGTTGTGTTCCTGCAGTTCATCCAGGCAATGAATATATTTGATTATTTGATGAAAGGCTAGAATATTGCAATGAGACATAAGGAATACTATGTCTCAGAGATGGTAAGGGAATATACTGAAGAAAGACTTCTATTAACTAGGGTCAAGGAAATTCATGGCCAATGAAAATACACCAAAAGAGACCTAAGCAACTGTCTTTGTGTCAATCAGGCGATGTCTAGACCTTCTTCACTGTCAGATATGGGAAGTCTCTGATGTAGCATCTGTCTTGTTCTTCCTCCACAGGAACTCCTTCAAGCCCTACCCCTCTACCACTTTTTGTCATTTTCTGCACATTGTCTTCCTTTACATGAATGTAGTTTATCAACCATATTAACATTGTCTGAGGCCCCCAGCTAGAGTAAGCCTGGAGAAGAGGGGCATCTGATCAGAGCATAAGGTTCTGGGAAATCTTGCCGAGTAATTGTGTCTAAATAGAACAATAGAACGGTGAAGTTAGAGAATATTTTGGAGAGTAGAGATATGCTGTAGAAAAGCTAAAGTAGTATTTGGGAAGTGTTATAAAAGGTTTAGTGTTGTACTTTACTGGTAGTAGTTTGTATAAAATGACCCAGAATTACTTAGTTTTATAGCATAATATGGGATTTTGCTATCTACTAAAAATAAGGCTTCCATAAATATTAATATGGAGATCAACATGTGAGAAATGAGGAAGCTGAAAGAGAGTGAGAGTGTTCTTGTTTCTAGACAGATATTCTTTTAATGGTAGAGAGATGCTGCCTGAAACTCAGCTTCTGCACAAAGCAAGTGAATGATCTGGCAGTTAAAATCTAGCAAGCTTTTTTTTTCTTAGTTTATTAAATTATTAATGTGTAAAGAACAAAATACATTAAGGTAGCCGAAAACCTAGCTGTTACTGGCTACCTCTGTGGGACTGGTTATTTTCACGTCTGTTGTCAGTAACTGACATTGTACTGGTGTAAACCATGAACAAACAGAAAGAATGGTCAGTTCTGAAGACTGAAATTAAAGCAAAAGCTATAAGAGAGAGAGAGAGAGAGAAATCTTCAATGCAAATGTTATATAAGTAAGACAGGTGAGGTAGACTTACATATTTATATATATTTTGAATAAAATATCTAAATAGCTACCATGACTGAGCTAGTTAGAAATAAGCTGACTCTGAGTACATTCATTTTCAAATTATATGAGTAGAAAAGTACTAAAGCCAGGGAAAACCCAGGCCATGCTGGAGAAAGCAGCTGAATTTTTAGAAGAAATTATGCTGTTATCATACAGAGAAAGGTCATAAAAATAGTATTTATACCTGGGTGATTTTTTTTTCTTGCCACTCTTCTGGGTTTCTGGTCTGTGCAGGCAGAGCCTATACTGCTGATCAGGTTCTGTTATTCCAAGATGTCTTGAAAGAAGGTTTACACAAGGTCTCTACATTTTCTATATCAAAGGTGATAGTATCTTCACCTTTATTCAGACACTGGTGTTGTGCTTCTAAATGAGGAAAGATGGACAGAGTGACTCTGTAGTAGAGTTAGTGATACCTGGTTTTGGTACATTGTAGATGTGGTTTGTGCTCACACATATACCATTTCTGAAATGAGATAGTCAAAACAGCATTAATGGCAAATTTTCTAGTTTATATCTGCTCTCTAGGAATTAATTCAGCTCCCAGAACAGGATCTGCTAATGCTAATAAACTCTGTTCCCAAGAAGAACTTAGCCTGTGTTCCACATTTGCCTCAGCAAGCTGCTGGTTTTTTTATCCAAATTAGTGCACAGTTGGGTCCTGCTATTCAGACCTATTCAGCAGGTTGGGGATGACTGGTGTTTTCAGCTAACCTGTTTGACTTTGTTCTGAGATAGACTAGAAATGTTCTCATAGTCAATGGTAACAGAGAGACGGTGTGAGAAGCTGTTTCTTACTGAACCTCAAGTATCCCATCTCAAGTTTCTTGCGTTACACATTAGCATTCTACCTCACCACTTCTTGGAGAGTGTTTGTGCTTTCCTGCAATAGTTATGATCTCTTCTCAGTGTGATGGGAGATCTGTTTAAGAGATCTGTTCTCCCCACAGAACTCAATATTTGAGCTGAGAGATGAAGTAGCCCAGGCTTGGAGTGTTGTTAATAGCTAGCTATGGTGATATTCTTGGATTCTACACCTAAGACAAGGTCTTCTCCAAACCCAGCTTTTTATTTGCAGGCTAATATGGTTTTCTGAGGCTATGTGAACAGCGACACTTAGTGGCAACTGCCAGAACTATACGTTCAGGAACATATGCTGTGTTTGCTAGGAAAGTTTACAAGAGGTGAATTGTAACATATTTAATTGGCTGATTCTCTCTCTCAATTAATCAGAAAGGTCAACAGCAGCCATTCCATTTGGCTTCCCAGTGGCTTCATTTTACATGCTAGTTAAGCTCTTTTACATTTGGAAAAAATGAGAAAAATAATACACTAACTTTTGCATCTGAGTCAATAAGTAATACAGATGATGGAGTTTGTATGTGTAAATGCTCTTCTGTGTACACTAAGAGTTAAAATTATTTGGCCTTAGCACTTGAAAATATCATGAAGCCCTGGTACAGAGGCTGGGTTCAAAAATAATTGAAATCAAATCTTTTTCTGTTCTTTCGTTGCTAGGTGCTAGTCTGATTGTTGTTGTGCTGCTGGTCTTCACTTGCCCTCTTTTGCCTCTTTTATAAGTAGTCCTTTTATTGGCTACTCTATCTTTACATGAGATAATAGTTGGACAAATTTATTTGACTAAGTTGCATTTATGGAAATGGGAGGACAGACTCACTACATGCCATCTTCCATTATTCCTCCAAAGTCTCCCCTTTATGTTTTCCCATTCTTAATTTTTCCTATTGACTCTTGCTTTATGTTGCTGGTTTTTCTTCATGTCTTAAAGCAGTGCCATTGCTGAACATGTCAATTGCTCTGCTATTGTAAGAAAATCCTTACCTTAAATTAATGTCAGTGATGTATCTCAGGTAAGCTGTGCAGCCACTTAACTGTGGTTGTGAGTTCCCTTTGTATAAATGGAAGCATCCTTGCTGCTGAGGGCAGATCAGCTACAGAAAGCAGGTAACTGCCTTGGACATTACATACATGTGCATTATTGCGCATTGTGTCTTGCTATATAGTTGCATAATAGCCTGAGGGGTAAAATAATGTGAAGAAATAGATGATGACATTGAAGGGAGATCAGTTTTGCATGCTAGCCCCTGCCCAGTTCTTTACTATTTCTTTCTGTGTTTTTATGTCCCTAATTATTGAAACTGAGGATAAGACAGAGACCTTCCATTTGGCCTGCAGTGTTGCTAGCTGGCTGTATCAGTTATTTTTGGTCTCTGTCATGGGCAAGATACAGTGAATGACAACCCATAGTGGATCTGGATACTGTGGATTATTTAAGAATCAACGAGATTAGAGTTTTCACCCTACTTGATTATTTCACACAATCACTTGCTCCCCGCCTTTCCTCCAGTGACCATCTTCACCTTCTTCTTTCTGGGGTCCCTTCTTTTTTCTGAGACCACTTCTTGCTTTCAGGAGCCCTTGTTTTTTTCAGCCACTAGACCTCGGTTTTCCCGATCGAAATAGTCTATGTGCAGAAGCATAAGGCATGATCAGCCTTCTAGTCAATGGTTCTCTCTCATTTCTCTTTATTAATTGGAGGATTCAGGGCATGCCACTGCTGTTTAGTCCAAACATTATCAGAATTTACAACCAGCCCATACTGGTTGCAGCTAGACAGTAGCAGGCTTCTGCATGAGAGTTCAAAAGTTCAGTTTTGGACATTCACCTCCCCCCCACACACACTTACACCCAATTATCTGCTGCCTTTTAGTGTTCGCAATTTAAGCTATTTTCTCACCTACAACAGTCTCAAAGCACAACTTCAGTTTTATTTAGAGAGACACCATGAACTTGTCTTTCAGCTACAGGTAACTGGGTTCCTGCCAGGTCTTTCAAATTCCCAACTCTGGAGTTTGTTAGGTTCCAAAGTATTTTGCAATCAACTTTACTTTAAGGTTAGTCTGTACTTACATCAGCTTAATTACTACTGGTTTACATGCACCCGCATTTTCCTTTGAATAACGATTCTGTGATAAATTTAGTCACTGCTGAAATCTTTGGACAGACCTCACTCTTCAGGGAGTTCTCTTTCATCCAAGTCTTCTATGCCCTAAGTTATGTGTAGTTAATGAGATTAAGAGTAGGCTAAAATCTGGGCTAATGCATTCTCATTTTCCCCATGATCTGCTTGCTTTCTGTATTGCTGACTTTAGCTTAGATGTAGCCCAACTGTAGATGAGAAGATGGAGCCAGTTTCTTCTCAGAGGTGCATAGTGGAAGGACAAGTTGCAACAAACACAATTTGCAACACAGGAAATTCAGACCGGATATAAGGAAAACATATTTTACCATAAGGATGGTCAAACACTGGACCAGCCTGCCCAGAGAGGTTGTAGAATCTCTGTCCTTGGAGATATTCAAAGCTCAAATAGATAAGGTCCTGAGCAACATGATCTAACTGGACCTGTATTGAGCAGAGGCTTAAACCAGAGATCTCTGGAGGTCCCTTCCAACCTACATGATTGTATGATTCTGTGAGATTCAGGAGATTTAAATTCTTTCTCCAATGGACATGATGCCCTTTTAGGGTGGTCATTAGATTTACTGATTACTTTAGACTGAGTTGAGTGTGTTTCATTTTGCCTGTGATCAAGCTCTCTGGTTTGCACAAGTACATGAGCTTAGGGCATTTTTAAGGCGATGGATGTATTTGGGTTCTTCTTTTATGCTGAACTCTAGTTTTTCAGACTTCAGCCCTTCCTTAATATTGGTTTGTGTGTTAACAGTGCTGGTAATGGTTACATCTGGTTTGAAAACTCGATTAATTTTACTTTGCTTCTGACTTGTTCGTCTAAGTCACCTTCAACTTCTTTTATGGTCAAAGGAGAGAAGTTGACATTGGCAGAGCACAGTTCTTCTCATCCAAAGTAGATTTCTAAAATAGGTAAACTGAATCATCCTTCAAGGTGTGAATAGAAGGAATAGAAGCTGAGTAGCACAGATGTAGACATCTAAAATGTATGTGTCTATTTTTATGTGAGAGAAATCCTGCCCGAAGTGCTTACAGAAGGCAGGCCTATCTGTTGATGTCCTTCCTCAGTCAGACATGAGGCTTACTGAAATAATATAAACAGTAGAGTCTTTTATAAGGCTAAACAATCTCTGAAGCATGCTTTTAGATCCTTCTGCAAGGGATTACATTTGTGTATATGTGTGTTGTCTGTTAGATAGCTTTGTAGTGCTTCCTTATGTCTTTGGACAGGGCATCTCACAAAGGACCCCAACACTGCAGTGTTACTTCTTGGCAGTTCTGTGATTTAAGCATTATGTCATCTAATCACAGTTTGGATATTGTTATGGCTTAGCCATAATACACAAGTCCAGCAGTTTCCCTGGTCATTTTACTGGCCTTCTCTACTCTACTTGCCCATGCATCCAACTTGTATTAATGTCATTATCAGAACTGGGTACAGTATTTCAGAAATGGTTGTGCTTTCGATGGAGTAATCAAAATGATGTCACTGGAGGAAAAATGCATGAGAACCTGGGGCATCTCAGTGAACCTGCTTTTATGTTTCATTTTCATTTCTTTTTATGCCTTTTATAGCACTAGCAAACTCTCTAGGAAAAATCAGTTTATTATAAACACTTTGCTGAAGATGAAAAGTTTAATCCTCTTACAGAATAGGTTTAAGAAATCTAGATGTGTGTTCAGATTATATTTGTAAATATCTTTGTATCAGTCATACTGCAGAATTACAAGCTGCATCAGAAGTAGTATTTTAGCTACGTTTAGATATGTTTTTTCCCTGAAACAAAAATTAAGTCAATATTTTGAGGTTGAATTGAATGGGTTTGTTAAATTTTTACAGGTGAGGGAGAATTGATTTTAATTTAAAAAACTAAGTTTCCAATAAAAAAATTCTGATTTTTGGCTGAAAGAGTTACCTGAATTTGGCACAAATTTGAAAATTATACCAGTTGACATGAATGTTGTGCATTTTTCACCAAAAAGTAGTATTTCCTTATAAGCTTTACTCAGCTTTGCTCTCCAATCCTATTCAGCTAAAGCATATAAAAGTAGGTGTTCCATATTGCAAGGTCTTAATTTAAGCAAATTTCACCATGTATTCCAATAATTTAAAATCATAACCCTGAATGAAGAGTATGTATGTTTACATTCACAAAATCATGAATAAGAAACCTCTTCTATCAAAGTGCAGTCACTCACCAAGTCACAATGGTTATGAAAAACCATTGTTGGATTTTTAATTTTTAATTCTCTGGAATTTTCTGAAATTGAGCTGAGAACATTCTGTTTCAAAATCATTCCTTCTGGAGCAGGTGAACGTCACTATAATATGTATGCAGATACTTCTCTGTGCAGGAGAAATATGTACACTCTGTGTAACTTGTGTTCCTTTGGGGAAAAGTGAAAAGAAATCCATGTGGAAGCACATGTCTAACTTTCAGTAAAAAAGATAATTTCTTACTAACAGAACATATATTTTGCTCTTGGGCTTTTACTGGTTATGTGAAAAGAAGTTTAAAAAAAAAAGGAAATGAATTCCCAAATCATGATGTCTCATTCACATTATATTATCCTGAATGTTCAGACATGCTTGGGGAAAGTGCTTACTTAGGGCCTGAAGAGGGCCATTCAAATGTTATTACACTGACTGCTTAGATTTTGTGACTTGTAGTGATCATGACAAGGAATGGTGAATTTTATACAAACTGTTCACTACCAGAGTAGATGTTTCCCCAACTACAACTGCACATAACACATTTAGTAGAAGAGACAAGGAATACTGCAGGGCAGGAAGAATGATAATTTTATTGTTCCAGAGTCTACTTGACCAGGTTTGTGGAAAAAAATGATGACCAAATCCAAAACAGAAGAACTATAAATGGAACTAATTTTCAGGTAATGATTTTCTTAACCTTTCTTAAAATCAGAGACTCTCAGGATATCTCTTATCAGAATCACAGCATGGAGGTGTCATAAATTGCTGGTTACTTTGCAAAAGTGTAGCCTTTAATTGAGATTAATTTTTGTTTCAAATGAATAGTGCAATCAAAATAGCAGAGCTGCTTAAATAACTTTTGGAGGAAGAGTATTCTGTGTAATTACATGTTTTTGTTGTAAACATAAATGGTAAATTTATTTGGAATTTGCCAGCAAAGGAAACTAGAAGGCAAGTTCCAGCAACGTTCCAGCATTTCTATGTCTTTGTTTTCCCTGTTGTTTGCTTTAAAGAAAACATATTTAATTCTTCTGTTTTGAAAACAACTTCAGTTATAGTTGTGTCCAGTTTATATGCCATAACCTCATACTGTAGAATCATGGAATTACATACACTGGAAGAAACCTCTGGAAGTCATCTGGTCCAACCCACCCCTCAAAGCAGGGATGACATGGATCAGGTTGCTCAGGCTGTTGTCCAGTCAAATTTTGAGTATTTCCAACAATCTTTAAAGACTGTTCCGGTGTTTGACCACTCTCATGGTAATTTCTTTTTCTAGCATCTAATCAGAAATTCCCTTGCTGCAACTTGTATTTGTGGTTCTTGTTTTACCACTGCACTCCTCTGAGAAGATTCTGGCTCCATCTTCTCTATATCCTCGCATTCGTTGAAGACATTTGAAACACTTCATTTTGCCTAAAGAAAACTGGAAAGTTTCCCATTGACTTTCTATGAGGCCCTTTTCCTTTTTGCATGCCTCTGGATAAAAAGAAAAATTCTCGATGTGTGTTGTGTGTATCCCAACAAGTGAGGAAGGAACAAAACACAAAGAAACTAGGAAAAGAAACCAAGCTTTTGAGCCTTTAGACTTTGTTAAAGTGTGTAGTAAAATGATACTATAAAGCCACATTTGAAAGAATAAGCTTAAATGTAAATATTTGCTTCTGTTACATCCCAAATAGCCATTTTCTGTTTTAGAATATTTCTAAAAATAATCAGTCTCGGAAGGAATAAAATGCAATAATATGAAGTTCTTCCTTATGTATTTTTTTCTCTTGATGCTGCATATATTCACAACACTGAATGCAGTTACATGATTCATCACCCCCCATTCTTTTGATGCTGAACTGTGGTGCAATTGCAGCTCTTAATAAATTTTACACGGCAAAATCTGAGAGCCAGTAAATGTTTTGGGTGCCTAACCTTAGAAGGATCAGTGTTAGATTCTTCTGTTCAACAAAATAACACTACTTCTCAGCTCTTAAGTTAGTATGTATATTTTCTCTGTGTGTTCTCTAGCTCTGAACACCACATTGCCTTCAGTTCCAGGTATTCCTGTAACTGTGCCTTCCCAGTGCAGCACCACAGTTTGATTGGATTGCTTGTTACGATCTTTGATTATGATGGAAGTGTGTTCCCAGATGCATCACCCTGTCACTCCTCTGTCAGTCCAATGCAATTTCTGTTGGAGGTAGCTCTGCCATAGCCTGCCCATCATGTGCTATTGTCCTCTTTCACTGAGTTCAGCCTGTTGATGTTCTGATTGCCAAAGGCGTATCATTTTATTTTGAAAAGCCTCCTCCTCGGTGAACTCCTTTGGATATTTTCAGCTCTATTTAGATTTGTGCATTATGGTTTTAAATTGCTACTTTGGGCTCTATTAAAACAATTTTCAAAAAGAAAATGTCACTGTGCACAAACAGGTAATTGAAAATAGCACCGGCTAGGAACAAATACAATTTTCCAAAATATTTCCTTACCTTTTGTTTAAAAGCTCAGGATTAGTATTATTTGAGTGGATTTTTTTATTTTGTACAAGTGTTAATCATGATAAAATGTCATTGGTTTGGGTAGTTGTATAATGCTTTTAAACATACCCATTTGTGCAAGAACAAATGAACTGCAGGAGTTGTGGTGTACACAAGTGAGAAATCCCAGGTAGCAGTCCATTAACCTCAGGAGGGTAGTTCGCATTATGGTATGAATGTTCATTATTTTTGTGAAGCTTACAATATTTTATTAATTCCATGCATATTCAGGTTATGGTAGGGCCATTGTGTCTATGAGTGGTAACATACTCAGTATTCAGCATCTTAAAAATATAAAATATTTTTACTCTGGAGTCACAACAATAAATCTTTCAACTCTAGCAAGCTGTATAAAGTGCATAGCTAGTGCCCTCGTGTCTTGTGCTGTCTGAAGTCATTTACACAAGTGCAAGTAATTTTGTATCATTTTATCAACATGGCCTCACTTTGCCTTCCTTTTGCCTTCCTTCCTGTAAATTCTGTGCAAAGTCCAAGACATTAATTTAACTTCAACTGGAGCAGTACTGATGAAGCTCATCAATGGAGTTTGGAGAGCTGTCAGTGACATCCTAGGCTACGTTTTCTGTAACAAAAGTTTTAGCGAAGTGATCAATACTTTCTGCTCCAAAACATTAAAAAATCCATTAGGACAGAATTGTTATGTTTCATCCTAGTTTGCTTCTGGAGCTAAGAAGGCTCTGTAATTCTCACACTAGTATTTTCTTATTGTAAAAATATTATTGGCAGGATATCAGTAGTAGGTCATTTAGTTTCTTGTATGGCTTAAAGCACTCTATTAAACACCATCCAGTGCAGTGCAGTTTTCTGCATTATATAAAATGGTAGAACTGCATGATTCCACAACCTTCTCTTCTTCTGTCCTGGTCAGATTAAGTCAGTGTCTTCACTGACTGCAGATGTACCTGGAAGGAGCAACCTGCTTTGGTAGAAAGTGGTCCATACTATTAACTTATGTGATCTTGGTCCTCTATAAAGATAAAAGACATACATAAAGGAAACCTGTAAAATAACATAAAAAACGGAAAGAATAATGAAGTTCTGAATGCTGCAGATGCTCCCAGGAAGATTTAAGGAATATTGAGGGATGAGAGGATTTTTTTTGGTAAGTCGTGCTCGAATGAACAGTTTTACAGAGCTGGCAGTGGCCTATAAGGAATTATGTGAGGTGCCTTTTATGGGGATGCAAACAAGAAAAGTGATGGACTGAGTGGTCTAATTTTATTGACCYAAGCATTTTGGAAACCAAAGTCAAGCTGACAGCGTCAGTCTGTGGCATTAAATGAGTCAACTCTGAACATTCTTGATAATGTCACATGCAGCACTGGCTGTTGGAAGGAAGCATTTCCTCTGCAGTTCATCTTTCCTTCTTATTGGTGTAGACATCAGTTGATACCTGTAGGGTGCTGGAGTGGCTCTATATTTGTTGAATTTCTACAAGATTTACCGGTGGTATAAAAAAATGGAGATGTTGATCTCTGAAATTCAATGCAGCCCGAGTTACTGAAATTGTGTTCACTTCCAGTCAGTCTTCATTCACTCACAGTCTCCAAAGAAAACTAATATGCCTTTTCAGTCAGTGTCTCTTTGAAAACTGTGTTTTGAATAAAATCCTTGATGATCGATGTTGCCCACATATGTGGTTATACAACAGCTTGGGAGATCTGAGCATGGAGCAACAGTTACATTTTGGTTATGTTTGACCCAGGGATTTGATCCACTGTTGTTACTGTGTCCAAACTAATGCCACTTTGCTTCACATAAGGAAGTTACAGGGAAAAATGTCTTTAAATGTCTCTCAGCTGTACTGTGATCATGTGCTTTACAGCACTCAGCACTCAGATGCTGTGTAAGCTATCCTACAGAGCACAGGTGATTCAATCCAACTGTTTAACTTTCCTTGAGAGTGAGTCAGGAGCACGTGCTTAGTCAGATACAGCTGAAAGTCTGTTTAAGAAGCTGTTCTGCATTGCCTTTGAGCTCTGATTGTTTGCATTCCCGTGTGGCTGACCATACAGACTATGTATGAGAGGTAGTTGAGGTTCTCCTGGAAAAACTGTCTGCTTTCATACCTTCTTAGCACATTTTAGTTAGACCAACATTGATGTATGAGGTTGTGCCTTAACTGAGGGATTGTTCCAAAGTCCTTGCATACTTAAATCATAAATTTTAGAAGCAAGTAATATGTATTTATAATGTATAGGTACAGACTCTAGCACAACACAGGGAACAGTAGTGGGAACTTGGGGTGTCTAAATGTTACTATACTATGCATAGTAATATCATAATTTAAAACATGATTTCTTCAGTTTTATTCTTTTCCTAAGCCATTACTCATCTTGACTGCACTGGGTATTATGCATGAAGACAAACTTAATCTTTGTGGAAAAAGTGTTAGCTTGGGATTTCCCATGTCAAAAAGTGCATGTTGTTTAATAATGTGTTCAGACCACATTAGCTTCAGACTAAAGGCTTTTGTGTTGTTTTTTTTGTGTGCTGTGTGTTACTCAGTAAGACACACACATACACACACGCACATACCAACAGAACAACCTGCAGGGGAAAATGAAAAAACTCCAGCCTTAAAGAAAGATAATCAAAGTTTACACAAAGGCAATGTTGTCAAATATGTAAGTAAGTGGTTAAAGAGGAGCAAGAGGAAAATATTTAAATGCATAATGTATTCATTTTTACCAGCTAATGAAGAGAACAGTTTCTTAGCTTTCTCTAGCGGGAAAGTAGAGCAAAAGAACTTCCTTTAGCCCTAGATTCTATAGAAACAATATTCTCAAAACGTCTCTATGCACCAAAAATAACTTGATAGTACCTTGTGGAAATGGAACTTATTCAGAGTTTTCCATCCTGCACAAAACAGTAATGCTATTGAAGAATAAGAATTTAAATTACATACAACATTAAATTCTTCTGGTTTGGTAACTGAACATTTACTCCTGCTAATGAAGTGAGAGATTGCAAAGACCATCTTCGCAGCCTCATAACCCCAGTCAAAGTCCCTGATGTTCACCATCCTCAGGTGCTACATGTACCCATTCCTTAATTTTCCTTGGCCTGGGTTCAACTGAGTTCTCCTGTTTTCCTTGGTGTCTCTGGCATTTCTCCTCAGCATGAACACTAGAGAGCTGAACCTGATTCCGGGATGGACTGGGGACAGCACAACTCCCTTCTCATCACATGAGCTGACCTTCATGCTACACCTAGGACTGCCTGTAGCAATCCTAGGTACAGCCCCATAGCCTTCTGCCCTCTTCTACCCTGATGAATCCTGTCAGATGAGCTACTTAGCTTCCTTTTTCCTTCTTTTCCCTTTCCCTTTTCCTTTCTTCCAGGAGAAACCTTCAGGACTGGCACAAATCATTCCCCAGACACAGTAGTAACTGAAGAAGCCTTTTTCCAGAAGTTAATTGTGTTAGTGCTAGGACATAAGCTCTAATTCTTCAAGGATTGGTGTTAGTTGAAACACAGAATTTGAAAAGTTTCCTCTATCCTTGAAAACCCAAGAGATATACGAATCTCAGCAAAACAGTAACCATTCTGGATTCTCTTTTATGCATGAGTTCCCTCATGCTTTGGGATTTTATCAGGATGTTGAGGGCATCCAGCATCCTCTTCTGCAACTAGCATCTCCTCCCAGTCATCACACCTTTTTTTCTCCTCTCTGCAGTGAATTTCTCTTCCCCAGCTGCTCCAGTCATTAAATCTGCAATGAAAGCATGTCCCTTTTGTTACTGTCCTGCCCTCAAATTCCTTTTGTTTTTATCAGCCCCTGCTCTGTAATTTACACCTTGTTTTCCTCTTTGTGAATTTTCCAGATGCCTTCTGCTACCCTACTATTATCAGCTTAGGACCAAAGTAGACCTCCTTTTTTTTGTGTGTGTGTGTATCGAAACCCTAAAAACTAGAGTTCTGTCTTTCATTATCTATGGCCTCATCTTCAAGATAGTGGGCAGTAATCTACCAAGGACTTACCTAGTTCGTGGCTGATTCATTACACACTGAGGCATTAAATATTGAGCAATTTTACATAGTTAACCAGAATTCCTAAATTACATGTGGGCAGGTTCCTCAGCCAGTCACAGCTGATTATGTTTCAGTTACTGATGAATAGTAGCACAAAAGAAAAAAAAAAAGATATGCTTCTTTCCAGGATTGTTTTACCAGCAGGTCTGTGTGTCATGTTGTAACCATTCTAACAGCATGCTTATTTAGCTACTGGAACTGATTTATGCTCAGAGCTGCACGATATTGTTAGAGGAATAATCCACTCATTTCCCACAAAGTTTAATTAAAAAGAATGATACCATTATATTTCATGTGTATCTATTTTAATGTCTTCTTGCATATTGGGTGTCATTACTCTTCATGATTTCTGTTATTTGTTTTACAAACATGCAAGTCAAACAATAATTATGAATAATGTAGGTCACTCAAAAGAGCTGAGGGTGAGAAATGTTCATCCAGTTGTTCTATTTCTAGAAAATCAGAGAGAAGTGTTTGAATAGTGAAAGTCTCCAAGGTAAAATATACCCATTGCTCAAAATTTCTAATGTGCCAGCAGCTGTTCAAGGGTTATCTCTGACAAAGAGATAACCCATCTCTGGTGTATAACCAGTTCTGGGAGATCTGTTGTCCAGTTCTGTTGTTGTCTGAGGGCTTGCTTAGCGCTGGTGAGCAGCCAAGGAGTGATGTTTCCTTCCTGTGTTCTCTCTAGCTGTAGTATTTAGTATTTAGATCTGAGTTTCTGGGGGTCGCAGTCTCTTTTGAGGAGTAGTTACTGAAAATTGTACCCGGGGAAAGCAAGGGCCTTTCTGCATCCATACTTCCTTCCTTTGTGACAGGGTTGTAGGACTGTACTGAGAAATAATTCCTGTCTGAAAGCCTTTTTTAAAAAAAGCAGTCATTCGGAATAATAATGATAATATGAATAATACCCTGTCTGTGCACTGCTGTCTTGAAGGCATTGCTTTAGTTTTGGTGAAGCTGCCGCGGGAAGCTTCCTCTCATTTTGTTAAAGGTGAACACTGTCTCTTACTCTGATTTTTCACCTGCTAGCCTAGTGCCAATCTCCTGAGCTGCTCTTCCTACCTAATGTCATTCAGCAGTGCTGGTTATGTGCCATTCACAGTAATTTCCTCTGTCTTACCCATCCAGAATGTATTCATTGTCATTTGACTCATAATGTTTGCTGAGGGAGCCATTTGGAAATAGGGAAAGTAACTGAAGAAATTCTAATATGGGAGAAAGTGCCCATAAAATCATTCCTTTTAATCCTACAAATTAGCAGGAAATGTGACGACTTACATCCAGACCTAAAATCTTGGATTGTTATTTATTAATTCAGGATTTGGTCTGCAGATAGCTAAGATGATAGACTTGAGTTTGGCTACTCAGGTTGTTTCTTTTGAGACTTGCCAACTTAACGTTTGTTCTGTTTTCTAAATGTGTTTAACTTTAAAGCCTACAGTACCTAGCATGATACTGGCATATCTTCAAATGAATGATAAGTCAATAGGATAAAAATAAACCAGACTGTTTCCATGTCTTGAATATTATCATCTGTGGTATAATATTATTCCTTTTTGTCTATTAGAGCTCTGAATTATCAATGACCCAAAGGCTTTTTTATTCATTAAAATAATTGGTTTTACCTTTTTATTCTTCTAAGGCCAGTGAATTTAAAATTCTTATAATTTTGCCTAAATGAAAACATATATTATGCAGTAGGCAAAAAGATGCATATGTAATTAGTCTATGATTATCTTGCTGTTAAAATAAATCTAAACAAATGAGATTTTTATTGTTTCAGTGCAGACTATCTGGATGGTAAATTATTCTAAATCAGTCATGAGCCACAGCCCATTCAAGTTTGTTCATAAAAGCATAGGCAAATATGTAGCTTTTATTATTCTTAAGTATAGGGTTTTTTTCATTCTTGATAGCTTTTTCTAGTCATAGGTAGTAAATGCAGCTATATTTTACTGCTTTGTATACCAGATATGTCAGCCTGATAGTCTTTAAAGCACCAAGATACAATTTGATTTTACAGCTTTAAATAACTGGGTGTCTTGCAGAAGCCAGTGTAAGTAAATGGTATCACTGAAATTAGATAGAAACATAAGATGAACTCTGTGTCAATCTGTCTTTGAACTCCAGAAGCCTACTGTAAAGGGCAATAATGCATGGCCATAGGATGAGTAAACAGTGTACGCTCCTTTAATGATGGAGAAAGGGCACTGTGTGTATGCACACACAGAGATTGACTACTGTGTTCAGAAGGTGTGAGTACAAACATGCCTGAGTTGACTTTAGGGTATCTGCTTTGAGGATGATAGAGCTATAAAGATGCAGGGGCATCAACTTCAGCCACCTGAGTTGGGCCCTGCTGGTGTGCCTTCCCACTAGCTGCTACGTTCAGACCTATCAAGATTCATACTGTGCCTGAGACTCAGTCAATGTGTGGTGGACTAGAGTGAATGAGATTCGCATTGCTCCTTTTGTGCGTACATTACCTTGCAGAAGCAGCTACCTCTCTGTTGAACAATCTGAACTGCATGGACCCCCTAAAAAAGTAGTAGCCCCCCAGAAAATAGTATTCTGTCATGTTAAAATCTGGTTTAGCTTGCTCTGCGGTTACACAAATATCTGAGCCAGCATGAGAAGCATCAGAGCTAAGGAGGTAAGGTGAGAGAGGATGACTAAGGGGCACCAAGCCTACATCTTTTCAGGAGGACTTAACAGTATTGTTTAATCCTTACCTAGTAGAAATAATAACTAATTTCTGGTTACTAGTTAGTTAATATTTACATTGTGCAGCATCTTATGATGTTTCTATAACCTAAAAAATTTGTTATGCATTTGGTTTTCTTATTATGAAAATTAAATAAATTTTACAAAGAGGGAGCTGGAAACATCTCACATAGCACTTACAGTGTTCAACTGGAAGAAATCATCTTAGGATTCTTAGCAGCTGGCTTTAGATTAGTACCACAAAATGCCCCTTAGATGGTTTAGAATATAAGAAAATAATTTACCCTGTGTGAATCAGTTAGCCAAATGCAATAACTGACACTTTGCTGTAGAATTACAAAACTACTGGTTATTCAACCCTAAAATACCAAGCTTTGGACTCACTGTTTTTTCTTTCAAACTGTAACTGGTTTGGGTGGAGGTTTTATCTGCTATCAAATGTAAGTGTCACCTCATATCAGTAGCTGAGCCTGGCATATTGATTACAATTGGCCATATAGATAAATGAGTGATATGTTGTTCTATTTTGTGGAAGATGTCAATCTTATTCTATTCCCAGTTCTTCTACAAGTGACCTTGTAGATTTTCTTTTCATTTAGCGACAAACAATTTAATAACATTGCTTCTTAAGGTCAGGGAGAAAATTCCCTAGTAGAAATGTTTTGTACTGGAAAATTGAGCTGAATCAACGTTTAACGAAATCAAAACCTTACAAGGGACTATAAATTTTATATAAAAGGGGTTTTGACAGGCTATTATCAAGATTTTTAATGCTCTTGACAGATTTTTAATGTCTTAAAATGTTTACAGAAAACCTTTTTTTGGAACATTGAAAGAGAATCTTTTGGAATATTTCACTTTGTGAACAGTTCTGATATTTTTCTTTCTGATTCATGATGAATACAATGTTTAAAACCTTAGAACTTTGAGAAAGATGGACAGTTTCATATTTGACCAACACTGGCCAACTCTATGATGACACTTGATAGCAGTGGCACTGACGTACATACTGAATAGGATTCTGAATGAAAGAGCCAAATCAGTGTGTCTCCCTCATAGAAATAAACAGTTCCAAGATAGAAATCTCCCTCCAACTGTCCAATGGGGATGAGTTGTGTTCTGTTAACAAGATTCATGAAATAATGATGCGTGCAAAAAATATATTGTTTCCATTTTAACTGGACAGACAGTGACCTGTAACTCAGAATCAGATAAACCCTTACCTTAGGGTGATCAAAGATCAGTAGAAGTTGCTTTGAAAAAATGGGCTAGGAGCAAGAAATATAATGAGGGAATGTTTGAGGAAGAGCTTCTGTTGTCAGGATACTGCACTGAGAAGATAGAAGTCTTCAAATATGGCACAAAGCCTGAACAATTCAGACCTGTATTGCTACATATTGCTGCAGTTCCAGCAAGTACAGTGAAACTTTGTATTACGCTCTAGAGAAAGATTTACTTTTGCATGTTTCCTCCTTTGCCTTGGGAACAACTGTATGCCTGGAAAAATGTATTAGGCACTAACATATGACTAATCTGTCTTGCTGATATGTTTTTACTTTTGTTTAGAAGGACTTAGAGCGGGGGCTTGTCACAGTTCTCCAAGTTAACCTCTCTAAGTGAGGTTTGAAGTCACAGATTTCTTCGTGTAAGCCATACTGTTCTTTTATAACTTTTATATACTGTTGCTCTGCATCCAACAGCTATAATGGAGCTGTCAATTCAGGTAGCACAAGTGTGATCTTCTTCCAGTGTTGTTCTCTTTGCTCTTGACCTGCAGCCAAAGAAACTTGCGTGAGCTTCCTTCTGCAGTAAACACTTCTACTGTGAATCCAACTGTTCCCAGTCATGGGATAAGAGTCACAGGCATCGGTCACAGTGAGGAGGACTTAAGAGCTTCCTCCACTCACTTTCCCTGCAGTGCTGCTGGTCCTTGGAGACCAAGGGAGCTGTTTTCTGGTTCAATCTTATTCTTCTCATGATGGTTCTTCCTGGCAAACTTCAGTGTTTTATTGTCTGGCCTTTTCCATGTGATATATTGTCACCTGTAAGATATATAGAGTCCTTTGCTATATATTAGTCCAGCTGAGAACTATAACACAAATAATTTACTGCTCCGGATATTTTCTAATCTTCTCTTCATGCCCATAATCCAGAGGAAGTAAAGACACTGAAGAAAGACCTTAAAAAACATCTTCTATGTATGAAGTGCAATGACACAATATGAGGGATTCAGTATTCAATGTTAAATAGGCCAATAGGTATAAACTGGGTGCCCAAATTTTGACATATGGTGTCTTATTAATGCAGCCAGATTAATAGTGCAATATTTAAAAGCATACACCACCTTGCTGTCACTTGTTCATGACTGCTTATCATGTGATCTGTAAATGTCTTGCAACTGTGAAAATCAATCTTGTTACGTAATGTGTCACTATTGCTATATGAACTACAACAAAGCTTGAAAACACTGATCACAGATTTAAAGTTAAACAGTTTCCAGGAAAGTTATGGGGAAGATTATCCTTACATAAAAAAGCACACACATACACACACACACACACGCACACACACACACACACATGTATCTTATTCCATAAATATAGTTGTATTAAGAGAATATAGACAGGGTTTTGGTTAAGCACTTGTGTAAGGAAATGGCAGCATTAGAGTTGCAACCTCAATAAAAATTCTCTCCTATAGAGTTTCAGGACTGTAGTACAATTTCCTCTTCCTACATCTTTCATGGTATTTTCCAGCCAATACAAAGTGTTGAACAGTTATCTCTGTAGTATGTATAATTTTAGTAATTTTTATATGCCTGTCCTATCAACAGAATCCCTATATCTTTATAGGCAGAGCTGTATATAAGTCTTCTGTGAGATATTTTAACAATCTGGTCAGGAGATGTTTATTATAAATTTTCACCCAAATAGTGCATCCTTACTGAAGAAAACTCTAAGAGAAAAAATAAATTCAAAATTAATTACATGTACAAAATGGTCTTCCTGTAGATTTTTGGAGAAGCAGCATGTTTTTATAACTTAATTGCAACCTTAAGTATACAGTCAGGTAGCCAGTACACATGGAAGTTTTCACTGATGATACTTTCATACTATTAATCTGCACAGGTGGAATTCATATCTTGCAGGTACTGTGGGGAGGGCAAGAGAACAAGGAAGCCTTTGTTCAAATATACGAGAAAAGGATGCAATCCTATAAGTAAAGATACTACTGTATATGAAAAAAGGACAAATGTTGGAGTTTTGGTCACAAAAATATTTTTACATTAATGCCTCTGGATGGTATTTTTGTTCATTTGTTAGAGGAAAAAAGTAATGATGCACCATTGCCAGACGTAAGGTTCAGCTCTGCTCGCAGCTTTCATCTGCCTTGTATAGTTGGCAACTATGATACTCAGGCAACCTATGCAGTGAGGTGTTCTTCAGCTACAAACTTTACAAGCTCAGTGCTGTTGTTGAAAAGGTATTCATGTGTGCAAGGTAATTTTTCAAAAGCTCAGAATTGCAAAAGGAGAACAAATTTCCACCGGATCACTTGTATCCATTGTGTAAATTAGGGTTTGAAGGGATCTTGTTATAATGTTTTTTGAAATCATTCTAGAGAGGTCTGTTATAAAAATTCTTACCTATTTTAATCCACATAGGACCAGTAGCTGATACTTTGGAAGGGCATTCTAGAGAATTCCTTTTGTAGGATAAGCAGGCCTTTTGTGTAATTAATTGATCAATCTGATAACACTTAGTTTTGTCCTAGCTGGCATTTTTGCAACAGAGCAATTCTAATCCGTGACACTGAAAAGAATGCTTGGAGTAAACCTAACAAGTCTCATCAAGAAAATGTGTCAGACATGAACTGCTTCAGAGGTAACAATGCCTTTGCAAAAGTAGAGTTAGGCACTGCTTTAAGAATATGGGGAACTTTTCACAATGTGAATCAATTCAGAATCAAGTCTTGGATAAAGGAATTTGAGCTATGTATTTTGTACTTTAAAACTACTTAATGCCTATCACTGATTCATTTTTTCCTTATGTCTAATTTATATTAAGATTTATCATTATGAAGAACTACTTTAAAATTATTTTACTTGTTGTATCAAAAGTACATTAAGAAAATCCAGATAATCAGTCTGACTCTCTCATTTTGTACCAGGCTGCCATCAGGGTAGAACTGACATTTTAAACTGTTTTAGCAGCTTACAGAATGTAAAAAATAGTAACAGTCTAATTGCACATTTTCTGCAGGAAATTTTGTTCTTTATAAATATAAATCCAAAATTGCTACTATTTTTCTTAGAAACCACCTCATGTCCTGCTTTGTTCTTCATTTTCCGGCATTTGTCAAACCATGTGCTTCTCCATCAGTATTTTACTCAGTTTGATTTATCAGATTTAGCAATTTGTTGCTATAAAAGTCAACATTTATATGCAACAACACAGTAGCATACATATGTTTTGAAATATCTCTCTTCATAGTCACAATGATTTCTCCATGTCATATGCCACTGCAAACAGCAAACATTACATATCCTCTGAAATATCTGTTCTGGTGCGATGCAAGGCTCTTAGTGAACTTGTGTAATTCATAAACTAATGGAAATTCTTTTGGTGAAGTCCTTTTCCCCATTTTCTCTTTCACTTGGATAGGAACGTTGCACTGGAGTCTTACTGGGTTCTGCTAAGAGGATAATTCTGAAAGAATCTACCTCTACCCATAGTGCATAGGAATAAAAGAATGTGCAGGTCAGAAAAATCAGGATATTTGCTTTTGTCTCTGTAGCTCAGGCTTCAGAACTTTGGAGTAACAATTACAAAGAAAGCCCTGCTTTCGGTCAGCTGAGAAAAATGTCCATTTTGGACAGATTCTCCAGGATATTTAGCCGCAAGGCTCTAGTAAATTTCTAGCAAAATTGTACAGACTGCAATTTTCAGGGCTTATTTTGTTTTTTTGTTTTGTTTTGGTCACATTTTTGGACAGATTTTCAGCACAGATAAAGCCTTGTTTTCAAAGCTATACTTCTTGCAACTTCCTAGTTCTTGATCCAAGTCACAAGGACTTCCGCAAGAGGTTGCCAGAACTTTTTTGTAACATTAAAAAAGATGATGTTGCTATTATAACTTCATACTCAGAAGTGGCTGTACTTTTTTGATTGAAACAAAAACAACAATTATGAAGTCAGACTGAGTCATTTACCTGACATTGATACTGCTTTTGGTATATCTGCTGAAAATAGTTTTCTATAATGGGACAAGTTATCTGACTCATTATGATTTGTGACACTATCAGACTCACCTGCAATATAGAAAGTGGATTCTGATGTAGTCATATATAATAGAACTGTATTTCCTATTAAATTGCTCTAAAATGAATCTTGTTTCACTTCCAGATTTGGGAATTTTAGCATTATAATTCTAGGAGTATAATTTTGACCAAGATCACACTGAGTTGTCCATGGGGTTCTTCCTGTTCTTTTTAAGCTTTCCTTATCCATTGATCAGTTTAAGTCATTTGCCATTTGATTTCATTATCTTTTGATCTACTTCAGAATTCTCATCCACATAAATATATTTTAATATATTAGCAGCTTTGTGTCTTTATTTCTAACTTCTTTACTTTTCTGTATAAGAAATATTACTGAACTGTATCATATATCAAATTTTACTCAACTGGCTTGAATGGCTTTTTATTTCAGTGTTTTTTATCAGAAATAATTGATTCTTAAGATATTATGGAAACTTAAGGTGTGGCGCAATGTGCCCTCTTTCTACTACATTTCCTGATTTATTGCAATGCCTGTCAAGCTGAAGTTAAACGAGACGTCTTAAGAACTGTGGTGTTCATCAGAGGCTTAAAAGTTAAACACCTGTCTCTGGGAATAGAATTCATCAAGTTGTCTGCCTCACAGTGCACCCAAATACCTTACAGGTTCTAGGTGTAAGATTCATTCCCATTTCAGTATTTATAACAGGAAGTATTCTAAGTTCTGGGATGCCTAAATTAACAAAGGCTATGTATGACGGAAGAAGGCATGCTTCTGAAGCACTGTCTTTTGCATGATATTAAATACTTCTGTGAAACTGGAATTCAGGGCCAGAAAGTTCTTTCTAAAACAGGGTTGGAGGACTAAGACAGGAGGGCAAAGTTTTAGGATGTTACACACTACTGCACAAATTATTTCTCTTTTATATCCAATCATCATCTAGTGTGAAGTGCAAAAACTCTTGCTTATCTCCCTCTCTTCAGCTGACTTTGCTGAAGATTGCAGTCAGACCAACTTTTTAATATTCTTCTGGCTCCATTAAACTTGCATTCCATGTTACATGTTCAATGGGAGGGGTTAAATGTGCTGTTGTCTAGAACATCCTTCTCCCTTCTCCTGYACTCAACAGTATTCTGTTTTTCTGGGATGTAAGACCTCTGGGTTCAACCCCCTTAGGCTATGGCCTATTCACCGGTCACCTCAGCTAACAAGAACTCTGTAGAGTTTGCTCCATAGCATATCTTTAGGCATTTAAGATGCCTGAAGAAGCATCTCAGCAAAACTGGTAAGAGCTTTCCTGAGTTGTTCCCCTGAACTTAAGTTCTTAGAGCTGTTAAACTGTGATTTAGGTGCATAAATACTTTGATGATGTCCACCTGCTTTGTTGACCTTCATTTAGATAAAGATTTTCATGCTTTAGAAAAAGCCTGTCTTTTTGTCTTCAGCTGCCATGCCATCAGTTGTACGTTTGGTCTTCATTCAAGAAACGCAAACATGATCAATTTTCTTCAATTCTAAATGCATTCAGCAGTATTGCACTGACAACTGTCCAGAGTTTGTCTCCTGAGAACCTTCTTTTTCTCTTTGTAGAACTTCAAGCTTTTTTTCTCAGTTTCTGAGTAATTAGTGTTGGCTTACTATCAAAGAATACAAAAACAGGAAGAAGCATCCCCATCTTTGCTCTTATGATTGCTCAATCTCATTTATCTCTGAAGTACTCCTACTCCTGTCCATTGTAATAAGAGCAAGATGAAATGAACCTCATATGAAGGTTCAGATGAGAGATTCCTTTGGTTTAATATTTGATCATTCATTTCTCCCACAATGTGGTAATGTCACTTTTATTATGAAGTTCACTAAATTAAGTGAGCAAAGTTGAGGCAGGTGGCCGTTTTGCAGCTCTGATGACTGTTCCCCTTTATGAATTTACAGAAAGAGAGAAGCTGCACTAGGATAGCTCCTCAAGCTTTATTCATTCTAATGACAGCTGGCTTGTATATATGTATTTATCAATTAGGATAGAAGGTTGCTTTTTAAAAAATGCATGCATAATTAAAAAATCAGTTGTTCAATAGCTGCTTTCAAGTATTTTTAGCTTCCTTAGTTCATTTTTCACACAATTATTGCTAGTTACTTCCAGAAGAATTCCAACAATCTTTCTCTTATCTTTCATTCCACAATTTAAGAATGAGGAAAAGTGTCTACTTAGAACAATTTGTACTTCGGGTCCTTTGTTTTCTTTCTTACTGTTAGCTTAGTAAATTTAAAAGTAAAGATTCATGCAGTTTTCCATTAGCAAAAAGCATGTCCACTTCCTTCATGTTGTTCACAATGAACTAGTCTTTGGTATTGAAACTGCTATAATAATTTTTTCCTTTCATGTTCAATTGAAATGTGTATTATGAATTGTTTCATGAAACACTTTTAAAGCAAAATTTCACAGCTGGGCATTATGAAATATGTTTTAGAGAATAACAGTGAGATAGAAAATTGCCACAGAAAATAGATCTCTTTTTTTCTTTACTTGAATAAGTTGTTGTCAGATTAAAGCTGAGTTTTTCACCTGTGCTACAATAGCATCAAGTCTGGAGCTCCAGTGAAGTAAACAGAGTGACTGTGCATTGATATCCGGTAAAAATGAAAACAAATGTTAGCCCTGAGATTTAGTTCAGCTGTCTTCTTGCTAGGCTTCCAGTTGTCTGCTACTTACAGTTTGGCAGTGGGATAGAGCATGGAAGATTTATTGTTTCCCTCTGCTGCAAGGAGCTTTAATAAGCTGGGAATGTTTAAAGTGGTTGAGAAAAATTCACAGAATGTTTGTGCTTGAAAACTTACAGGTTTTATATTATTTGCAGTGGAAAATCTTCAGGGCTGGAGAACCTTTAGCTGGCTTTGGAAATAAGAAGTCTGGTCAGCTCTTAAGCAGAATGTTTATTTTCATATTCCTTTTCCTAAAATTAGAAAAATAAAAATGAAATAAGAATCAAAACAAAGCTTTAAGAGCACTCAGAAATTAAAGAAATGCAGACTGAATAAGACAAAATATATAGGGTTAGAGAAATGTGGCTGGGTTAACATTATTACTTCTCTTCCATCATTAAAATAATACAGGTAGGTCAAAGAGACTAGGCTGGAATTAATTATCAGTAACATTCAGTGCTGGGCAAAGGATCAACCCAAGTCTGTGTACCATAGAAAGTGATGTATAAGCATTATGTTGACCCCATGACTTTCCCCTATTATATATATCCCTGCATAAGTGCGTCCAAACAAACAAAAGCATCTCTGTAGCTTCTTCTGTATGAGAGACACAGGTGCTTTTGTTATGTCTCCCTGAGTTAAATTTGCAGCTGCGCTTAGCTGCACATTGCCGATAGCAGTGTATGACCCTAAATTGTAGCTGAAGGACTAGCTTACATCAGGCAAGCCTGAGTGGATTTCAGAGGAGTAACTAATGCCGAGTTGGGGGCACTGAGGACGGAAGCTGCAATGCAGAGAGGGAATTGCAGCTGGGGGGAGAAGGGGAACCTGTTGCATGTTGTTATTGTAGCAACGGGAGGGGAACTACTGCTTCAGTGTGGAGAAGCAGAGGTGGGAGTGTTACCATAGCAACAGATGGAGAGCTTTCCTGATTTGGGTAAGTTGGAAAAGCTGCTGTCATTACTTCTAATTACCTGCCTGGCATTAGGCAGGTAGATAGAACATGGCAGGAGTACCTGTGTTATCACCTACATATATTGCCTATATTGCCTCTGGGTTAAAGTGAAACTGTGCTAAAGATAAAGCATTTTTCCTACATGAGCTACACTCATTTTAATCTCTTGGGTTTTTTTTATTGACAACAGTATAAACAGTTCATAAGTAATAGCAAAATTACATTTTATTCTTTCATGTATAGTGTAAACATTATATTCTGTTATCAGTTATTAATCATGCAGTGCTAGAACAGATGCTGAGTTAGGGAGTGAGTTTAAACTGTAGTAGGGAGTGAGTTTATCTAAACATCATTACATTAATATGTTTCATTTTTCTTAATGAGCTTTGCAAAATAAATCTTACAATTTTTCTTCAGGTGCTCTCATTTTCTTTCTGAAGAAACCAGGTATTGGAAATGTCTGATAGGCTCCTTTAGAATTATCCCAGTTGAGGAGCAATGAAGTTTGCGAGTCTAAGAGGAATGTGTTTATATAAAACTCATAGGAACAGCCCAGACTCCTGAAATTGCTATCATTGTTTGGCCCCGTGAATGGCAATCAGCCATCTGCTATTTGATCTGGTGTCACATCCCCTGAAACTGGGACAATGAAGAATTACTGATGTCAATAGCTGATTTAGTATGAGTCTCAGAAAAAAAAGAATGGACTAAAATCTCAGGGTAGTTAGTTTTTGATCAGGTTTGAGCTGAAGAGTAGAGTCTTAAAGGGAGACAGAGCTATTTTGAGTGTCAGACCACCAATGACAAGAAGGCTTGGTAGGAAGCCTGACCTGGATGAGTGAAGCCCAGGAAGTATCTTGGAGTCATCTGCAAAACCAGATCAAAATTCCTGCAAATGCCCAGGAGGTGAAGAAACTGAGACAGGGACAGACCTCCAGGTACTTCCTTTTGAAAGGTCCCTGTGGTTGTGATGTGAAACCTGGCTGACGCCTGAAGCCTTTTGCCTTCTTTATTTGTCCCAGAAGAAGTAAACTGTGAGCCAGAGTGTCCTCAAAGTTAGATATATATAGTCTCTGAGGCTATGTATTTGGAATATGAAGTCTCGACTTCCAGGCAGAGGGACTTTCTACCAAGCATACTTCTAGGAAGGCAGAACCAGAGAGGGATTTGCTTTTGTCTTACCCGGCAGTGCTGAGGGAAGCAGTGCCTGCTTGGGCTGCTCAGCAGGCCGAGAGCAGAAGGTGCCTGCATACAGCTGAGACTCTCACTGCAGAGTGTCTCTCTATGCCTATGTGGCAAAACAGACTTCTTATTTTTGAAGTGGTTAAACATTTGCATTTCCCTCAAGTGCAGATGAGGGCATTAACAAATGAGCTTTTTCTAATACTTTGTGCAAAGCTGGCTTTTTTGCACATCTTGAATTTCTGTTGAATGACAATAAGCAAGGGTTTTTAAAAATACCCAGTCAAATATTGCTATGAATACAAGATAAAAACCCCTCACTGTTGTTTCATCTATTTACTTGATTTCTGTCACCCATGACCTCATCCTTTTGTTTTGGATCTTATATGTGTTGTAATGAACTTAGGCTTTGTGAACTGGGCATGTCTATTCTGCTGAATCAAAGATGGCCAGAGACTAATATTTGTCCCCAAGACTGAGTAGCTCAATCTGGTGTATGTCTACATTTCTTAGGGTTAGCTGCCTCTGTGGCAGATTTGCCATGGAAAGGACAGGGTCAGGAAGTAAGGTAGTAATGAAGCAAGGTGAATGACAGGCTGTGCAGTGCTTGAGCTTTGTTTCTAATCTTCCTTTGTTTAGCTGTGTGGGTGCCATCACTACCTCAGTACTTCTTTTGGGGAAAAGCGCAACAAATGTAAAATTGTGTGTATTTATTATTTTTACGCTTGAAAATGTTCACTGATGGGTGACATACAGGATAAACCTCTTGTTTCAAACAGGAGAGGGTTTGAAGGACTGGAGTTTAAATCGCTGATGAGGTATAGCTTTCCTGCACAGCCCTGGAGAAGACATTGATGTCTTTGATATCTGAATTTCCCAAAAGGAAAATGAAGATTATACTTTTTTTTTTTTCCTAACCAGAGTGTTGTAAGAATAAATGTGTAACTTTCTGGGACACTTGGATACTGTAGTAGGCTGATATGAGTTCTTAAGATATAGCATAGCCTCAAGGGGATACCCTAAAAATGACAGTGGAGGGGGACATCTGCAAAGGATTTTTTTCTAACTGGTTTTACCACCTGCCTACACAAAAAATGCTCCTTACCATCTCTGCACTCACTCATAATGAGTGAGACCATCTCCATACCTGATCCTTCAGTGTAAGATGGATGTTTGTTTTTTCATCATTGCCCTGTTACCCATTACTTTATAGCTATCTTGTACTAAGAAAAGTGACAATATGCATTAAACCACTATGGTAACCTCTGTTTTTTTTTAGCTTGCCAAGAGCATAAAAGGTGTTTCAAAACGTTCTTCCACTTCTTTGGCAAAAAGGCCCTCTCTCCCTCATTAAAACAAACTCTTTCTTTAATACAGAGATTATTTGCATAATGGCTTGTTGCGTGCAATCTCTAAGAGTGCATTTATTTTCATGAACAAACAAGATTAGCTAACACTTCAAAATGTACACTTAGAAAGTTGATTCATTTTTTGTTGTAATATGTGAATGCTGTTAAGTATCTTTATAATTTGTTTTATAACCTTTTCAGATATCAAATAGTCTTAGGAGATCTTAATAGTGCACTTTATTATATAAAGTACAGCCATTAATGTATGTTCACAGACTATTAACATTCTCTTTCTTTGTTTCTTCTGTTCAGTGTTATTTCTTTACTATCTCCACAAGAGTTAAGCTTGTCCTTGTGCATTTGTCTTACTAAATTTACAAGTTAGTAACCTTAGTTTCTTACCACATGGAATTATGCATTTGAAGTCTCTCTTCCTCTGTAACTCATATTAAACCCAACCTTTCTGCTGTCCCAATAAAGCCTTAAATTACAGGTCAGAGTGGACACTGCAGTTTCTCTGTCAAATCCAATGGTACTCCAGTAACAATCTCCTGACTATTTCTGATTACTATTTTGAATTATGTTGTCTGCTAGATCCAGTGACCCAAAGTCTGCCCTCTACCATGTATCCCCCATCTCTACTTCCCCTGCCGTTTCTTGCCTATTTTGGACATCCCTCTTTTTAAGCTGGCACAGTTTAAGAACAGATAGTTATGGCTCATCACAGACAAAGTTTATCATCAAAATCCCAGGCACTGTCTGCAACAGGATATGAACATTAGTCCTCTTGACACATCAAGAGGCGAGCCTATGTAAGTGCAGTTATGGAGCAATCATAAGAACCAGGATGTCTTTGGGAATGTTGTAGAGGAGACAAAAGCCAGCAAAAGAGTCCCAAAATAAATGTGAAGCAGCAGTAATGAGCAACAAGAATGAAGAGTATTCCACCAAAAGGGGTGGGAAGAGAATAGAAAATCTACAAATGATTTTCTGAAGTGGGCTGCATGCCTTCTGATTTCCTGCTATGTTTCTGACTGTGGAATGGTTGAGTGAACCAGACGAGATAATCCATCAGTGCAGAGTGAGGAGGAGATACGTAGGGATCTGTGGGGATGGGCCAGGACAAACATCTAAACATCTCTATCCTTTCCTCTTGCTGAGTGTCAGAAGTTATTTGGAATCCAGCAGGACAGGAGCTGGCCTCCAGGGAGCCAAGATAGGTGCAGTGAGACGGACAAATGTTTCCTCATGGAGGAAACTTAAGAGTTTATCTTTCTCAGCAGGATAGAGGCTGTACCTTCCAAAGACCCTCAAAATGAATATGCAAACAAAAACAAAGAATAACGGTACATGAATTTTTTTAATTGCATTTTTTGGTTTTTGTGTGAGGTTAGCTGTCTTTCACCCTTTAGAATAGCAAGAAATCAATGAAATAATCTGCTGAAGCAGCCAGAAAGCAACACTGTAGTGAAGGTGGACAGCTTATGTCCTTCTTGCTCTGAGATTCCTGTTGAGGCTGTGATGGGAAGAGGCAGATAAGGCATAATCCCTGGCTGTAAAAATTAGCTTTTTTTTTTTTTTAACTCAGAGTGTTCAGCAATATAGACAATTCTGATTTCTTTCTGAAATACTTTGTCAGTGTTAACCTGAATAGCCCTTATTTCCCTGGTGACAATCTCAGTGTTGGCTTTGCTTCTTTCATTTTATTTTCTCCATACAACCATTATGCCTGTAGCTATATGAAAGTGTCAAAGCAAACTCTCACAAAGGAGCAAGTTATCCAAAATATTTCTAATAAAAAACAGTATGAAGAGTCTTCACAGATATATATTTTACTACCACTGTAAAACTAGTTATTCTTTGTTTTGGTTTGTATATTCATTTTGAGGATCTTTGGAAGGTACAGCCTCTATCCTGCTGGGAGAGAGAAACTCTTGAGTTCTTCCACCTCTCAGAGCCTATTACTAGTAAGAATAGAAGCTGGAGGAGGAGGAGGAGGACAGAAAATGGAAACAAAGCAGACTGGTAGAGAACTGGAAGGTGAGCCATGATGTGCCATTGTTTCTGCCACAAAACCGAATGTTGTAGGTAGTGTGAGGAAGATCCCGTAAATCCAGCTCCTGAGCATCCTTTGAACCCATGGACAGCTCTACGCTGGCAGAGCTTCTTCAAGGCAAGATTCAGACACACCTAATGTGGCTACCCAGCTCACCCCAAGCCTTGTAGAAAGCACAGTGAAATTTCAGAGCAAGTATGTGAGAATTACTGTCCTCACAGAAGGCTTGTGTTTGTCTTAATGATAAGCTAAGGGTTTTGAATACACACTGCCTATGTAAAGATGTTTATTTTACCAGGCTTTCACCAGCAGACTCCATTTGTTCCGTTCTGGTTTATTTGCCCAAAATGAGAGTGTAGGATTCAAAATAGCTTCACTGGAAAATGGTAGATGATTCCACTACTTACAGTTCCTTCCCACAGGATATCTGAGAGCTGCTTACAAATTTTTGAAACTAGAATGCAAGTTGCACATGTGATGTAAAAACAACCAGTACCTGTCAAGGAATAGTGCTAAAGTAATATTTTAAGCATTCCAGTTCTCTCCTGGAATCACCATGATTCCTGGCTGTTTGTAACCTATACACTGTGCAGTCTGGGGAACAAACAGTGCACATCATGCAGCAATCACTGTGGGAGTATTTATGTCCATAAACATCAAAACTAGCCATGAGCATGGCCTGTACCTCTTCAAATGATCAAAAACTCAATTAAGAGACATTCTACCTGAACAGTGGACAATTCTCTCCTTGTTTTAGTCCACTTATCCAGGGTAAGTTTTCATGAATCAGGGAAACTAAAGGTACGCTATGTCTGCCAGAATTACTATTGGTGTTTTAATATCAGGTGTGTGAATGTTCAGCTTCAGGAAAAGGGAACCACTCATCCCTTATTTCAGGGGACATTTCTTCTCTCATTCATTTGTCACATAACTGAAAAGAAGGGAGAATCAATCAGACAGTCCTTTGCAGGGTAATCTTAGGCAATTCAATTGTTGATTAAACTTTCCTTGCAGTGCTGAGTTAGGCTGGAAGAAATATTATTTTAATAAAAATGAACTTCAGACTCCAAAAAAATTCCACTTCCCTTGTGTTCTTGTTCAGAAGTTTTACTCTCCTGTGAGGCTGGTGTGTTCTGCTGAGGAGCAAGTAGAAGGGAGGACTTCAGAGCCATGTTGTTAAACGGGAAAGAGAAACAAATTTCCACTGAGGACAAGCACTGAGTGAAGGGTTCAGAGGAGAACTGAGGCAGAAAATTACCTCAAATTCTACACTGAGGCTACTGCATAACAGCTGTGAAGGATCTGACCAGGCTGAAGTAAAGAATTGGAAGGGACTGACAAAAATTACAAGTATTCACTTTCACAGGAGAGCTTTTGAGAGATTGAATTTAAACTGCTGTTTCCTGTTTTAAAAGAGCACTTTGAAACAGCTCTTTTTTTTTTCTGTTTAAATTGCTAAATTTCCTCTCATCTTTCTCCTGTTTCCCTGAACAACCTTGTCCTGTGTTCTGATCTTAAACCATCATACTTAACATTTATATAACATTGTTTGAATATAAAGGGCTCCAACTTCTTTTTAAGCATATTTCATATAGAATGATATGCTCAAAATACAAAGAGGAAGATTAATATTTATTTCCAGAACATTTAAAGCCTTACAAATAGAATTTCCCACTTTGGTGAAGTCAATCCTTTTGGCAACTAAAGGTGATTTTATCCCTTGCGCAGTTATTGGACTAATTTCAAGCATATGGGAACAGTGTCTGGGGTGTGTTGGTATAATACACAAGAGGTGTGGAGTACCCAGAATAATAATCTAAATTGGACTTTAATTATTTAGATATTTTTAGTTGATTGAGTACCAGCCTAACAGAGATTCCAATAATAGCTTTAATCAAAGATAGCCTTATTCCATCAACCTACATAGGACCTACACTGAAAAGTTTTAAAATTTTGGAAGGATTGGAGAAATTATTTTGAATGGATCAGAAAAGATAGCCATAGTTGCTCAAAGGATTCATATATTATAAGCAAATGGAGTTTTGTCGTGGTGGTGACAGATTGTCTGATAAGCAGTAGTAAGAACCTGAAAAGTATCATAAAAGAAATTCTAGCATAATTTCCAAGGACAAGACTCTCTGTTGTTGTTGTGGGGAGCTGTGAAAATGCAGAAAATGAGAAGGCTGCACTACAAGCAACAAAGTCACTGCATGCTGTTTTCCGTAGTCATTCAAATAGATCACTTGTCTGAGAGAGCAAATTAAATAGTGTTTTCCAGGATTAACCCACAGCTAAAATGATACATCTTGGTAGGACAAAAACTTTATGTATTGCCAACAATATGTTAGTTCCTCTTTCAAATGAACAAAACAATTAAAGACTTGGTTGAAAAGTGTGTATTTTTCTCTGTGGCTACAGCTGCCTCAGACCATGGAAGCTTCAAGGTGTTTCCAATCATTAATCATTCCTACACAATTGAAAGGCAAATAATTCATTGCTGGCTTT
This sequence comes from Apteryx rowi, assembly GCF_003343035.1. NCBI lineage: Eukaryota > Metazoa > Chordata > Aves > Apterygiformes > Apterygidae > Apteryx > Apteryx rowi. The sequence goes on along the minus strand of NW_020450485.1, from coordinate 670,266 downwards.
CTTATTTTCAAGGAAGGAATGGAACCACATTAAGTTTGGAAATGTGAAAAATGTGAAAAATATGCTAAAATCAGATAGTTGCAACTGTGACAATATATCATTATTTGCAGCTGATTGTTAACTATTGTTAACTTAGGGGTATGTCACTCTGTCCACAAATTAAGAGAAAGAAAGAAAAATTATCTTTGACTTCCTGCTCCATTCATAACCACAACAAAAGAAAAGTCCCCTCTAGGGAAATCATAATTTGATTTTTTAAAAATTTAAGTTACTTTTTCTCAACTCATTCAATCCTTTTTCTCAGCAAATGTTTCAGATTTCCTCATGAGCTTATGAAATTTGAATACACAGAAATGTTCTCCATGAGACAATTACTTGCATACAGTACAGGTGAAAAGATCATAAAATGTTTTTGTAGGTTTTAGAAGATATTTCTGGAAATTAGGTGAGCATTGTCAAGTGTCAATTTTAAAAGTCTGTTTTCAAATATAATCTTGTTGGAGGTGATGGAGAGACATTTTCAGTGACAGAATGTTGCTTGTATTATTTTCAAGTTCTACTAAATATTTTTCAGTAAGTACTGAAAGTACAAGTTGACTCTTTATGTGATGACATTTATAAGATAATGCATTCATTTAAGGGTAAATTGCCAAAAACAAAACAAACAAACAAAAAAAAACAGATGGCAAAGTTTAGTAATAAGCTAGTCATCATGGGAAAGCAGAGAAAAAGCAAAGACACTCAGAAGGGAATTAGCTGCCAGATACTAGGTTTTACATTTTGATATGATCAAGCAAAATAAACATAAACTGATTTAATTTTACTGAAAAATATTAATCTTTCTGGAAATAGTACTGAAAATTTAAAATTTCTCAAGAAGCCTGATGTATATTTCACAACTTCAGCTGAATATTTGTGTATGTCAGGAGTCTTCTATTGGGAAACATAATATTCTAGTTTCACATTCTTGCTCTTTGAATTTCTTAAAATTTTTAAATTTATCATGTTCTTGAACACAGCGCTAGAAAAAACAATTTTCTTATGTAATCAGATTTGGACAGACTGTAGAAGCTGCTGCATACAGATTCCATTTGGATGAAGTTTCTAAGTGTGATGACTTTGAATTATATATGTAAAATGCTTTATGAGTTTACTTTTTAAATCCAATCATAATGAAATCTATTAAAAGTGATAATAAATACCTTTTTAATCAGTAGCTTTAATTTTGGATAGTTGAATTTTGCATCAGAGAAATTTTATATTATTTCAGAAAATATGTGATATGTTAAAGGAAATAAGATTACCCTAAAATTTCCCTCCATGTTAACATGTAGTCCCATTTTCTTCATAGAGTTTTCTCTTCTATTCAAGGAGGAATGTTTCTTTGAAAGTGTGGCTACTATGCAATATAGCTTCAGTTAATACAACCAGATGCAGTGTGAGTATGTGGAGTTGGTGTAAGCAGCAAAAGTCTTATGCCTGTTACGGTAGCATGGCAAAATTGGGTCCTTAAGACAAGAAAACTTATGGTGACAGAACATTTTAGTGTATATGACCTTGACGTCATTTTATGGAGGACATAGTTTCACCTTTCTGCAGCTGGGAGGGAGCCTTATTAAAGTTTTTGCTCTTTTTTATTTCTTCGTGTGTTAATTATAATAACCAAAAGTTGTTGTCAGAAAAGTAAACAAGAAAAGAACAAATCAAAAGGTAACATTTCTAGTGTGAAAAAAACATACAGAATATTATTAGAGTTTTAGGACATTGCTTCATGTAAGGCATTGTTTCACTGAAATGTTATGTTTTGCCTGAATGCTATAAGTGCAAACATTACTTTTTATAAAGGTTTTGAACATAGGCATTCTTCTAAATGGAGGGTAGCATTAGCTAGCAAATGAAAAATATTCTTTTCTTATATTATGGGACCAACATAGAAACCTTTCTTCTGGTCATTTCTTGCTGGATGCTCTGTGTTGGAGATCACTGTACCAGCTTTGTGCAAAGCAATATATGAAATCTGTTAACTTCACTGTGAGCTGAGTGCCCGTTATCAGTGAAGATAAAGGTAATTTTGCTGAAGTGTGTACAGGCTAAACTCAATTAAAAGTGAAGAACTGAGTGCCAGTTTCAAAACTGACCTCCATCTCTTCCTCATAGAGTGAATATATGACTATCATACCTCAATAGCTGCTTGGTTGAAGACTGAAGCAATTACAAAGATTAATGTAAAGGATGTACTGATCTAACATCCACTCCTAAAAAGGATTAATGGAGAGAATATAAAGGATGAAATTGCAATTCAGAAATTAAATGGATATGTATATTTATTTTTACTGGGAAAAAAAAAGTGTTATGTAGGGGCCAAAATTTTTGTGCACTCTGACTGAATATGGTAAATACTTTGGGTGAAAAAAAATAGGGGTAAAACTTTGAAAATACCAATGCCACTAATTTTAAAAGACTTTCATCAACTTTTCTTTTTGAAATATTACTTTGCTTTTTATAAGTGTCCTAAGTTTACATAAAGAAAAATGCATTTTTAAGGACTTGGGTAACTCAGAAAGTCTGTGAACCACTTCATTTGAGTTGAAACATTTTTATTAAAGTGAATGGAGTTACACTGGCCCATTGCAGAGGTGTTTTGAATAAGACTCACATCTGCAGTGTTCTAGTTATCTAGTAATAAGTGAAAGAAATGACAAATGAAAGTTGCATAGTTGTGTTAGCATGGCCCTGCTTCTAGGATAAGAAAATTTGATTCTCAGCCAGAACAGTTTACCTGGACAGCAAACCACAGTGATGCACCTGTACTGCCTCTGGTGCCTACTTTGCTCAGATCTAACCGCGGTACCTACAGGATGCTGTGTTACATAGCTCAAGGGCTTTCTTTCCTTTGCGGAGGGAGGAAATCCTAAATATGCACAATCTACCAGAAGGGAATTATAGATGCTCCTAAACTTAGTAATCATTTGACAGTCAAAGTAAAGCATTCATATAAAATAACCTCAAATATGAATATCATGCAAAAACTTGTTCTGTAAAAAGACAGCACAGTCATTAGCCAGCTGTATACAAATGGTCTTTGATTCTATAAATACTGATACTCACAAGCGAGTTAAAAAAAAGCAACTCTACTCTATCAGTGTTTGGAGAAACCCATGGACATGTCTGGCATATTCCTGTCTATAGAAGCTGGATGTGCCAACTAACTCTTGTCACTGGACTTTCAAGGATAAAGTAATGAAGACAGAGTTCAGTGTAAAGAAAGAAGATCAGCACTCTATCATCTTAAACCCGATGAACTAAGATTGTCCTTTTTCAATATTTATAAAGAGCTAGGTAGCAATAAGGGTATGCTGTGTACATTACTGCATTATTTAAGTGTGTGAAGATGTGCAACCTTGTAAACTTTGAGATGAAAAAAAGTCTCTTCAGATTACAATCTGTCAGCTTCCCTGAGAAAATAAAGCTAATACAATGAAAAATGGCAGTGAGGTAGGCTACAAAGAAAAATAGTCCTTAATTCCTTTGGTGGCTAGGCTTCAAGTCCTAAGGTGATCTATTACCTGGCATTTGAATACACGCTAGCACCTCTTATATATCTGTTGATCATTTGGCATGTAGAGAGGAGAGGCCTAGAGCATGTTTTGGACTAGGATTACAATGTCAGTAAATTAGGTTTCCTGGTTTTACAACATCAGCTCTAGAAGGATGGCCTGTCAAAATTGTAATAGTGCCGGAGAACTAGATTGTTCTCAGAAAACAGTAAAAATACTGTCCTCAGTTCAGACTACAAGCTCTTCTAAAAATCTATACATAAAACAATATGAAATACTGTTCATGTAATAGTATTGCTTTTTACACCTTCCCTTTTAAATAGGAGATTTAGGAGTACATGTGCAAAAATGCACTAAAAGCAAGTTCAGAGTAGTCAAAGGCAAGACCTACCTGTTTTTCCAAAGAACCTTATTTCTTTGTTCAGCTATATCAAGAGTGCATTTACCAGAGGATCTGAGGAGCTTTTTTCCCCTCAGCCCCCATATTAGCCTGCATTGCGCAACATAAACTTTGTGTCACGTGAGCGAAAGCTGTCACTGTCATGAATGCAGACAGCCCTGCAATACTGAGAGGGTCTTTCATGACATGATTGGATACATGTTTCCATAGGATTCCTGTGTCAGAGACTAAGCAGTCTGGAAAGAGGGAGAGGCAGAAAACATGGTGAATGTAAACATGACCTTTTCCTGGCTTCTGAGGACTGGAGTTCACAATCTGAATACTGGTTTCAACACAGTTTCTTGTATGGGGTATTTTGTGCTTCAGCCAGTGTGTTTGTGTGTTCACCTATCGTTTTGTGTGTACATCCATATATATTTTAATTTCGGCATTATTATATCTATTGTGGCTGCTTACTTACCGCTTATTTACAGCAGTAGACATGGAATGAAAGAAAGGATGAGATTGTGACATGTAAGCCATATTAGCCTATTCAGGGTAATAGGTTAACAGCCCCTTGGCTCTTAGCATTGAAGTACATGAGGTGTCTCAAAGAAGCACAAACATGCATTTTTAATTCTGCTGTAGTGTAACCTGAGAAAGAGTGGCTGAATAATTGGTTACAAGTAGGACAAATAATTTATTGGAATTACCAAAAAAACCCCCAAACAAACAAAAGGCATTGCCAGAGTCAGAGGAATTTACTGTTCCCCAGTGTACTTATATTGCTCCTGTTCATATTTACCTACTGCTAACACAGACTCAAATAATTCTTTCATCATTCTGCCCTATGACATAGAAGCCTATGCAAATTGTATCTTGTAGCTGTGACTTTTCAGAGACAATTGAAAGGGATGTGAAAGTGCAGAATTTGTTATGGCACAGGACCAAAGCAAGAGAGAAGCTTGGCCCCTTTTCTAAAGTAGCTAGAGAAAGAAAACAAAGGAGGAAAAAGGTTAAAAGTCTAGTTCCTTGGTCAGTAAAAAGGAAAACATAGCTCCGTTGGCTTGAACATATCTTGCCGCTCTACATATGGATAGACCTTATAGAAGACCAAGTAGTAGTGAGAAGCGTGGAACAAATTTCAATTTGCATATCATGCTTTCATTACAGGAATATCAAATTGATATATTTTTTGCCCAGACGTGGACAGACAGCCGTCTTCGTTTCAACAGCACCATGAAAATACTGACTCTGAACAGCAACATGGTTGGTTTGATTTGGATACCAGATACGATATTCCGGAATTCCAAAACAGCGGAAGCTCACTGGATCACCACCCCCAACCAGCTCCTCAGGATATGGAACGATGGGAAAATCTTATATACCCTCAGGTAAGAAGTTAAAGTATGTAGCTGAAAGCTTTTAGCGTCTTTTGCTTGGTAGTAATTTTCAGAGCTTTCCCTGTTATCCTCTGTTGTTTCCTTTCTGATGCCTACTGACCTTGCTTGACAAATGTTTATTGAAAATTCAGGCATAACTACTGCAGAGTTTAAAAAACAAAGCATTGTCTTTTAAAAAAAATCTTTAAGTATTGAAAGTAAGTTTCCCTAAATTGTAGAAGTCAGATTTTTCAGTGTTTGTTAAAATCAGAAGCATATAGTCCCATAAATCCTGCCAGAAACCTTTCTGATCAGATTTAGGTGCAAGACTGGATAAAGTATTTCTAGATTCATGCTAATGCCAATGCTTGATTTTTCGGATAAGACACACTGAAAGATAGCATGTCACATCTCATCATAAGCGTGAATTGCTGGAAGGAAGGATTTTAGAGTTTTTCTAAACTTTGTGATACCATCAACTGTATGGTATTAGAGGCACTGTATATATTTGCATAAAAAGAGCCTGTGGAAATCAAAATATGTTTTTACTTAGTGGAAGAACTGAATTGCACAGAAGAAAGTTCTGCCATATACCAGATTTCACAAAGCAAACTTTTTCAGAGATATTCCTTTCATGCTACATTTTTGCAGTGATTTTATTCAGCCTTCTGAGTGCAATATCATATACTGATCATACTTGCAATTGCAGTTGGGCTTCAATGACAAGTCTTTGTTAAACAATAAGAAAGGAATTAAACAGTTGGAAATGCTACTGACATTTTTAGTGTCCTTTTCTTCTTAGGCTTGCTCCTCTGAGTTCAGTGGTAGAGCTCTTGCTTATGTCAGTAGCCTTTGGATAAAGATTTTGGTGATTAAGATTACAACTTTAATCCTCTCTTGTTCTTTATTTTTTTTCTTTTTTTTAAATYAAGTCTTGTTTCAGTATTTCTAGGCGAGTTATGTGTCTACCTAATGATAGTTAGACTTACATACCTATCACTAAAGAAACTATGTCGCATGCATGGACTGCAAAATTTATTTAAACAGATAAAAATGAGATAATATTTGACCCAGTGGATTGTTTGAATGAGCATGCTGAATGTGTGAAAGATGTTTTGAATCCTTTTCTCCCACTCAGCTCAGCCTCCTTTTCTCATAAGAGGAACTATAAGAATGTTCATTGCTCATCAGTAACACTGTGTAATTCAAAAATAAATAATTTATCTATCTGATTTATATTACCACACATTATCAGTATAGAATGAGAGTGGTAACTACTGTATGTGCAGGTTCTGTGATGTGTCGATAAACATTTTGTATTCAGGAGAAAGTGTGCAAGGTTGACTCATGCTCCTTGCCTTTGCCTCCTCTTCCCTGGCTACTTTTGGGCATGAATGCATTCCTGCTGTAACACCTGAGCTCTTGTTCTAGTGTCAGTACAAAAATGCTGGTCAGTTCCTCACAAGTGACCTTTCCAAGACAGAGGTTTTCTCTGTTCGTCATCCTACAATTGAGACACCAGACCTTTCCAAATCCAGTTTGTTAGCTTTTAAATTAGCCTTAAAAAAAAAAACCAAAAACTGAACCCGCCCCCCCCCCAGCCCATGCTTGTTGCATAAACTCAGGCACACAGTTAATACAGTGTCTGGTTTCCTGACCACTACAGATCTGTAGTGGTCTACATAATAAACTAGTACTTCTTGCAATCTGCTCAGGTAAATAGATTGACTTTGTAGTCTATCAGACTGAAGATTATCTGTTTCTAATAGCCATTTTTAAATTAGCTACCTTCATGGTCTCCTTTGTGTTAGGAAACCATGTAAAACAAGCTTTCAGATGGGGCTGAAGACATTTCTGCTGGTCTATGTTAATGGGTCATTTATTTGTTATATCTATGCTACTCAGGAGAGAATGACATATAGAGATTTAACATGCTTTTGAGAGGTATCCCAAAATGATGGAAAGAATTTTAATTTCACAGTGTAAGTAAATTCAGAGAAGGTTCCTTACAAGATTCTTTATAAGATTTTATTTTCATGGAATTGCAAACCACATCATCCATTTTCTGTTATTTTTGTAAAGAACAGTTGTTTCCATTCCATGTCCTTTAAATATAAACTGTCTAGAGAAAAAGATATGCACAGATTTTTTGGGATCAGGAGACTCTTAAGGATGTATTTGAAATTATTTGTGTTCTTAGATATTTATCATTATTTTAAAGCAGGCCTAAATAGCCAATAAACGATTTGTATATGCAGCCTTTTGTTTGGAGGCCTTACTTAAAGATGTCACAGTTCTTTTGGAAGATTATCTAAGGTTACCTAACCACCTCCTTTTAACTTTTCCTTGTGCTGATAGATAGTGACAGATAGATGGTTTCTCCACAGGCTTACCATCAATGCTGAATGCCAGCTGCAACTACATAATTTCCCAATGGATGAACACTCATGTCCATTGATATTCTCTAGCTGTAAGTACTGCTTTGATGCTTTATTATTGTATGTAAGAGGTATGTAGAGGTATGAGTTTATTTCTAGTTTCTGTCAGGTTGTTCAGCTGATCCACAACCAGTAGAGAGGATGTTTAGGTTTGCTTAAATATTCAGGGGATTTTTTGTTTCTTCTCTAGCATTCCTGGCATGGACTTATGTCATGAAGTCTTCTGTAGATTTACTCTGTTATTTTTGCCAGCACCAGCCTTTTTAGCTGACACTACAGTCACAGTTTCAGCACAAACAGATACTCATGCCAGTCTGGGCTATGTTGATCTAGAAAATCATATGACAAGTAATTGAGAAAAGAAATTGCAGTATCTTGTGGAGGTGCACAGCTTGGGGACAGGCCCAGTACCTACACCAATAACTGGTGTAGGTACCATAAATCTCATTTTCCTGTTATTGCTCAGCTCTTCCAGTAGTCCCAGCTGCATTGTATTGTATGTAGTGTTGTTGGTATATTGAAGATACACCTAATGGACGAAACAAATATATTGTTGAAATGGATGGGAAACAAAAGTCAAGAAAGTTACTATTGAGGTTTAATATTACTGTGAGGGAAGGTTCTCTTCGTGCTGATTCATTTGAAAAAGCATGAGAGCTATCAGCTCATAGATACACCTGCATAGCTGTGTAATGCAAAGTGATATAATGCAAGCATTTTTAAAAGGGTCTTCCCTAAAGATTTTCCCTTTGATAAACTGCAAGTGTCAGGATCTGTAAATGAATGGGAAATGCATTATTTTGTCTTTCTGTTTAGAAAACAGTGTTTTCTCCACCATCTCTTTAAAAGCGATACAAGACTAATACTATTCAGTGCTTTTCTAATAGTTATGTTGCTGTGATAGATGGGTTTTGATTTTAATTTATGAAAAGTGCACCGACAGTGATCTTTTAGAATCATTTGGAAACAGGATTTGGATTTCAGCAGATCCAGGGCATGTTTTTCTTTTTCCCCAGGAAATTTTTTTCAGAAAAATCTGCCAATGTAAACAGCTGCCTTCCCCCCAAAATATTATCATAACTTTGCTGTTTTTTTATGACTTATGTGGATGTGTGAGCCTGGGCAAAAATGCATAGGTGTATGCTTAATTCAGATGTGTGGAATATATGCATACTGAAGTGAACAGGAGACAGATACCTCCTGAATGAGCTTTACTACTAATGAACACTTGTCACTGGATTCTACATACCTCAGCTAAGTTTAGTTACTACATAAACCTACCCTTGCCTTGAGGCAATCTACCAGTGATGTGTTGCAGTACTAGAAAAGGAGTGTGTGGTCTTAAAAATTAAGTCCCAGTCTACAGATACTAATTAAATCTACTACATGAATGTGATAGGTCCTGCTTTAGCAATATCCAAAGAAGAAGTTGAACTATAATGGGCAGGGAAGTAGCTTCAAATCTTACCTTCATTTGTTGTTAATAACTAGACAGTTGCTGAATGTAAGTTATGCTGTATGGTTTTTTTATTTAAAGGAACAGAATATCAGTTTGAATTTCAGAACGTTCAGTTCCATGGCAAAATTTCAAATTACACCTTGATTTGAAGAGGTCACTCTTAATTTAAATCTGTTAGATCAGAACCCTTCTGCCCTTGAAAACACATATGTATCACCATTAGAGAAGATGAAGATTGCATAGGATCAAGCAGAAGCTGAACGTGTTCCAGTTTGTTCTGTGTATATTCGAATTATAGTTTCTTGCCAGATGGAACAACACTTGGCTGAATATTAAAAGTGCTTTATAGCTTTGTCAACCTTTTTTGCTCATATTGATAAAAAGAGCTTATTTCTTTATGTTCATACTGGGTTATGTTCTTTTCCTTGAATGCTCTTTTAGCACTGCAATATTCATAATAGTAGGACATCTCCTGTGTGATTTGTTTGGTTTTTAACTCTGTTCTGTTCAGCATTATGTACATAAGTTTGAAGATACATGATATTTGGTGGGACTTATGAAGTGAATGACTGAGTGAATGCCTGAATGATTTATTACTGCCAGTTTGACAAGTTTCTGAAAGAGCAAGCTTATTACAGACTGAGATTCCAAGGTGTGTCTTTGAATAAAATAAAAACCTAAATGGTTGTAGAATTCATGTCATAACAGCACTTCCCTCTGCATCCCTTTCTTTTGCTGCCCTACACATGGACAAATCTTTGGAGATTCCACTGTAGGCAGGCAGCAAAAAAACTCATGAGTTTTACAGAATATTCCCCACATCTCTATGCACACATGAACAAGGTTAATATTTCAAAGATTTCGCTTTTTATAGAAATTTCCCTTGATATTTCAGAAATGTAAGGCTAATCTCAAATTGTTTTGAGAGTATTTTCCTCTAATGCCAACTAATTCACACCCTAACCTTTTTGTTGCTTTGGGGACAGTTAATATTCCTTAGATGGGAATACTGAGATCTACTCGGTCTGGTTGCCTTGATGAATAAGGAGAAAGCAGTAGTTTAAGGAAAAAGAGACCATCTCAGTGTGCTAATACTGGTTGCTAAAACATATCTACCCGTTTCTGCAGAAAATCTTATGGAAGAGTATTGTTTGGAACATGCTTTTTTTCTCCTCTAAAGTGATTTTTGAATGTCTATTTGTGGCTAGAGCTAAGGAGTACCTCAGAAAAACAATTTTGGGAAAGACTGTAATGTAGGGAGCATTTCCATGACAGCAGTTTGTACAGTTTCCTGAGCTGCCGCTCAAGGACCGTTCATTGAGCACTCTAGTCTCTTTGATTATAGGAATTAGGAAATATTGAAATTGAAAACTCTTCACTCACTTTCCGAGTTTTGTATGTGCTTCAAGTGACATGATGAGATGAATCATCTGACATATTAGGGCACATGTCAGGTGGGTGTCTGTTGTCGCAATCCTTATGTAGATGCACATTTGGCACACTGCTCACATGACAAGGGCAGCCCAACATCACTAAACACAACGCAAGGCTGCTATGCAATGCGATAGCTCTCTTTCCCACTGCATGTGCCTGATTGGGCTGATCAACCACTTGTGACAAGCAGGATTCCTTTATACAGAGATGTTACAACATTGCATGCTGTTAATGCCATTACATGGTATTAATGTGTGTTTGATGGTGGTTGTGAAGAAAGAATCAATGCTGTGACTTGACCTCAGTATAGCAAACATTGATAGATTTTGCTCTAGATGATTGCATTCTTTTCATATGTTTATGAAGTACTAAGTAGTACTACCTAAAGATATTCTATCGGTGTGGTACTTCACTTGGGCTAATTTATCCTCCTGAGCTGAGGGAGGATGCTGTACTGCTTTTGGTATTCAAGTACCTCATTAAGCCATCTTGGTTATTTCTATTCAGCACTGATTTGACAGAATCTAATTTCAGGATTCTGCCAAAAGCTTCATAGAGGTAGTTAAACAACAGTGAGGAAGCAAAGGTATTTTGTCTGAAGGACGATGTCAGTGCAAGAATAAAAAGTAAGGCACAGCAGCAACATGCAGGCTGGAAATGAGAAGTTAAGCACTGTGGAACTCCTGCCGCAGGATACTAAGGACGTTAGATTTTTGTAAGGATTCAGAAATGATTGGACAAATCAGAAGAAAAATGCATTGGTAGCTATCAAAAATAGAGAGATCACTCCCTACTAATGTCTCCTATTTTTTATTCTCAGTTAGTGAAAGCTTTTCAAATGAAATATTAGGCAAAAGAAACACTAAAAAGTTGGTTACAAAGAGCACCACTGCCTGCTCCTTTAGCAGCTCCTGGTTCCCTAGAGCATCCAGTGGCTGTCTAGCTAAGCTATTAAGGGGCCCCTTTTCCAATAGAGTTGCCACAAGACTGGTTTCCAGCTGGCCTACATGGTTCTATTTTGGATTTTTCTGTTATTGGTGAAACTGTTGAATGTTCTGAATTTTCTTAATCTGGGAGGACTAGGCTCACTGCAGAATAATCTGGACATGTTTGCATCCACATATGCACAACAGTTAATTGTTCAAGGTGGTCACTTTTTCAGCCCATCAACAAACCTTCCCTCTCCTCTCCTCATCCATGTGCTCAAGATTAACTTGAATCTGTGACACTCTTTCAGGTCACAGCATATGGCAGCCACACCAAAATGAACTTGACAAACCCATTACAGCTTGTTCAGAGCATCTCGTCAACTACGTTATAACAACAAGTTATGTACAACTTAATGAATTGTGGAAATCTGTGCTAGCCGCATAGCTGAGGTCTGAAACAATCTGTGAGGCCAAGCTTAAAGCTTTACCAGCTGCAGTAAGATTGAGCTGTGCTGCAAGGTGCAATCATGAGACTGAGTTGATTAATTTTTTTTTTTTTGCCTTATTTTTCTTGCCACTATTACACTGTTGTTTATTTTAAAAAACATACTAAACTTATGCAATAAAACCGAAATTACTTGTAGCCAATTACCTATGTTTTCCCAAGTGAGAGGTTCTACAGTGTCTTGAGTTGCCATGATCAGAGGATTGCCACAAGGAAGGAAAAGGTGGGCGTGCCTAGAATTTTGTTCCTACTGCAAATACTAAAATACATATACAAATGTTCACAAAAAATCCAAATGCTTTCAGTTCAGTTGCAAATAGGAGACAGCAAAATTTCTAGCAATGTGAAATGCATTTAAAAAATTTCATCCAAATATAAGACAATTTTTGAAAGAAGCAGATTCCTTCTTTCTAAATGTAAACTCTGTTCAATCAAATCTTACCCCTTTGAACGTGAAACCTTTTATGGATATGCAGTTTAGATGATCAGTACTTTGAGCCTCATATTATTAATTTTCTAGCAGAACTAGCCGTCATCACCAATTTTAATTTGTTTCTTTATTATTCCTCCTAGCCTAGAAAAGCAAATGCTGTTTTTGTGGAAGGAACTGTGCTTTGTTTCATCTCATGTATCATCAGTAGAATCATTAATAAAGTCTGAGGGCAGAATTTTACTCCTGAGGAAGAACAGGCCATAAGGAACACAGCTTAATGTTCATATCTCAAGAGGAGTTTATTAAAGATGCTGGGAAGGTATTACAACATGCAGAAAGAGCCTTAATCCAAATCTGAACATCCCATCTGTTTTCTCTGTAATTGGGTTGAACCAGATCATGGGACATCAATGGAATTCTTGATTCAGGTTTTGTGACAAGCATATTTTAGCTATTGCAGCTTTTTCCTCTTACAGGAAGGTAGGAATTGGTGTACTGGAAGGCATGCATCTTCTCTTCTTATTTCAGGCTGTCTTATTTCAGAGAATAGTCAATACTAAGACTCACAGAGAGAAAAAAAATGTATTTGTGAAAAATTTGTCCATTGAAAGTTTTTTCCCAAACCCTGTACTCAGCATGTGACTTGTGTCATGTATAAGAATGCAAAGTATATCTGTGACAAATCCCTCCTCCTGTTCATCTTCCAACACTTCTCAGACCAAAACTTGTTACTATTGCTACTATTGTTACTGTTGCCTTCTTCTAGACTTCACTATTTTCATTGTGCATTTTTTTCAAATATTTTGACTGGTGTGCAATGCAGTATTCAAAGAGAAGTTGACTATTCCAGGGATTTAGAATGAGTGCATGATTCTACAGGGATCCTTTTTGCTTTTATTAACTTGTGTTGTTTTAAGCATTTTTTTTACTAAGGTTCCCATAGTGATACCTGGATACAGTTAATTTGAAATATATTATAATCTTATGTGAGTAATTTCAATTGTTCCTTCCAATAGGCGTTCTGAATATAATCTGCCACTAGTTTGTTCTGTTGTTAACTTTTCTTAGGTTTCCCTGAAATTCCCCACAGATACTTCTTTTTTATCTAATATATAAATACATATATTTAGCTAATATATTTATGATATATGTTTATCTAATTCATTGGCTACTATATCTCCTTTTTTTGTGTTACATTTCTGTGTTAAGTGTGTCTTATCTTTTTATGATCCTTCATTTTATAGCCAAGCCAAGACTCATAAAAATCTTAAAAGATACTTTGCATCTGGAAGTTCTGCTGATTTTTGTCTAATTACTCCAATAAGATGTAGTATACATCTATGAAATTGTCCAAATTCATCCATGGTATAAGTATGTTCACTGTAATTTTATACTTTCTAAATCTAATTTGTGATGCCTTCATGTGAGACTAACGTATATTGTAAATATCGGTGTGGCACTCATCTTTCTCTTAGTCTTCTGCTTTATTGTGTGAAGGTATATCAGAGACAACTTTCTAAACATTTATGACTATATGGTTCTGTGCCAATTCCAAATTTAGGCAACACATTGTGATACAAGAGTAACAGACATTAAAAAAACCCTGATCGCTAGGTCTGTAGTCATCCATATACACAAAATTTCTGTTTAGTAAGAAAGGCAGTGAAACCTTCCTGTTGTTGGAGATTGTCCATTGCCTTCCTGACGATCATAGAAAGTTGATAGCATTGGTTAATTCATGTAGTATCCCCTGCTCTTCTGAGGATTTCTATTTCTCCCAGAGAGTTCAGGTTTTTGGTTAGTAGCAGGCCAAATTCCTCTCTCCTTTTATACTTGCTCTTGAGACTTTTCTGCACAACATTGAAGGTTCCTCTGGAGAGGCAGCAGGTGCCATTACTTCCAGGAGGAATTAGGCCCTAGAGTAAAATTTCAGCAACTGCTGATTAGTGAAGCCTAAAATGCTTAACTCTTGATATCTTGGGTCCAGCAAACTCTTGCTGAAACAGTGTCTGGATTTGTGATGAGCTACTCCAGGAAGTTGCCATCTACTCCAGTTCTGAAGTAGTCTTCCAAGGATCCTAGGTATCTCCATTTACCTACCTGGTTGCCTGAGGAAGATGGGAGGCCTGTGTCACTGGGGCAAACTCTCTAGCCAATCATCTGCTGCAGAGCCAAAAAATTGCTCGTATTCCAGCATCTGAATTTTAGGGTATGCAACTATTTCAGGGCTGGGACTTCCAGCTTTAACTTTAAAGCAAGGAGACTGGAAACCCTAAGACTCCCATGTGGAGTCTAGACTCCCAAAGCTTCCAGTCTTTTTTCTCCAGATTTGGGGACCCTGTGGTATTTTTTTGAAATGTTTTGACTTTCAGGAAATCTGGATTAGACAGTGTCCTTGAAACAAGGAATATTGGGAGCCTGCTGTCTACTAAGTGAAGCTGATATTCTTGTCAGTCTTTCCCAACACCTTTATGGTCCCAGAAGTCTCTTTCATTTATACACAGCATGTGTTACTGCTTATTAAACAGAATTGTATCCAAATTTTCAATTAATCAGAGCTGTTAAGAGTAAGACAAATCAGTATCAAAAACAATTAAAAAAACTTTCCTGTAAGCCATATTTTAGTCAGAAGGTAGATACCTGACCAAGTTATACTATATGGTTCCAGGAGAAACTAAGAGAAAAAGCCTGAAGCAAAGCAGGTTACTGTTTGCGTGACTGACAGCTGAATGTATCAGAAGGCGCTGGCATCTCTGCCTTGTAACAGTCATTGTTAACTCCCATGACTTTATCACAGATCTCATGATATTTGTTGTTTACCTGAAGCCAAAACCTCTATAAGCACATTATCCTATGACAGTGCAAGGTGGCTTTTTTTAATTTAAGTGTGACACAAATGCACCAGAAGTATTTCCACAGGCAGGAAGAAAATACCTTTCTCCCCAAAATGTAATACAAAGCGTATTATATACTACCTATTAATGTTATTTGTATTTGTTCACTAATATATTTGATAACCTGTTTGCAAATGAATCTGACTGTTATGGAGAACCTGATCCATAACTTGTAAACTCCTGGCAACACTGTGTTTGCAACGCCTGACATGGAGCGGTCATCTCTATGACATACAGAGCATCAAGAGATGATCACACTCCTTTGCATCATTTTCTTTAATATGAGAAGGAATGTTGCTTTTGACACTCCATTAGTAACAGCTGCATCACAGGACAATGTGGGAGGTTCTGGAATAGAGATGTTTTCTCAGTCTCGGTTATGGAGTCACAGCAATGCCTTCTGTAAGGAAAGAATTGGCTGTAGGCAAGATAAAAGTGCCCCTTTACGGGTGTTTTATTTCAAAATGAGCGAGCAGACTGAATGGCTAGCATTATGTGAGTCAGTCTCTCATGGGCACCTGGGTCAACAGTCAAAAGTGCTCAGACTCTTACCAATGCTGTGTTTAGTTCACTCCTGGTTGAATTATGAGCAGATTTTGATCTTTGGTGGTTCTTAAAGAAACTTCCTAAGGCACCTTCCAATACATATTTTCCATTTTATGTGCACAGGGCGATTTCATATGCTTATTTGAAGTTCCTTTCTTTTGGAGCATTAGATTTTCACAAATGCTGAAATAACTACATGTGTTCATTCCTTCTAACCTCCCTTGATATAACTGAAAGGTACTTCACAAAAAATAACATTAAAAATGGAAGTGCAATTCAAAATAACCCACTAGCAGGCAATTTAAAAGCTCAGATCACATCCCCCCTGCAGCAGTTCCGTTCTCCTACCCTTATTTGCACATTTCCAAAGGCAAGAGATGAGCTCTGCAGCACAGCCAGAAGGTTCAAGCTATTTTAGTCCCCTTGTAGAAGATGTAGCATACTTTTTAAGAAACAAAAAGCATTTAATTTTCTAATTACTTTAGATGTTGTAATGTTTGGATTTTTTAAAATAAAAATTGATTGCATTATTGAGTTTGGTAGTGACACTGAGGGTTATAGTAATGCATCTCCAAACTGAGAGAACTGTGCAGTTGAATTCAGTGGTATTTTGTGGGACATGTAAGAACTGATGCAGAACTTCTACCAAGGGTAGAAAAACTGTTTGGCACTTTGAGAATGAAGAGATACAGAACAAGTGTCAGAACCACAACAAATGCAAAGAAAAATCACTGGGGAGGTGAGAAAAGGAGAACAAGGAGAGACCAGAATCTCCAAGGTCAGTCAGATAATTTGCAATATCCCACAGAAGTCTAACAAAAAGTGGTGACTGTTGACTGTCAGATTAGATGAATTTTAGCTAGAGCCCAGTCAGTGCATGTTACTTTTGCTAGATTTGACTGACCGATGATAATGAAGTTATTAGAAATCATCAAAGGTTTTCTTACAGCAGATTCAAAAAACAGAATGAGAACATCAAGTCCTCAGCCCATTAGTGTTGTCTTGTTAATTTTGTTTACCTTTAACATGGACTGGCAAAAGAAGACAGCCTGGAAACATGAAACATTACCATGAGAAAATCACCCTCCCTTTTCTTGCTTTGATTTCTGCAAAATTACCAGAAAAACAAAACCACATCACTAGAGCCCACACAGCTAAGAAACGGAAGGAATTAATGCAGTGGTGAAGCTTTGCCCGTTGTTTTGTTTTTAGTGCTAGAGGAGGATCAGAGAAATGTCATCTGTATCTGCTCCCATTACAGTAATGTTGCTGAGGTCTGACTGGCTTGATCCCTTGCTATGAAGGGCAGGTCTGTCTCCTTAAAAGGTAATTAACTTTGTGTAATGGGCTGCTATATGACTGTTAATAAATCTGGAATCCTTTTTCATAGTTGGGTAGTATATGTCTGTCAAAACAAAATACAGTGGGATTATATCTTCCTATTAGATACCCCCTTAGACAGACAGACAAACAAAGGAGTGATAAGGTTTAGATGGGAGAAAAGAGTAGCACAAATTGAGATATCAAATTTAATTTTAACTTCATTTTTAAATAAATATTTTTATAATCTCCCATGTGATGCAGATTGTCTGTTGATTCTTCTTCCTATTTTTTAATGAAACACTCTACTTTTTGTATAGCTAAATTCAGAGATCATTTCTGTGGAATGGAAATTAAGTTATGATTTAATGTTTGGCTTAGCCATGCATATTATGAAGTCATTTATTTTCTTCCTAAATTTTTTCATATGTGACTTCTGGCAGTCTTACACTGATCTGTTTCAGCTCAGGCCTAGCTGACTTTCCCACAAAACCTTTCCATCAGTCATAGGAAATAATACATAGAGCTACACGTAGAGTGATCAAAAGGCACATGCTGTCCTGGGACAGTTGGCTAAATTAGAAAGCTGTCCAGAAGACACTGAGGCTCCTTTCCAGCTCCTTGAATCTGAGTTTCCTAGGGAAACCAAAGCACAATGGGGAGGGCTAATGTGTGCCTTTGTTATGTCCTGACAGGGGTTAGGAACTGTCCAGGGAATGCATTTGTATCTAGGAGCTCAGAAGTTCTCTTGGGTCCACCAGYTGAGGTGTAACCATAATCAGACTGCTTGCTTCCTTTCATGTGTTGCTTTTGCTGCCAGTTGCACTGGTGTCTTTTCTGTCTCCCCTTTTTGGTCTGCCTGAGCGCATCAGTTTGGGGAACATCCCAGTTAACGTCCGCTCTTTTCATCTTGGCAGTCTGACTGGGCATCTGCATTTCTTCCCCTTGGAAATCTACCATAAGTGAAAAATCTACAGCCTCATTAAAACAAATCTGGTTTTCAGCAAGTGGAATGAGTTGAAATTCTCAGAGCTTAAGGTGCTGCCATCAGTATGTTTCTGTTTTCATCCTTAGCAACACAGATTACTACAGAACCACATCAGAGCCATACTATTCTTGACATGGGCCTCTCAGCAAAGAAGAGTTGGGTCTCAAGGCATTCTGAGTTCAAGGCATTCTGTACCATGCCCTAGGATTTCCTAACTGAAAATGTTACTTCACTGGAACGTAAGAAAACAGTATGTGTGAAAGGCTGATATGAAGTTAGTCCTTGATTTGTAGATGAACATCTTAGAAACCAGGTTCCATGCAGATCTCACCATCTTTTGTTCCAGTTTTGTTTTCAGTACAAATTTTAGCAACACGTTAGTATAACAACAACAAAAAAACTACCAAAAGAAGAATCTCCTTTCTTCTCTCTCTCTCTCTTTCTCTCAGGCAAGCATTCTTATGCACGTGTACACACACATCCACACACATCCAGAAAAATAAGAGAGGATGAAAAAACAGATATGTGGCAGCTTTTAATCTTTTCATTACTGGCAGGTGCTCTGCTACTAAGGTAATAACCAGTATGCAAGAAACTATATAGAAGAAAAAAGAATAATGCAATAAAAAAAAAGAACAAATCCTCTAAAATAGAGAATCTGACTGCCCTTTAACTTTTTCTTAATGGGGTAGATATAAAATACTCAGTTGTGGCCTTGAGGCAATCTGATGCTGCTATGCTTATAAGTCTTCTTTTTATCTACATTAACTGATTTGACATTTGAATGCAAATTCTCTACAGTGGTGTTTTTTAAAAAAACTCAGGGAATATTATATCATTGATGGGTTGCAATGGCATATTGTGCGTAGCTCATGCTGTTTGAGTTGATGAAGTATCAGTATCAGAGCTGATGAGAAATTTTCAGGAGAAACTGTTTGATTAGGAAAAAGGCTATTCCTGTGAAATATAAACTTTTATTTTTGAGGAATATATACTTCAGTTTTGTGAAAGACTGTAGGAATTTTTGGTCCTCAACAGAAAGAAGGTTCCACCCTGAGGTTCCCTAGCCCTGGATAGGAGACATTAATTTCAAATTTCTTGTCTTAAAAGGGCAATGGAAAGATTCTGAGCGTACTTTTTCATTTTGCCTGTAAATGGCCCGATCATAAAGCCACTGGCTATTTAGCTTTTGCACTTATTTATTTATTATTTAGCCACTTATTAGCTTTTGCATCATCTCTGACTCTGATTTTTCACTGCAGAAGGGTTCATACATATATGAAGTATATATGCATAGTGTATTTCAAAATGTAGAACCTGAAGGAAAAATGGTAGCTATTTTGCACTTACAGAGCTTCCTATGCATTTCTCCAACAGGCAGCAAAAAGATTATCATCTTATAAAAAAAAAATGTTAACCATTTAGAACAAACAGTCAATGTTGTCCATGTTTTAACTATGGAATGTCAGTTGCCCCTTTTTGAGTTAAAAAAAGCAGCAGCAGCGCTAGGTGCATGTTTGTACCTTACAGTATTTTCCTCCTGTATTGATTAACTTCAAATGAAGCTACTGGACCAAATGAGCTTGGAGAAGCTTGTCTGTGAGTGATGACTTTCAACAAAAGGGAACTTTGATCTGGAAGTTGTATTTGTTCTCAGCAGTTCTCTGAAAAATCAACATTTCAATAAGACAACATTGCTTGCCTCTGGCAGCCAAAGAAGGCAACCACAGACTCTTGGATAAATGTCTCTTATGATTAAAAGGAAACTGAGATATTCAAGTATTTCATAACATGCCTTTATTTCTTTTTGTTCCCAATACCTTTCCGCAAAGTCCAGGCTTGAAATCTTTAAAGCTTTTCTTGTCTAACCTGCACAAGACTTCAGAGAGACAGATAAAAGGAAGTTCCCAGCAACTTGCAAACCTCGGAGTTGTTTGGGGGATTTGTACTGTAGGTTTTTATTGATTTATTTGTAAAATATCACAGTATTTCTTATGTCAAGGCTTAGCAGAACTGGCATCCAAAAACCCTGGTCAGTGGCACTCTCAGGTTTCAAAAGTTAAGCAAGCTGAGACTAATTACTACTTGTATGGGAGTTCCAGAAGGAAAACTGAGGTGCTTCTGTGATTCCAGATGACATTTATTTATAATCTTGTTAGCTGTGATTCACTACACCAACAAAAGGGCTTCCAGTTACTATCTTAGAAAACTGTATATACCAAAACAAAACATAATAATGGCCAGTGCATAGTAGTAACCTTTAATGCTTAGCCCATGGGCACCAGGCTGGCCAATCTGTTAGCAAAGATACACGTGCCCCACATAATGAGGCGGATCCCATCTCTCCCCATCAGTTGGGGATCTTCAAACAGGATCCCATGGTCGTAGAAACCAAACCCCTGTTGCCAACACCAGCAGCGCAGCCAGTTGTTAACTTGGAAAATCCATCTCCTCCTCCTCCCATCCATCCCCCTCACTGGCAGGATTGAGAAGATGATGACCTGGGCTCCCAGACCCTTGACCACCATCCCCAGAGCTCTGAAATCCTGTCTGATGGTTTCCAGTTTGCCCTTGGTGTCATTAGTGCCCACATGGAAGAGCAGCAGAGGGGAATAGTCTGACGAGTGGACAAGCCTTGGCAGTCTTTCCATGACATCTCATACTCGAGCCCCTGGCAAGCAACAAATCTCTCTAGACAAGAGGTCAGGTCAGCAGATAGGTGCCTGCATCCCCTGCAGCAGGGAGTCTGTCATAACAATCACCCGCTGCTTCTTCCAGGTGTTCCCACGAGGCACAGGATCTGTTGTCCCAGTTGCTTCCCTTGCAGCCATGCCCAGCTCCTCCTCGTCCTGGAGGGCACTAAACCTGTTCCTCAATTGCAAGTCCTCAGGAGGAGTAAGAGCCTTTCTCCTCCTACAAGGAGTGACCAATTTCCAGCCATCTTCTACAGTGTTATGATGTACCGTTTCACATGGCACAGAGCCCTCCGGCAACTCCCCTGCTGTGGGGGGTTGGGACTCCTGGAGCTGTACAGTCTCCAAGAATACCCTGTCTCTCTCTTGCTCATCATCTTGGATGCTACGCAGCCTACTGACTTCCTCCCGTAACTCCCTTACCTGAGAACACAACTCATCAACAGCAGCACACCTCCTGCAGGAGAGGTGACTGCCAGCCCAGGCCTCACGGAGAGGCCCCAAGCATTCCCTGCAGCCCGAGACCTGCACAGCTGCATCAGCTGTCAGAGGGTCTGTCTGGGTCCCAGCCTCTGACACAGCCAATGCAGCGACTCCAATGGCTACTGGGGAATGTGCTCTGCAGCATGTCATGACCCTACCCAAGGAAGCATGCACCACTAGGATTGGAAGCAAAGGTGCCTTCTTGCACCCTTCTGCACAAACTGCTGCATCTGCTCACTGCCTCTGGGAGCTGTGCTCTAGGCTTGGCTCTTATATAGGCCTCTCCCTAGCACTGACTCACAGGGTGCTTGACCCACCCCAATCAAGGGCCACCTGGATTAAAGACCCCAACTCCCTCTGATCAGGGGCAACCAAGAGGGTTTGTTAGCAGCAGCTACACCTAGCTAGAGCTTCTCCCAGGAGAAGTTAAGGCCTCCTGTAGTTGTCCTTGCCTAGCTCCCCTTTCCCGTTAGCAGCAATCACCCTCTAGCTCCTCGGGGATCACCAGAAAGCCCCCACAACTTCCAACAAGGTCCTCAAAAGTTCTAAACAGAGCCCAGACACTGCTGCACAAACTGCTGCGTCTGTTTGCTGCCTCTGTTAGCTGCACTCAGTCTTCCTTGTAAAACAATTTATTCATATACAGAAAAATAAATGTGTGTTTGTGAAAATCATCTTTCTTTTTCAAATTTTAAAGCGAATCAATTTTCAGTGCTGGCCTTCTTAAACACCACAAAAAATGTAAAAGAAATTGAAAATTGTTGCAACTTCTTCTCATCAGTTTATTTTTCTGAATGGCTGAGCTCATACCCTGAAATGGTAAGGTTGTTTCTGCACTTTTTGATTGTACAATGGTAGTTACAACCAGCTATCACTGATATATTATTTGCAAACAGGTAAGTTTCTGTTGATCAAGACCTGGGATTCTCCTGAAGACTGATATAAACATGCAATATGTTTAAAAATCAAGCAGGATACAGCACCTTCCCATTTATTTCACTGAAGCTGTGTCCACTCTGTRCAGACTCCAGGAATTGATTTTCAGGTCCCTGACATAGTGCTGTGGGAGCTCATTCTCCCACTCACTGGTTATCAGCATTTGCACCAAAATAACATGCAGTGACCCTGATGCTGATTCCAGCAGTTCTTTCCACTCAACTCAAATTAGACACTAATTCCTGTTCTTGTTACAGGTCAGATGCATGAAATTTTTCACCTCTTCTCTGCCACCTATTCAGTTCCCACATCTCCTACTTTCTACCATTTTCTTTAGACATTTAGGTATCCCTATCTTCTCTTTTCCCTTTTTCCTTTTCCCTTTTTCAGTTTTTCCTTTTTTACTCTTTTTTCTTGTTTTCCTCTCACTTTTTCCCTTCAGCCTATTGTATCCCACCCATGTCTATTTCCTTTATCTACCTGCCAGATCCTTCTTTCTTTTCTTACATGGACTAGCTGTGACTAGAATTCACTTCCCCATGTCTGGCAAGGGAAGATGTTCCTTCTAGCTTATTCCTTCTCTGATAAGGAACAGAAAGGAGTTGAGAGGCTGAGATCCATGTACGAAACTGTAGGGATAGCCCCCAGAGGTTGTCTCTAGCTTGAAAGGTCAGGGAGGCTGCAGAGGAGTGGCAAGTCTCAAGTGACGACTGGAGAATTACAAAGCACAAGGGAGGGAGAATTAAAAAGCTGATGAAAGGAGCCCAGGAATGAGTAGAAGAGGATTAAAGGACTAGCAAATCTTCCTGTGATGCAGATTTTGGCAAAGGGGAAAATGGATAGTGATGTGTGTGTTTGAAAGAGCAAGTCCAGAAACTGTACCTGCAAAAAACACAGAGGAGTAGAAACCTCAGTGGATTTGATTCAAAAAGTGACAAAAATAATTATGAGTGAATTTCAGGACAAGAGATTCACAGTGACAATAACCTTGGAATTCGAAGTAGAGAGGAGGTAAAGAGATAGCTTGGAAAGTAGATGAAGATTAAAAAAAATTAGAGAAAGAAAAATTATAATTATTCCAGTGTTCAGGGCTCAAGCATAAAGAGAACAAAAACGGTGCCATATTCATAGCTATTGCAAAATTCATACAGTTTCTGTGAATTTGATTTTCTAAATTCTGGTTCATAAAACAGTTCAAATAAATAACTGACTTGAAATTTTTGTGTTGGACTCAAACTTATTTCCAAACTGACCAGTTTTTCCATTTCATTAAAAAACCTCAGTATTTCCAGTAATTTTATTTGCATATACTTTTAACTTTTTATTTTAATCAGAATTGTGAGAAAAGGTGCTGAAATACTATAAAAATATTCTCATGGCTGTTCTAGGATAAAGAAAGGCAGGACATAGCAGAAATTTCTCACCAGGGGTTTTTGCTCCATAGGATTTCTGGACAATTGTGATAATTGAATAAGAGTCTGAAATATTGTTCACATACACACTTCTCAGTCAATATCAAAGCAAAACCTTTTGAAGATCAGCAGCCCTTAGTACTAAGTTGGAAAGAACTCATAATACAAATACTGTCATGAGTGACTGCAATTCAAATCTGCTTCATCATTTTAATCTTAACTTCAGTTTAAAACCAATATCCATACCAAGCTTAAAGCACTTGTGAAAGAAACCATAGGCAAAACAAATACCAGTAATAGTCCAAGTTTGTACCTTCTGCTAAAGTTAAAGAAACAAGATTTTAGAAGTCTTTCAATGAGATTTTTGAAAGTTATTTGGAATAATTTTTAGTGCCCTCTTATCCCTGGTCAGGTGTATTAATTAGTACTTTTCCAACTGTAAAAGACCAAGAGAAACTTAAGAGACTTTAGTCTCCATTAAAGTCTTATTATTTTAAAACTTTTTGTTTCAAGCCATTCTGTCTATAGTGTATGACTTCCCTTTCCAGCCCTGGAGGATTTTATGATGCTCAATATTAAACTTATAGCAATTTTATGCCTTGCAAATTTATTATAGTTGCAGGAATTAACTTATACTATATCAGAATAAGTGTGTGTAGGATATACAGTGGTAACACTTACAGAGCAGTAACAGATTACATGTATATTGCTGATTTATCTTCATTAAGAGAAGAGCAACAGAAGTCAGTTCTCACAAAACCTTATCTTTAATTTTAATGTAAAAGTCCATTTAAAGAGATATTTTTTTCCTACATAAAGGCAGAGATTGAACATTCAGTGTGACTTCCTCTATATAGTTATGAAACCTTTCAAAAAGATGATGTCTAACATACAACACATTTTGACTTAGACCAGAGTTTGATATCACTTTTTGGACCGTTTGTTCTGCTTTCTTAGATATTGCCTGTTCTTCTGTTCTTATACCACTGTGAACAGCATGGGAACTTGTAAATTAACAATATAACAGGTCTACTAAAAAGGACTGAGCAAAGATCTAACAAAAAATATATGAGCCAATTGAGATTTTCTAGGTGGTATTGCCTGCGTATTTATTTTTACAGGCATAACTTGGATTTTCTAGGCTTTATTCTTAAGTCTTTTCTCATGAAGTCAATGCTGGAGCATTAACCCCAGATATGTTTGGCCTTACTGCAGGTTTATTTTACTCAGTATTTTTATAAAAGTAAATAAATCTCTAATGTCTTGGCTGTGTTTATAAAATGTCAATGCATTGGTTTGGACATCTGTTTTATACTCTGATAGCATAAGACATCTACAAGTATCTGTAATGCTAACAGTTTGATGCCACAAAGACTGCAGGGTATTGGCTTGGATGAGGTGCCATGATATTTTGCAAACCAGCTTAAAACTCACATGGTGTGATGAGAGGTGAATCTTAAGAACTTTAGAGTTGTGGATATCCTCTTGAGTACATGGCATAGGAGGTCTGCTAAAGATCTTTGAATGCCAAGCTGGCTGGTCCATGACTTGGATTCTCTCAAGGAAACCATGCAGGGGTGTCACTGAGTGCATAGTGTCTTGCCTCTTGGTGCTGTAGGCATTGACCGATTAATTTGCTGTGCATGGCCAACACCAAATTTAAAAAAATTGTGTCAGGTGCCCAAATTGTCAGATGATAGTGGACATTTTTGAGGATTTCTTTAACCATCGAGTCTTACTCTTATTTTCAGTTATTTTAGAGCAACTTAGAAACTTCATTTTAAAATACCAAGCTAGGAATGTGTATATTTTTATTGTTTCCAGCAGCTGGGTCTTGAAGTAAAATAGCAACTATACTAAGAGGCTTTTTGTATAGCATATAGTTGGAATTGCTAGACAGTAAAGGAGAAGCACAAGACTTCTTACATCTCTGGCTTTGGTATTTTTATTTCCTTAACATATTGAGTCTTCCTGTTATTAGGAGAGGGAAGCTTGTTGTTTAGAAGAAGAACATCTCACCTGATTACTTCTATGCTGTCTCTTCCAAGGATTCCTCTCAGTTTTGCTTCTGTTCATGGGACATGTAGAATATCAAGTAATTCCAAAGTATAAGTGTATCACTTTGTATGAACTACGGGGTTGTAATTATACACTAAGGAATGACATTGTGAAACTCACTGTTAAATATTTAAAGGCTGATGGTGGCATGGAATAAATCTGGGGGACTGACTGTGGATCAAGGTAGAATAACTTTTAAATAAATACCACAAGCATTGCTTTGTGTGGAGAACAGAACACATGCACTTCTAAATCTTTGAGGCTATATTTGTACCAGTAAATTAAAAAATGTTGGAGAAAGTTATTGAGTGCTGGAAACAGATTGTACTATTGAATTGTTAGAACAGCCTCTTGGCATGTTCTGGTCTTTGTTGAGTGACTCTCTCTCAGTTTCCAGGCATGGTTTGGGAACTAGCAAAGTCCAAGGACAGTTGGGATGTGACCATCCATTTTGTAAGGGAGGGAAAGTAACAGAAAAGACAGTCCAAGTCACTGTGATCTTATTGGGGTTACAGAGATTGGTGTGACAGCTTGCATGAGTGGATTGCTGCTATGGATGGATACAGGCTCTTCAGGAAAGAGTTTGGGAAGGGGAGAGAGGAGCAGGGGTTGCACTTTATGTAAAGGAATAGGTTAAATGCATGGAACTTTGCTTGGGATGAGTGACAAGCTACTTGAGAGCTTATGGATAAAGATCAGAAGACAGACCAACATGGATGACATCATGGTAGAAGTCTGCTGTAGACCACTTGATCAAAAAGAAGTAGATGAAGCTACTGTTCTTTAGACAGCTGGAGGAAGCTGCCCAGTCACAAGCCTGAGCGCTCATGAGGGACTTGAACCACCCTGATATCAGTTGGAAGGGTGGTATGGATAGAAATTAGCAATCCAGGAGGTTTCTGGAGTGTGCTGCTGACAATTTCTTAACAGAGGTGATTGACAGGCATACTAAGGGAGGCTCTCTGATGTATTTGTTACACACAGATGAGGAAGAACTGATTGGAGATGTGAGAGTCAAAGGCAGTCTTAGCTGCAGGAACCAGGAAATAATGGACTTAAGAATCCTAAGAGAAATGAGCAAGACAAATAGTGGAATCACAGCCCTGGAGTTCAGGAGACAAGACTTTGGCTTGTTCAGGGACCTGCTTGACAGAATCGCAGGAGATACTGCCCTGTAGGGCAAAGGGGCCCACGAGAACTTGATCTTCAAGGACAGTCTCCTTAGTGCAAAAGAATGGTCCACTGCAGTGTTCAAGGAGTCAGACATGACAGAAATCCAGAAGGGATGGACAAGGAACTCCTGACTCAGCTGAAACACAAAAATGAAGCACAAAGAAAGTGGAAGCAGGGAGAAGCTACTTAGGAGGAATACAGAGACATTGCCCAAGTACACAGAAATGGAGTTAGGAAAGCCAAGCTGGAGTTGAAACTAGCAAGATGCAACAACAACAAGAGCTCCTATAAGTATATTGGCATCAAAAGGAAAGCCAAGGCAAATGTGGGTCTGCTGCTCAATGGGGCAGGGTTCCTAGTGACAAAGGACATTGAAAAGACTGAAGTCCTCAGAGCCTTTTTTACCTCAGTTTTTATTGGTAAGAACTGTCTCCAGGTCCCCGAGCCTATTAGCAGTATCTATGGAGCGAACAGTAGAGGAAGATAGAGTTCAGAACCACTTAAGCCAGTTGGATATACACAAATTCATGGGACCAATTGGATTGCATCCAAGGGAGCTGAGGGAGCTGGCCAGTGTCATTGTGAAGATGCTTTCTGTCACCTTTGAAAGGTCATGGTGACTGAGGAAGTTTACTGATGACTCTAAAAAGGCAAACATCACACCCATTTTCAAGAAGGGGGATCTAGGTAACTACAGGCTGGTCAGCCTAACTTCAGTCCCTGGGAAATTATAGAGCAAATCCTTCTTGAAGCCACTTCCAAGAACAGGAAGAATAAAAAAGACAATTGGCAACACCCAGCATGGATTTATCAAGGGCAAATCATGCCTGACCAACCTGATTGCTTTCTGTGATGAGAGGACTTACTCTGTGAATAAGGGGAAAGCAGTGGATAGTATATACCTTGACTTTAGGAAGGCCTTTGACACAGTCTCCCGTAGTATCATTATAGCCCAGTTAGTGAGATATGGACTGGATGAATGGATGGTAAGTTGTGTGGAAAATTATCTGTACTGCTGGCTCAAAGGATCAGTGGTACAAAGTCTAGCTGGTGGCAAGTCACTAGTTTCATCCTTCAGTGCTCAATACTGTTTAATACCTTTATTAATGACGTGGATGATGGGACAGCATGCCCTCTAGCAAGCTAGAGGATGATACCAAGTTGGGAGTGTGGTCAATACACTGGAGGACAGGGCCGCTACACACAGGGACTCAGTCAGGCTAGAGAAATGGGCTGACAGGAACCTTATGAAGTTCAACATGGGCAAATGCAAATTCCTGTATCTGGGATAGAAAAGCTCCATGTAACAGGATAGACTGGGGACTGACTGGCCAGAAAGCACCTTTGCAAAAAAGGACCTAGGAGTCCTAGTGCACTTTCTGCAGAGGAGAAACCTTTGGTAAAATACATTGTGTGTCAGTGCGAGCACAAAGATTAAATAATTTAAAATATAGCAGAAGGGGAAAAAAGTCATAGATTTCATTTTTTTTCTAAATAAAGCATTTATTAACAAACAAAAATCAAAGAAAGTTATTTCCAGTGCCAGCATATGAATGAAATATTTGGCAAGTAATACTGATGAAAGGAATACAGGAAGGGGTGGGTAGTAATGCTTTAGGAAAATGGCAAAAATAAGTGTAATCTTGCTGTCTAGATTTAAGTTCATTTGCAAATCAAATACTCCCTATGAAGGCACATAGTGTTCAAAAGCGGATTCGAAAACTGGAAATTGATTTTTTATTTCTTCTTGGCTAGCTTGAATAACATACATCAAAAGCTTACATCAACTGTTATTTTTGTGGACTGTATTGAAATTAGATTCCCTATATCTATTCTACAAATTCATTCAACTATTCAGTCTTCATCAGTAGTGTTATCCTCCACCTCATTAACCAAACAAGAGAATAAAGGAGGGAATTAGGAAAGAAAATCTTCAAAATGTATTCTGTTATTTCTACAGCAAAAAAATATTCTTTAGTTTTGTACAAGTTCAAAAATGATGGTATTGAAAGAGAAATTGAGAGAAATACCTGATGGTTAGCAAATAAAATAGAGGCTGTCAAAATTCACAGAAGTCTTTGTTTCAAGTTTAAAGGGATTCCTCATAATACATTATTTTCCTCTTTATTGAAAAGAATATTCTGTAACAATGTACACCACAGATAATTGTTGAGAAGGTAAAATGCTAGGAGTTTCAGGAAACAAAAACCAAAACAAACTTGCAAAAGAATTGGATGTCACTGGAAAAGTCTGGTGGAAGTTTTTCCCTAGTTCAGTCCCTGTGGAATGTAGTCTCCCTCAAGATGCCATTATTGTCCTCTCATTAGAACCACAATAACACCTATTTTTCCTCTTTTCATTTTTTCCTCTTTCTCATTTTCCCTTTCTTTTTCATTTCTTATGTCATACATTTATTTCCTTCCCTCCCTCTTAGTTTATGGCCCTTCCTTGCATCTCCTTCCTCTTTGTTTTCTCAGTTACCTTGTGGCTGTATTGATATTACCAGTCTCTTCAGACTACTGCCTGGATGTTTCTGACTATGCCACCTCTACTCTGTTTCCTTATGGACTCAGTGCTTGTCAGAGGTGAAACACTGTGCATGTACAAAATCAAAATCAGCATAGCAAGCAAATTTTGGAGCACAGGACCATCAGTCTCCATAATAATTACCACCTGTTACCATGGAGGAAGCACCTGCTGCCTTCCCATGCTAGATATGGTGTCATTGTTCTTCTGTGATTAAGTGGGCATCAAAGAGTTGGACCTGTCTGTGTGTATGCTAATGTAGCCTTATGGTGCTCTACAGTTGCTACTTGTCTTTCCTGTAATAAAATTCTTGGGTATCTCACATAGGTCCTTGCTCTAGGCTGTAATTATTTTCCACTCCACTTCTTTTTCTTCTGGAGGATTTTCCTTCTCTCAGCAGTCTGTGTGCCTGGAATTACAGTCAATATGAGAATCTGCTGGAGTAAAGTTCATGTTGATTTCCTTGTTAACAGACCTAGTAATGATACTGTCCATCATAGTAAGGTTACACTCAGTTAATTTTAGAAAGAGAATTCACTATCTTGTAATTTAGTGTTCATGGTTCTGTCATGCTTCTGATTTTCCAGATATCAAATAACAGTAAAGATTATTTCATCTTCTTTAAACAAAAAGTCAACATATCAAGAAGCAGCTGGCCAGATGGTACAAGTCACAAACACTATATTGCCAGATGTAGTCTTTGTACTTCAGGTACATGTTGCTGCTCAGTATGCAGGTATGTACTTCCCTTGTATAGTATTCTTTTGACTTCTGAATAGCAAATAGAGACACATCTCTCCAAAACACAGCCTGGGGGAAACAAAATCAACAAAACCTGTGTATGAACCTTCTCCTGTCCCCATGTCAGAAGTAGTACTGGAAGTTATTACTTCTTCTACCTTTCAGGAAATTTTTTTCTCATTGTGTTCCATCTTGGGGAGACATTCATCCATGGGAGCAATAAAGTCAGAGATTCTTCAGCCACATTCCTCCTTCAAGTCACTTTTGCCTGGCTAGTACAGTCTCTCTTTCTGCTAAAAGCCTGAAAGAATAATGTCTGAATTTGCATACAGGAAAGACATTAATTTACCAAACACACACCTGAAATTCTACTACTGTGCTGTGTTTTTTCAAAAAGAATTATTTCACTTTGTTTCCATTTTCCCTTAAGTGTCTTCTGTGCATTCCATTATTTCAGTCTAAATACAAAATGAATACATAGCAAGGTAAAAATAAATCTGCATTAGTTCCTTCGGCTGTTGTAAGGAACTGTAATCTTGATAACTGCCATTGACTTAATCTTGGATGTCTGTGGCTCAACTGTCCTTCAGGTCTTAGATTCAGTACAGCCCATGATAAAACGAATGGCTGCTCTGAAGTGTACTTTCTAAGACAGATTCCTTGGGATCAGCCAGTTAGCTGATGAACTGAATACATTGGCCTGATATTTACAGGGACTCAATGTGGCTACACTGTAATAATGATTTCTTTTTCATAGTACTAAACCTTTTTAAAGTTTTCTGCAGTGTTTTCAACTCATAAATATCTATGGATTCTGAACTACGTTATACTCACAAGACTCACGATTCATTACATGG
The DNA here is from genome assembly GCF_003343035.1 of Apteryx rowi. Taxonomy (NCBI): domain Eukaryota; kingdom Metazoa; phylum Chordata; class Aves; order Apterygiformes; family Apterygidae; genus Apteryx; species Apteryx rowi. The sequence goes on along the minus strand of NW_020450485.1, from coordinate 639,123 downwards.
GGTGGGGGAGTGTAGAGGAAAAACTCTACTTTGATTACTCTGCTTGAGGTATCAGTTTGCTATTTTCATATTCACCTCTTATTCAAAACATCAAAGTACTACTCTACACCCAATGCTTTTTAGTATTGGTTGTATGATTTTCAGGATGTTAACCTTACCCTTAACTAATAAGTGGCATACATGAGATGACCCACACTGCTTCCTTGCTGGACTGAGAGAAACAGCTGGGTGTAGAAACCTCCATTTTCTTGACAGGCACAGATGGTCAACCACAAAGATGGTTAGTAACATAGAAATCTGTACTTACCTTTTTTCTTCATAAATATGGAACTTTTCCATTCAATATGTATTTACTCAAAATAGTTTCTTTGATCTGTGCTCTTTTTATGAGTCTTGAAGTCCCTAAGGTTGTTAAAACTAAGAACCCACATCTGTTCTTTGCCACTAATGTTGATTTTCCATTCTTTGCATTTCTGCCACTTTGGACAATGAATATAGACTTATCAGTTTTCATTTTTGTTTACAGTCTCTTCCTCTTTCATTAACTATCACAATACTACTAAGCTTTGCAAATATGATAGAGAAATTCTCTCCTAAATGCTTGACCATGGGAGTTTGCACAGAAATTTTAAAAAATTTGGAAACATTCTGATTTTGTTGTTGGATTTTTGGTCAAATCTTATTTTGGCAAACTCATTTTTTCTTTATTTTTTTTTCTAGGTGGCACTTAGCTGCCATTTTATTTAGTATGATGGGATACAGTAATTGAAACACTTGAGTAGTAGTGCTTTGTGCACATGGACTGTCTCGTGTCAACCATATGCTGTGGATTAATCTAGCCTTGGAGAATGCTAAGTCCTGATCTGATCCAGAGGTGTTGCTTTTAGAGGAGCACCTTCCCTCCACCACACACACCAGCAAATGTAAAAGAGGTAGCAGTAGTAGTTCTTCAGGGAACTGTGAAGAGTAAAAAATAATACCTGTTTGGCTACTTCTAGCTGTGTTCTGGTGATAGCCACTTGTGACTAACAGGGACAACTCAGCCCAAGTCTCATAAACCTCAGTTTGCGGTAGTCTGTGAATGAAGAACCTGAAGTAAGGCAGTCTTTGATCAGTCCATATAAATGTCAGGAAACTGACTGTGCATTTAGGCTACCAGTAGAGATTACTTTCGCTATAAATCAGAATTAAAAAAACTTTTTTTCCTCTGTGTAGGAGCCCATTAGAGGTGTATGAATTGTATTCTAAAGGTTGTACATTAATTAAACTGTGTCAAAATAGTCCAGGCTTATTTCTATCAGAATTAGACAACGATTCCAATTATATCTTTCTTAGATATCAGCTAGCTAATCAGAGCCTTCATCTACACATTTGCAGAAGGGCACTGAGGATGGAATAACTGCCTAAAACTAGGTGAAATCTCATATGAAAATAGTCACTTTAGCTGTTTCCAGGGGGCAGTTCATCCAATCTGTAAAACAGGGCATAAACTGCTTTATGGCTGAAGTAAAGTATTTTGTATTCATTTTAAAAAATCTGTATTTGGAAAATGTATTTTTTAAATATTCTGCTGGGCAGAGGATGTTCTCAAGTTACATAAAGTCATCTTACCCCACATTAATCTACTCAGATTTTAAGATGGGGAGGCAAACCTTTTGTCTTGCTGTGTTCTAGTTAAAGTAGGAGAATTTTTCAGCTAACAGACATGGTTCTGTTGATTTGAAACTTGTGTGAATGAGCTGACTACACCACAAAATTATTTTGTATTCATTTAAATTCCAAGTATAATTTAATGTACAGAAAATGATATACTAGTATGAAAAACCATTCACAGAACCATCTGGGGCTCTTTCCTGAGTCTTTCCTCTTTTTCTTTTCTTTTCAACTCTACCTTTTACAGATTTAGTAACTCAAATAACAGGATTTTTTTAAGATTATTTTTAACCTTCTCTTGGTCTCTGGCTGTGATATCCTCCCTTTCCATCAGCCAGACATCATATTTTCTATAGGCTGCATTCATAGAGGGATTGGAGAAAACCTGACCTTCCTGAGTAAGAGGAAGAAACCTTAGGAGAGAGCATGGCAGTTAAACCCTTGTTCTGCTTACTTTGACAGCTGCATTTTTTTTTGATTGAACTGGTTTTTTTGCCTTTCAATGTCTAATCTGTATCTACATGTTTCAGATTAGGACTTCATTTTTTGCCAGAGAGAGCTGCATACTTTTGAATGTTTAATGGTGTTCTAAATGACCCTGGCTGTGTTTGATACTGAGATCAGGTAGATTTGCAAAATGAAAAAGCTATGAAAAGGGATTTGAAACTCTGTTCTGTCCTCACTTCTGTGTCTCTGGACATTTTGTGTCATGCTACTGAAACAGTCTGAGTAAGGTCAAACTTTGCCAGGCACAAGGCCATCTTCTTTAAAACGTTATTTCAGTGCATCAGCATGTGGATTTTGATAACCTAGCAGATAACAGGGAAAAGCAGTCTGGTTACGAATCAAAACACTGTCAGTCTGTTCTCATTTAGCCATTTATCAAGGGCTTTCTTGCCTGTGGCTCTCAGTTGGATATCACCTCTGGATAGTGCAGTGTTAAATGGCTTTTCTGTTAATAAAGCACTTAACATGGAAGATTGAAATCTGTCTGATTTAGGACTTTACAGTAAAAATCCAAAATTAGAGACAAATGAAAATCTGTTGTTTGCTACATCTTGAGCAAGTTTTTTTATCGTCTGAATCTTGTGATTATTTTTTCCTTTTATTGGTACTTCATTTTCATATTCTCCTGATTAGACTATTTGTAATTTCAAATTAGGAGTGGAAAATTGCATTTAGGTATTTGTGATTGGACTTCAGAATTTACAAAAGAGCTTGAAAGAAACCTTTTGTGCGCTGTCTTTGGGACAAGATTGTCTGTTTTCAAAACTCTTCCAGCTAGTAACATTTTAATATTTTTCCCCAGTATCTATCTGGCTATATCTTTTAAAAGCTTTTCTTCTAGGTCTGCTTCCTACTTTCAGTTTCACTAAGAAAAACTAAAACAAGATTGTTGCATGCTACTGATTTAATTGTTAGGTGCAAGGCATGCACTTTCTAATGAATGCTGTCCTCCTAACTCACTCCATTTTGCTCAGCTTATGCTCAGAGTATGAGAACAGTGTTGTCTTCTTGTTTTCAAGCCATGCACAATCCATACCAGGTATCATAGTGGCAGTGATTCCTCAGATAAGCCATGTAGTTCCAAAAAATCCCCAACAATGTACGAACAAGATAATGAGGTTGTCTCCTTCTATGCCATCCTGAGCATGGATACCCATTGTATCATGCCATGCCTTAGCCCTATATAAGTACATGCAAGTCCTTTGACAACTTCGGTATTGATGACAATATCTTTGTATTAGTTTCAAACAGAGATAGATTTTGTCAAACCCAAGTCACAGCTAGAATTTCTAGAAGAAAAACAAATGGTTAATTAAAATAGGATAGTCCTATATTGCTCTACAGTAAGATTTTTCTTTCTTTTTTTTTTTTTTTGAGGGTACAATATGTGTCCAAACTTGAAGCGTATGGAGAGAGAATAGAATGAAAAAAAAAAAAGTATTTTTCAGAGTTGGATCAATAGAACATTTTGACATCCAAATCTACTACCAGCACTAAATCTGGTATTCATTGTAACCCTCAGAGGTGCTTGGGATTGAATGAATTTGTAGGCATTCCACTACTATGCAAGGTGAATTGATGATGAGTTTCTTACCTGATCAGTTTATTGGAGGTATTCCACAAACTGGAAGGTGGACTCCAGAACAGCTTTGGCTGGCCTGGCTTCTAGGGAAGATGTTTGAGGTAGGATAATGACCTCAGGAAGATGGAAAGGTCAGGAATCTTTGGCCACTTTTTTCTGGCTCATGGATTAACACAGTGGTGCATAGATTGTTCCTTTGTGCATTGTCTCTCCTGAGCATTATGGATGCACCTTCCCGGCTCCTCTTTGCTTCCCAGTGCAAAGATTGCCTTATGTAGACAGAGTATGCAGTACCTGCTGTCCTAGATGCCCTATTCGTAAACAAAGATTTTAATTGGAAACAGGGAGCAAAGATTAATATTTTTTCCATTTAGTGTGGATGGAAGGAACCATTAAAGGCTATTTTTGGCATACTTTTAATGTTGAAACTTTCAGATAACAATGTTCCACTTCTTTACAATGATTATTTCCCCTTTGCAATGACCTCTATACATGTTATTAAGCCAGTTGTAATAATACACATGCACCTTACTATTTTTCTTTTTTAAGCTCTGCTACAAGGAGACAAATGGTGGATAGACTGATTGTTTCAAATCAGAAGTATGAGGGAACAATTTTATGTCTATTAAAATTCTGTAGCAATCCTTTAATTAAATTATAGCTTCCTTTCCTGTGCTTCATGCTGCATTGAATACTTAATGTTGTATCTAACCATAGAGTGGTATCTGGAGTGAAAGGGGAGAGTGAAAGGAGATAGGCTCATTGGCTTCCTAAGTTAAAGATGATTTGATTAGTTTAAGGCACAATGATATTTTCATTATAAATCAAATGTGTGACAAGTCAGGAATAGTTTATTTTTTAGTTAAAAAATAAATGAAGATAAAATACATTTCACTGCTTTGGAGGAATCATTTGGGTGAATGCAATTTGAGGCAGGATGAAGACAATCACACTGGAGAGTAGACCGCAGCTTCTGTGGTACAATGAAAATACAGGTTGTATGTAAATTTGAAGCCTAAAACTCATTCACCAGTTGCCTGAGCATCATGTCATGAGTATTGCCACTAGTAATAGAAGGTCATCTACTCCGAAGGTAAAAAAAGCCTTCTTCTTCTTCTTCTACAGCCTCTAAGAAGACCACATTTCTGATTTATTTTTTCACCTCAGCACCCACCAATGTGCTCATCGTTAGTAGGGCATTTTATGTCTCTGCCTAGTTTGTGTACTGATAATGGGCAGGAGGAATCACAGGTGCCTCTGGGGATTATTTTCCAACCGCCTGCTCAGAGCAGGTTGCTTGGGGCTGTGTCCAGTCAGGTTTTGAATATCTCCAAGGATGAAGGCTCCACAACCTCTCTGGACAACCTGTTCCAATATTTGATCACCCCTGAGAAAAAGAGTTTTTTCTTACATTTAAGTGGAATTTAAGTGACTTCTAGATGCAAAGATATCCAATCATATATACACTGAGTATGAGACTCATGCAATTGAATTTCTCCTTGCACTTCCCCTCTGCCAAGACTGACCCTTTTTACCTTTTCAGTGCAGCACTACGGCAGATCCTACCTGTCTGATGCATTTGGTAAGGGTTTTCTTTCACATACTCAGTGTCTGTATCTAGGGCTAACATCTCATAGCAAAAGATTGGCTATGCTGCTGTACAACAGGCAGGGTCCTCTAGCAGGATCATGTGTGAGATACACACAAGAAGAGATACACACAAGCTCCATCTTTCACAAGTGCTGTGGTCTCCATCCGTCCCATGGCCTGATACCCTGATGTCTCAATCACCGAAGCAGAGGAAACAGAGATTTCTGTGTTGGCTTTGAGCCTACTGGTATTGCCAACAATGCTAGAATGACCCTTCCTTTGTACTTCTTGGCAGGGATACCTACCATCACAATGACATTCACAGCATGGACACAGGAAGAAGAGGATATCTCTGAACATCCAGTGTACCCCCAGAGTGCCTCTGTTATCAAACAGCCCTCTAGTCATGCYTGGAACTAATATGCCTTTGTAGCTACAGGAGTAATTTAAAAAATAGTAGTTACCATTCAGCATCTCACTGATGCCTTAAAGCGAGGAGAAGGAAAGGTGTACTTTGCAGCAAAGCCTTCTCCCAGATCGTGTGTTGTCTATCAATATATGGTGTGCAAGTGACTCAGAGCACAGGTCTCCCATCACATGTGCTTAGCTCATCATTCTTACCTGGATTTACTCGGAACAAGGGTAGAACTCAACAGAAAAGGAAAGCAGAATAAGTTAACTATGAACATTTTTAGTCAAATTATTGTTTCCTTCATTAACCACTTCCTCTAAGGTGTAGGTTAACAAGAGTAGATGTTTAAAAAAGGGTTTTCATATCATATTAGAAGGAAGGGTATGCCATGTGGTTAAAACAGGTCTGCATGAGTCATGTCAGTATCTGTGAAGGTATGCCTTGAATACTAGAGAGAAACTAACTGTATTTAGGAATACTGGAGATCCTAACAGAGGAAGCAGAGTGGCTTCTCCTACTAGTTAAGTATCTGTATAAAAATACTAATTGTTCTGAATGCAATGGCAAGCTCCTTTTGGCATCAGTAAAGTAAAAAAAAAAAAATCTCCCCGAAGTCCTCTGACATCCAGTTACTTTAGAGGGGGAAGAAGCATTTTAGCTCTAGCTTTGTCCAGTATTTGGGGTAATATAAAATGTCAATCATATGCAGATGGCATTCAGATATGCAAACTGTAGTCTAATGATCTAAAAGTGTTATACATTTTAAGAATACATGAAGGAAATGTGTTTTTGTGCTTTCAGTCTGATTTCAGAAACATATATTACAGATCAAGTGCAGCTTTTGCTAGAGCTGTGCAAGAACTAACATTTTTTCTTTGAAGGAAATTCATGACTGTGACTTTTCAGTTTTTGTTGCTGTGGAAATCAGCATGTTCCAACAAAAAAGTTCAGTTCACTGACACTGTCTTTTCTGACAGAAATTGGTTCAGGTACAAAATTTTCAGTTAGTTCCAGTATTACTACTTGCAGAGAGTATTTTTACAAGCAAGTTCAAAATCTCATTTTAGCCTGAATCAGTATTTCAGCTGTGTCTAGTTGCAGGGTAGGTGCATTCTATAATTTGACCCCTAATTGTATCCTATCTGAGGGTTTTTCATCTGCCTCATTTTCTGTGCACCCAGGCACATTGCTTCCTTCCAATGGACACCAGGAAGAAATAGATGTCATGCACCCATTTGGACAATGGTGTCCATGCACACTGTGATTTTCACACCATGATTTCAGGGTGATCACCTTGACTAGGGTGTACACTAGGACAAGGGAACTGAGAAGTTGTAGTCTTTCCCCACTTGAACTATCTTACTGCATTTCAACCTCCACCAAGGATAACCATACAATTGACTGATGATGCTCCCATCTTTTCTCCTGCTACTTACTAAGGGAAGAATGTTTTGTTCACCAGAACTAGAAACATCAAGCAGCAAACTACAAACTATCAGTTAAATTTGAAGCTATTTTATCTATAACATATGTCTTAAAAAACTTTCTCCAACTGGGTATTTTCACAGTGTCTGCAATGGCATCATTCACTGATGCTTGTGAACTGCTGATATTTCCTGTGGAAATTGGCATTTAAAGCAGTCACATTGAGTATGTAAAGATATCACTGGCATGGCTTCTTTGGTAATCCAGCAATAAGGTTCAGTCACCACAAATTTATGAAGTGAGGGATTCTTTGGCAGTCACACGTGCTGTCATCTTTTGCAACAATTTAAAGGCCAGGTCCTAATTTATAGGACTGTGAAGAAAAGTTTTTTGAAATGTTAAGCACAGAAATGGACAATAAAAAAAAAATTTTAAGTACATGCTCTCAAATCAATTTTAGATTAATGCTTTCTTTTGTAGGAATCTTTGGAAAAGATCAGCAAAAGTGAAACCCATTTTCTAATTCTACAAAATTGCTCTCCTAATTTACATATATTTCTTTCTTTAAGAAAGTGCCTTTAAAACTGTTCTACATACTCCAGTGTCATGTCTCTCACCCTTAYGGTATTCTTTTCTGTGCCCTAGTCTTTCCTGCACAGAACTCAAAAGGTACAAATGGAGCATGTATCTCTTCCCTTTAGAATTCCACTTTAAATATGGTTATTATTCATCCCGTGTCTCTGAGAGTTGTGGGTGAAAGAATTGATTCTTTTGCTTAGCTTCACTTCAGTTATTAAAATATATTGTTTCTTTTATTAATAATGACAACTCATGAAGCAGTACATGTTGAAAATGTCCTGTGGGCTCTATGCAACATTAGTCTGCTGTTCTTCTATTACTTCATCCTCTCTAAAGTTCTTAGGTACTAAGTATAGGTATGTATGTGTGGGAGAGATGGAGGAGGAGAATGGGGAGATTTGCATCATCTAATCAAACTACCAAACATCTGAGCCAAGACTCCCAAGGTAGTCAATGGAGAGAATTTGTCTCCTCAACAGAGTGATTCAGAGTACCTTAGCTGTACAGACTGCTTATAGAGACCCCACAAGTCAGACACTTTAAGTTAGATGGCCGAACATAGATTCATGTCTGGATATCGTGAGCTAAAGTGCTATCATGACCTTGATGTATTTTGACCCATTAAATATGGTTGAGACAGCAACTCAAATAGTCATCAGTTATATGGCAAACTCCACTCATGCATACATCCTCATGTCTTGTAGAATGCAAACAAACAGGCAGTTTCAGTGTTGAATATATCTAAAATGAAAATAAATTTTAATGGAATGTGTATCACATTACCTAAAAAATGAAATATTGTGGAACTGAACTGATCACTGTGGAAAAAGGTGAAAAATACTGGTCTATTGAATCCTGAGGTTATATTCTACCCTTATTAGCACTTGTTCAGCATTTTCCATGTGTGATTCTTAAAAGAATTTAACCTTGACAATTTTGGTGTTAGCTGTTTCTGTCTCCTTTTTACTACAATTATGCACATATTTTAATGAACAGGCAAAAAATCTGCTGGAAATTAAGGAACTGCATTGCTCTCCTAAGTTCTTTTTTGGGGAAGTGATAGAATACACACCCTGTCACTGAAGAAGCAAAAGGAACAACCACTGAAATTCATCAGGACCTTGGTTTTATTTTCAAAAGGAAGTGTATGGGGCACTGTAACTCTCTGGGTCAAATATATGACTTTTGTTCATAAGGTATGTGGTTTTGTTGGTTCAAGCTTCATGTTGCTCATATTAATAAAATATACTCATGGATCTGGACAGCAGTCTTACCCGCTGAATACTAAGAATTAAGTACATGTTACTGTGGAGATGGCTGTGCTGTGAAACACTCTCTCTATTCAAAGCACTCAATAAGCTGTCCAGCAAGAAGTATTGGGCTACTTGTTAATTCATTTTCAGTGGAAAACTATGTTAACTGATTTCAAAGACTGTCACGGTTAATAGCATAATTCCATCTAAACTAATGCAGTGGAGCATAATAAGTAAGACAGTATTTGATGCATTTGATGGACATAAGTCTACTACAGGTATATGGAAGACTTCAGCAAAGGAGAAATCATACTTGCAGTAACATAATTATAGAGATTCAAATACTGTTCAGATGAACTTAAAAGCTTGGTTAACTTGAACAAACACCTAACAACAGCAAAATTTCACAGCATTGCTGCTAATTTTCAGTGTAGATTGATAGTCTGAATTTTCTATTTTTCTGCTTGTTTAARCTTCATAATACATGATTTATAGGATTATTTCTGCAACACTATTCTATCTTCTAAAGTAAGTATGTGAGAGATTTTATTACGTTGTAGCAAAAAGGTACTAATATAGTTGTATATGAATTTTGGACATGCTACAGTTCTTCCATACAAAATTCTCAATGGAGTATATTGAATATACTAATATGATCTAAAAAATGCCACACTGTTATGTTGAAAATGACACACTGTTATTTTGCATTGCAAGTTGCTTTCAAGCTGTTATATAAATACATATATTATGTGTCCACAAATTTGAATGGCATTTTACTCTTCATAAGGTATAATATTTTGGAAAAAAATCCAAATTTGCAGTAGCCACTTGATCACTTAAGTCCCAAGACATTACTTGCAAAATGACAGAACAAAGTAAACCTTTTTACAAGCAATTTTCATGCAAAATTTGTCATTTCAAAAGTAAGGTAGTGATGTCCTTCTTGAAACAAAAATATATTAAGTCAACACAGTATGGTTATATTAAAAAAAAACAATGGAAAATAATAATCAAGGGCAGAAATTGTTATATAACTGAGAAGAAGCTTGAATGTCATGTTCTCTGTCTGAAATGTTTGTCTGGATGAGATAATGGGTATCTTGGAAGATAAGGGCTTCTAAGGGCTTTAATAAATTTTTTTTCAAGTTAGCATTAGTCTATATAGTAAGAATTGTCATTGCTTCAGCACACCTTACTGTTACGAAAGCTTCCAATCTCCCAGTCCTGCAAGACATGTGCAATTAGTTTACTCAAGATTATTTCATTTTGCCAGCTTGCCAGCCTCAGTTCATACAGGGTTGCTCCAGTCCCCAGAACTCTTGAGACCTTGGAGCTGTAGCTAAATGATCTTAAGTTGCAGTGACCTGTAATAAACTTTGCAGTGAATATTCCCTACAGCTTAGTAAGGCATAATTCAGTTTTACACTGTTACATACATGCTATGTCCAAGGGATAGCTTATGTCCAGAAAAGCTTATGAGGAAATTTCAGGTATAGCACATGGTGATCCTGTGACCTGTTAGAGAAAGACAGGGGCAAGAGCAATAAGTTGTGTGACAATTTAGAGAGGGTTACTTCACTATGTTTTCTGGAGAAGTAAGAGTATTTATATGAAGACCACATAGTAAGCAATTATCAAATGAAAAAGATAAAAGATTATTTCGGCAAGTTAAGTATTTGAAGAGTAAATAAAATCCATTTATTTAATTTGGCATCAGTTTATTACTGTAAAACACAACTACAAAGGAAAATATGTTACAGTATTTTCAAACAAAACAAAGCCCCCCATAATTTAAAACTTTGTTAATAGGTACATGTTAGAGAAATTCACCACCATGATGTATTTGGTGATAGAAATACCTCCTCTTTTGGATTAACTTCTCTGCATTGAGTGGTAATTGGTACAGAGGGGACTTCTTAGCAAGAGTGGCAGGATGAGCTAAAAAGAATTAGCCACAGACACCGTTTCTTAACTAGTCTTGATTACTGGTTTGTGTTTGGGAGTTTGCTCATGCCTATCTTAGCTGTACCACTATCCCATCATACATGCACCACCAGCTCTTGCTATCAATGGAGCACAAGTAAAACTAGATTAGCTATAGTATATAATAATTTTTAGCTCTCTATAAAAATCCAAAGCTTATTTAAAGAATGCTTACTGAACAAAAGACTATTGCTGCATTTCATCTGCAGGCATTTTTTGCCAGGAGTTGAAGATATTCTAGTTAGATTTAGCAGATTTTCAGTGTCTTTGAAGCAGAGTGTTTTCTCACAGTAAGGCTTCTGGTAAATGCTGTGGAAATGGGTTTTTAAGTGGTTCTTCTGTAAATAAAGCATAATGTTTCATAAGAAAATTTTCTGAACACCATCCACCCATTTGGCCACATATTACACACTGTTTAGCTAATTATGAGAAAATTAAAGCATGTATATTTACAGAAACCTAAGATAAGGATTTTCCATAAATTGTAAAAATTCCATTGAAACCAGCTCATAAATTAGTATTTTAAAGATTAGGAAAAGTACTATAAGCATAAGTATATAAAATAACCAAGGATAAGTAGAACTGGTGTTCTCTGTAATGGTGGGTTTTGTAAGCTGAGGTGATATAACTTGGAGCTCTTGAACATCATACTTCTTTCATAAGTATAATTGTATTAGCTGTGTTTAATTTATGTAAAACCTGTTGTCTCTCATTTTTACATGGTCTTAAAAAAATGGCAAACATAGAAGATTACTCCAAGCATAGTTTTAAGCTGGTTATAAAATGCAATTGAAATGCTTGGGTAAGAGTTTGTATAAAATATTTAGTAAGTTTAGAATAATAATCTAATTTCTCCAGTGCAGTCGTTCTTGAGTTTCAAGGAAAGGACAATGTATTATTTGTTCATCTTTGCCAACAGAGGTTTAAAAGTACATGCCTCAGTCTAATTATTTTTAGGCAACCCTTAAAAACTTTTATCTTTTGTGAATTCAGTACCTTTATGATGTGGAATTACAGTAGTAACTAATACTTTCAGTAGGCTTATCAAGTTACAGAATTATAATACCAATGAGGTCATGATCTGATCATATTATGGAACTATTCTGAGCACATCTATTCTTGTGACAAAAAAAGCGATTTGTGATCTTTGGGTGTAGAGCAGAATCTTATATTTAGCCATGTGCTTCCTGGGCTAGTGTTCTAACCTCACTTCAATCGCTTTCACTTTAATGAATTAAGAAGGTAGGAAGAACAAATAAGAATAGCCCAGTTTGACTATAACTTTTATTTTCCCATGAAGTTTCGTCTATGAAGCCAGAAAATGCATGGTTATGATGGTATAGTTAGTGCTTATTTGAATAAGTGTATTTCTGATTGAAAGAATAAAGCATTTTATTTTCCCATCATATGGAATGTGCCCCCTAGATTTATCTTTACAACTTTTTAATGTATTTTGAATGATGTCAGATAAGAATTTTTAATAATCACCTTAGTGGAGTCTCCTACTGGATGTAATGCTAGTGCAATCCAAACATTCTTTGATATTTTATCATCTGCCTCAGAGAGAGATCTTTCACAGAACTAGAAAGTCAATTCTAATGTGTATTTTTAAAAGAACCTTTTTGAGTTTTACATTTATTCCTAGACAAATTGTAAGTTCCTCAAGCATAGATTAATACAGCAAAATACATTAATTGCAGCTCTTTGAGTATTCTAGTCGTCAATCCATGCTTAATATACAAATTTGCAGAAAGACAATTAGATAACTAATTTTAATTCCTGTGCAAAAGGATGAACGTTAATAAGCTTTAAGTAAATATTAAGTGGAAAAGATTAACATTTTCATGAAGCCGAGCCTTAAGCAATTAAAACTCAGCGAAAGATTGTTAAATTTATACTGGTAGCATAATCACTTGTCCAGAATTATGTCAACAATATGACAAGAGGGTGGAGCAAGGGTGAGTATCAGGTTGTTTTCTGCTGCCTTGGTTTATGTTATGTCTTGAAGTCATACCGTTTCCTATGTTGTAGATGGGCTGGAAATTCAGTGATGCATTATATGCATTGTGGTGGTTGCAGGGCAATCATACAGTAAGTACATTATTGTATCACAACACAGATTAGTGTTTCGAATTCTTAAAAACATAGCTTTTGGGTTTATAAATATTACAAAAATCCACATGTGTCAGAATGGTTATAACTGCATTTACTGCATTTGTTTTGCAGTATTTAGGAATAATAATGATAATAATATTATGCTCTTTTCGTACTGTAACCAAGAAGTTCCTTGTATTTTTCGGTTTGTTTCATGACCTAAGTGTTAGTTTGCTGGTGGGAAGGGGTTGTACTCCTTAATCTACAAAAGGTGTCCTGTAAATGCAAAATCAACTGCTCAGCTGGACAACTGACAAATGTGACAATGTTATACATCAAAAGAAGGAAACAAATAATTAAAAACAAAAGAGTTCTTATATATGTAAACCAAATTTGACAATCAGAAAGGTGACCATTTCTGAATAATTGCAATGTGTGTGTCAAGTTTTCAGGAGCTGTAACTCAATCATAGCTTATGACAGGAGACAAGGGAACTTTAGACTGTAGCACGGGATTGTTTATAATGAATTTTGGAGATTACATTAAATGAAGAGTTTCAGGATTCAGCTGTCACTATGCTGTCAGAATGCCTACCTGCTGGTTAAGGAAGAGTGAAAGATGGCATCTCATCAGAAAGGCCTTCATTCACTGCAGATAATAAAAAGTATGCAAAGGACGTCACCATAACCCTCCAGGTGACAAATGTGACTTGTGCTTTATTCATGCATTTATATGGAAAGGTGTTCTGAAAGGGCAGTGTCCTTTGGATCCCAGTTTGCAGGAACCTTCTTTCTCAGAGAACTTTATCAAAGGAAGAGTTACAGAAAGACTGAAGGAGCACCAAATAAAAAGCTGAGATACTGAAAAATAGTTCTGTGAATATAAGCAGCTTACTATTTTTTTTTATAGATGATAATGGAAGGTATGTGACTTTGTTTTTTTCATGATGTCATGTGATAGAGTTCTGTGCCACCTGAGGTTTAGATATCTATATTTGTTTAGCCATAGTGGTGACATTTCTGTTGTGATTATCTCCCAAGAAAATAAAGTACTGAGTGGGGCAAATTCTGCCTTCGTATGTGCCTATGGCTCCTCTTGACCTCCATAAGAGCTCTGTTTTCACATGACTGCATCTGAGCATAATAATTTAATGAAAAATTTATCACCTGTCACACAGAGTGAAATGGTGCAATGAGAAGATCATTCCCAGAAAGCCCTCTGAAGTGGGTGTCAGACGGACAAAATATATGTGTACGCACGTGTGTGTAAGGGGTAGTTCTACCTGATGGACAAAAATGTCTTGTTACTCTAAGTAACTACGATGTATTATGAGTGTTACAAGTATTAAGGTACTTTGTTAGATAATATTACTAGACTATTAAGTCTTTTACCAATATATTCAATACTGAGATGGAAGACAAATGACACTTAAGGTCCTTGAGGGCATACCTCCAGCCTGATATAAATGTAATAAAGCCTCACTGGCTTCATCTGAGCTCTGACTTTAGGCAGTACCTAAGGGCCTGCTGCTTTCAGTTTACTCTCTCCTACATTTCTAGTTAGAACTGAGATCTTAAAAAAAATCAAGATAGTCATTTCACCAAGAGTATCTTGGCTCTGAAGAGGGAAGAAGAGAGTACGGAGCAGACACACCACAGCTGTACTTCATGTTTTATGATGTTGATGGAGGGAGAAGTATTAGTCAGTCTTTTGGAAAGTGGATATAATAATTAACTCTGAGAGCCAGTTCTGTTTTCTGCTAATTCCATGATGCTTGCAGTGATATATTTCAGTGCCACTTGAATCACATGCCTGCACCTGATTCCATGGGTGATGCAGAGGCACCACTTTCACACTGTGAGATCTTGAGCAAACAAAACCAGGGTAAGAATTACCACCCTCTTCAACTTCTAAGCTGCTCGTCACTCTTCCATTTCTCCTTCACAGTTTACTATTCCCTCTGTTGATGCACAGGTGCTGGTTTCTTTTAAATAGATTTGTCTCACTGATCCTGTTCAGAGTGCAGACTCAGTAGCAGTTGCTCCGGCACAACTAAGGAGGTGTAAACAGTGAGGAGGAAGGGAGAAGAGAGGAAAAAAACAGTCTTTGTGTTGGAGAGATCTAAGCATGCTCATAATTATAGACTTTTTCTAAAACTTTGTTTCTGGTACTCCATTGCAGATTAGTGCATGGAAGCAGGCTAAATAAATAGCATATGCTTGCTTTAAATGTGTGTGGGTTTTTTATTTGAAGTAACATGCTATTTATTTCTGGTTTTGAAAATATTTAAACCGCATTTGCAGCAAATCAGTATTAAGTCTTATGTATATTGGAAGGCAGTAAAACGCTTTGGCAGTTAAGCAGAATAATTTTTGAGGGCGAATCGAATCATTCTGGCTTTAGTTTCACTAACTAGGATCTTGGGAGTTTGTTGAAATGCAAAACCTAACCCTTGTCAGGTGTAACTGCTCCTGTAACTTCAGAAAGATTCTCTTCTTTCTGGTTTATCCATCTTGTTCAGTTCAATACATGCTCCATTTCTAGTTAAACTGAGTAAAATCTGCAAACAAGAGGAAAATTTATTTTCGTCCTTTAATGCAATATTTTAATTTGAGATACAAGATAAAAATTAGTCACTCTAAAATCTTGGATAAGATGATCTGATATAAATAGTTCAATTAACTACATGCAAACAATATTTCATTTCTTCAATGAAAAGCTTCTGTTCAGATTTAGAACATGTTTTGATAAACCATTTTTTTCTATGTACAAATGTGTAAGGTATTTTTATTTAAACAATTGTAAATGTAAATACAGCTTGACACAAATCACATGTAATATATTTGCCAACTAGTGAATGAATGTGTTATCCACCACTATCTAGCATCATAAACACCTAAAAATTAAGAATGAACATATGGTAGATATTAATTATTTAAATTAATGTGTATAAATGTAGTGCATCCTCCCAGTTAGAAGAAAAGAAACAACAAATTTAAAGACTGTTCTTAGCTACAAATCAATGTTTTTTCTGGGCTATTGACCGGTGAGTTTTAATGGTTACCAATCAGACATGCTTTAGAAAAAGAATTTTAAAACAAAACAAAACAAGATTGAAATCAGTTATTTAAATCAAGATTTCTTGCTTTCTGATTTAAATTATGATTAAAATGAACTTACAATCAATCCACCCAGCTTGAGTCATTTATATGAAAAGTAAACAGTAAACTCTGTTTACACAAGCTTTATGTTTACTACACAATATTAAAACACAGAGCAAAAGGGAATGCTTGCCAATGTCTTAAGGCCATTAATATAAGCAGCTCAGAGTCAGATTTTGTCTGACTTCCATAACAGTGAAGAGAGCATGGTGTAAGGATCTTTTCTTCTTTTGTCCCACATCTGCTGAACAAACACACTGGACAGAACTGGATTTAATTTATACCAGAGACTGATTGCTAGCTGGTCTCTACTTGTCTGCAGTGCTCTATCTGAAATCAGACTTCATCTCCTGCCTACGCATACTGCTGTAACAGCTTTGATACAAGTTGCAGTGCACCCGGTTGTGTAGCAGCAGGGCCACCTTCTCTTGGTGTGTATACAGATAAGACTAAGAAGCAATCATGAAGCAATTTATTTGATGACTTTTGACTTTACTAATCACTGGAAATTCCAGAAGAGTCTTTATTTTTGAACTGTGGTCTCTTGGTGTCTAACAACAGTAAGACATTTAATTCACGGTGTATTAGGGCACTTTACAAATGAAATTTCTATGCAAACAATGTTCATGGTTATGCTAAACTTAAACACTCCTGTCCAACATAAAACACACAGAGCTGAAATACTGAATGCTCAGGTTTTCTTTCTTTAATGCATCAGTCCTTAGCTTTAATGTCTACTTGAAAAGCAATGTTCAGTCTTCCAAGTACTGATCTAAAAGTGATGTTGGCACTATATCATGAGCAGTGTGTGAGCTCTTATACCTTAATTTTCTCAGTCTGTAGAAAAGCAACAGGTCCTTATTTCAAGTATACTTCTCCCATCTCTAGAAAGGTTTGGTTGTTTCTCATTTCAGTCTCCCTGGTGAGTGGGAAAGATGAGATTAACAGTATGACAGTGTTAATATTCCATATGCTGGTGTGTTGCTCCACGAAGAGTCCAGGCTTACAGGTCGAATCACCGATTCCAGAAGGGCTGGGTATGGTCCCAACTGTGACCCTTTACTTTTGGGGCAGAACTGAAGAACAAATGAGCTTTCCTTTGTCCTGGTCTTGAAGGAAGGAAACCCAGGTATTGAGGCTGGAGAGAAACTGTATTATACGTCATTAGATTTGCACATCCAGTGAATGAGCAGTGCGCATATACCTCACACCCATTTAACACTCAGATACAGCCATATTTATCAGAACTCTGTCTAGGACATAATGCACATGTAGACCTCAGAACAGGGCTGTATCTCTTTCTAATGTATAAGGAGTCACTCATAACATTTGAAGAATAATGAGAATAGCATTGTGGAGGTTTCATATTATATTGTAGTGTGAGGTGCCAATTCATTTTCTGTTACTGTAGCTGTCTTAAATTTAGGCCTTCCAGCAAAGAACTGACAAGGACATCCATCAGTTTGGTCCTTGCCTTTATATTATAAGAAGTTTGAATTTTTTTGTTGTTGTTGTTCAAAGTTTTGTTTTCCTTTATTTTTCAAGTGCCTACTTCTTAAACTTATAAAACAGGGACAAACAAGCAACCCCTCTCCTGTAAGTGATGTAACACAGTACTGAGCAGGGAACTAGCATTGGCCTAGAAACCAAAGGCATCTGTCTCAACTGCCTCCAAAGCCTTAGTGGTAAGGCCACATTTCCTTCTTCTAGAACAAGAAACAAAATCAGTGGTGGAAGCTTACCACAGCTCACAGGTATTATAGAAAATGGATCTGGAGAGAGCCTAGAAGGTCCAAAGTCAAGATCAACTAGGTGTGTGATGCTCCCAAAAACACATGTGCCTTCTTCAGAGCTCCTAGCAGAGGAGACTGCAACCTGCCTAGGCTAGTCTGTGCCAGAGTTTCACTATCCTTACCGTTAGATTATTTTTAATGACTGAACTCTTCTGGTGTAACTTAAAGCCATTACTTTTTGTTCTGCCTATACAGGAGATGGAGAAAATTTTATTCTGTCTTTTTACAAAGTTGAAAGCAGTACCTAGCTTTCTTATGCTCCCCATAATCTTCTCTAGACTAAACAGCCTGTTACAGGTCACGTGTTTTAGATCAGTGATCAGCCTTGTTGCTCCCCTCTCTTTAATTACTTTGCATATTTTTTAAGGCGATGTAATAACTCAGTTTTCCAGTCAGCTGAGGCTGTACCAGCCCAGAGTGGCGCAGAAGATTTACATCACATGTTCTACATCTGTGTTTCTTCCTATTGAACTGCGTCCTGTTTTGCTCAAACCATTTGTTTAGTTTGTTTAGTTTGTTTTGAATTTGATGTCATCTGAAAGTTTAATTTAGGTTTATTCTCTTTTCTACTAGTAAAAATACTGAGAAGCACTGGATCCAGGACAGAATGCCTGCTGTGGAACCCAGATTCATACGGCTTTCCACTTTGAAAGCAAGCTAAGATAACCTTACCTTGAATAGTTTTCCAGTTAATCATGAGTAAACCTAATACTACTTTCATATAGTCCATGCTTCCCTGGCTTGCTTAAGAGAGTGTTACGTGAGATTCTCAAAAGCCTTACAAGCATGAGGATATGACAGCTACTTCTTCTCTCTCATCTATTATCCTCTGATAGAAGGAAATTAGATTGGTTTGACATGATTTCTTCTTGACAAATCCCTACTAGTTGTTACTTACCACCTTGTTGTCATCTACTGGTATGTTATCATATGCTCTGCACTTGCAAATTGCTCTATGTATGCAGACCACTGTACCTCCATGGAGCCTCCTTGAAGCTGACAGGACTTTATGTCTGCAGAGGACACTGTGGAACAGAGACCATAAGAGTATTAGTATCAGTGGCACATCCTACCACATCATGTACATTTAGATGTGACTAGAACCCCTCTATTCTGGAGCCAGAGTTGTCTTCATTATCTTCAGATTTCTGTTAATAAAAATGCAGTGTACTGCTGGAACCACGACAGACTTCTGTGAAGCCCTACTTCCTATTTTGACAGCAAAACATTGATGAGCACCATTGAAAAACACAATGTGTACTTCCTCTGGACTCGTTCTCTGGGAACACTTTAGCGATTGCTGGGTCAAAACTATTTCAACTCTAGTGCTTTGTGCAAGCACGCATCTTGTCATATTGCAGTACTTGCTATGTGATCCTACCAGCTCAAACTGCTGCTAGTTTAGGGTTTGGCATGTAGGATTTTGTAAATGCAAGTAGATCAGAAAGAGAGAAGAAAAATATTATTTTGCAAATTTTTTTGCACAAAAACTCTGTGCTAGGACTCAAACATTTTTTCAGGACTGCTACAGTGATGAAAAAAGGCATGAACTAGAAGTAATGTACTTATAATTAAGCTGCTCTCAGACATTGGGTATTTTAAGCTGTTGAGCCATTTTTTCCAGCCCATTAGCTTCATTTAGACATAATTACATTTTTTAACATGTTAGTCCAGATACACCTTCATCATGGGCTAACATGTACTACAGTGCAGCTGCCACACTGCACAATGCTGCATGTTCATTTTGGGTTTCTTGTATGACACCAGGTATCTGATGCCAGGGTTTTTTTTTGCCAGGAGGACAGAGAGGAAGATACTTTGAGGTGGTGTAGGTTCTTTGTTTTGTTTGCTRTTTGCATTTTTCTCTGGAGTTTTTTACATTCCTCGTCAAGGCTGTGATTGCTTCTCTGATTGTTGCTCCTTTTCCTTTCATGACTACTGTAATTAAACAGCTCTTGTTTCACAGTTGGCATCCTATTTGCCAAAGATGATGGTATTATATGGAACCATTCCAGAATTAAGAGTATGTCTGTTTAACCAAGTCTGTGGAATTGTTGCAGAATGTAAAGCTTCATTTGCTACCTGGGTTCTGGTGGCTGAAAAGTGTTAAACAAGAAGTATGAAACTGGCCCAGTAATTTTCCCTACAGGGGTAATCTTCAGACATTCAGTCAGGAATGATCCTTGTTTGATAGACGGAGATTGATTTGCAAATTTGAAGTATATGCCTCACATTTTAAGAGCAAGCAACACATTCTGCCTGTTAGGAGGATGTTAGGAAATCTCTGTCTGTGAACATGAGTCTCTAAGGAAGATTAAGGTGCTTTGTTTGGAGAGTTTCTGGGATGTGAAGATTCAGAGACAGTTTCTAATTTCCTTTTGCTTCGTGAATATTTTTGTTTAGGATAGGGAGGAATTTTCCCTCTTCTGGTATTGCTATTATGTTCTTTTATACAGGCATGTCCGCTTTTGTTCACAAGGTATCTCAAATCACGAAGAGAGTCTGCATTAGATTCTTTGGAGTATTTATGAGTTTAGGCAGGTTATGTCCACAGTGGTATTCAGAACCTTGTCAGGGAATCTGATCCCCCATGCTGGTCATGGGGATAGTTAGGTACAGGCTGATGGGACCGCAAAGGCTAGGACTCAGAGCTGGAAGCTGCTTAAGAGATAGCTGCTAGACACAGTGAGCATAGAGATGTTTAAAGACTGTTCTTTTTTCTAGCCCTCAGGCATCTTTGCTTGTGTTTCACAAAACTGTCTGATACTGTTGCCCTGGAGTCTCTTTGGAGTTAGGTCTAGAGAACTTAACAGAGGAGTTATGCAAGTGGTACAGCACAGTGATATTTGCATCCTTTTTATACAACAGCTCTTTCCACAGAGATGAGAGAATGGGGCTAAGCTCCTTCTTCAGCTTCAACAGCTATAAATCGCATGCCATATAACACTGACAGTGGAAAAATACGGAAACGGACTCAGGAACAAGGACCAAGAACCTAGAGTGTCCTAAACATAGGCCATGCTCTTGACTGATCCAGTGAATCTTGGATTATATTTGACCTGTCCTTACTGGAGGGCATGGAAACTGTAGTCCCTCCAACCCAGTCAACAAGGTAGGGCACTCCTGGGCAGTGGATCCTGTGGATTTGGAACCCCAGAGACTGAGGGAGGAATTTTCTCACAATTTATCTTAGCTTCTAGGCTAATATTCAATGAGTATCACCTCTTACTCCGTGATTTTTAAAAGAAGTCTCTCCTTGGTCTTGTCTAAACAGAGTGTGAATCTGACAATTTCAGCTGGTATCTTTTAGGTGGGGCCTGAAAATGTCCAGCAGAATGAGCTCTGAGGGGGGACATATTCCCCTGCAGAGGTTATGGGCTCTAATCAGTCTGAGCCACCTTTTGGTCACTTGCAGGCTCCTAATGTAGATTAAAGTCAAGTAGAGAAGCACCTCATGAATTTAGGCACTTCCTGTACTACACAGGGATAAGAGAAGGCTTTGGGAGTCAGAAGTGGAACTGATGCACTTCCGTTCCATCTTAGTGCTTTAGTGGATTTAGCTATTTACGACTAAAGTGAAACAAATCACCTCAATTATAAGGATCATATGAAGAGATGAAACTCACTGATGAAAAGTGGGTAAGTGACAGTATTTAATTAATAGGTTTAATTACTGCATCTAATCATTGTGTTTAATTAATTGCTTTGTCTAATGCATTACTTGTGAATGAGCTATGCTGGTGTGGATGGAAAACCAGCTCCCCACTACCAATCTCTCAGGCAGAATCTGCCATTACACCCTGAGTTGCCATCTTCTTTGGATATGACATTCTCCCTCCCATGTGAAGCAGAGGCCTACAGGGAGGGCAAACTGGAGCTTTAACTGAAGTTGTATAAGGCTTGTGCTGCTTTAACCCTTTGTCCCTCTGTCTTACTTATGGAATATAACTTTGCTCAGCAATGACAATTTCACTGCTGGACTTCAAAGTCAGCCTCCTAACTCTCCCAGGAGTTGGGAGTCTGGATTAAGTACTTGGGAGCAAGGTACTGCACACGAGAGGCACGATGTAGATTTCAGTCACTTTAGTGATGTATAACACTTTGCATTTCTTTCTGATCTTTATGATTTCCCATCTTGGGCTGCTGTGGCTCTAAATACAAGTAATATTTTCTGAAGAGTCTTTTTTTCTTTTCCCTGATAAAACTCTGAAATTAAATGTGGCTGTGTTACAGTCCACCAAAATGGTATTTGTATAGACTGCAGTAGAGGGTGTGTTGCATGACCTGGGTTTGACATGGGAATGTGCAGGGAATACCTGAGGATGTAGTTTGCTGGGATAGAGTTGGAAGACTGGGTAATGTAGAAGGGGACAAAACTGACCTAAATTTATCCATACTGTCTGTTAGGAGTGGTCCCTGGACTAAATCAAATCCAGAAAAGTCTTGGGTCTTCATCTCACACAACATTAGTGGTTTTACTCTGAAGGGGAGTTTGGAAGTAAATACATGCAATATGGACAATCAGGGGACCAGGAACTGGGACCTAACCAGAGACTTTAGTTAACCAGCAAGCGTATCCTGAAATTGTCTGAGACTACTGTTAATGGTGATGGTTTTTTACTAGATGCTGATTTAGTTCCTCATTTCCACAGTTGCGGCTACAGAAGCAGCCACTCTGGGAACAGTGCAGCTGCATGACACTAAAGGTAGTGGCTCATTGTAAACATGAGGTTTAGTGTATTCTATTCAGGGAAACGTGATCTCTTAAGACTTGCTTCTCTTGTTTGTCTCCAAGAGCAACCTGACAGAGAGCTGGACCCATCTTAATCTTTTGTGATTTTTCTTAAGCAGAGTATGTAGTTTGTTTTTAGGGATGGCTGTTTTTCAGTAAATGTTCACATTCTAAGGAACGGCTATCCAAATGAAGCACCTACTCTTGGCATAAACTGAGCTATCCAAATAGCACGTCTACAATTTAAAATATACTGCCTACACGCAACTTTAAGAACTCCTTCATCTGTGGAAGTTCGCCACCTTTACAATTACAATAGTCATCTCCCTTTTCTAATCCCTAGGAAAACTGTGAGATTTACAATACCCATCTTTATATGGAGCTTGGGCAAAGGTAGAAACATACATTTCTACACATTTTGTAATGAATGAATAAAATCTCTTTGATTCATTTTTCTGTAAGACTGCTTTTCTGTAAACATCCTTTAGCTGGTAGGCTTCAGAAAGCAAGGATATTTTTCCCCTTTGTTTCTGAAAGAGTTCATTAGTTTTTAGAAGAAATGGTATTCTTCTGGTATTTTACAAAAGTTTAAAGACTACTATATTTTGTCAGAAGTTTATTGGGTGAAGAACAGCTGACTGAAGGAAGATGGCAGCTGTTATTTGGTTCAGTTCTTTAGCGTTTCCCCTGTAGGTCCTCTTACTGAGTTATTTGTTGTAAACTCTATGATACAGCTGAGTAAATAATGTGAAGAAATTAAAAGTGTAAACTCTGAATTTCTCTCAGAAGTTCCCAGGGGAATTGTATACTTTGAATAGAACAGGTATAAAGAATGCTAAAAAGACTGCGATTCATTTGTTCATTACTCCCGACTTGTCTTTGAACAAAGCATAAAAAAAAGAAAAAAGAAAACAATGATTTACTATTCAGAGACTAATAACCGGAACTAATAAAATTGGTCTACCACTTATTTTTATAATGACTTGCAGTTTTCACTTACAACCCTGTAAGTATAAAGTCACTGTTTCACTTTATAGTATTGTTTGTAGTGCTTTGTTTCTTTTTTAAATATCTAAAGGATTACTTATATTGAATTCTTTGGGAAATATATGAACAGTTCTGGTGGTATTATCCCCCTCTGCTTTTCTTGGCTGATTTGCATCCCAAACAAATGCAAAACTTCTTCCTGAAAGCAATTTGCAGGAAAACTGTGCACAAAACATTTATTAAGAGTCACGGTAGTGACAGGAACTAAATTAGAGCAAGAACATTGCCATTACTATGCATGTCCTAACTTCATGGGCAATGAGAATAAACACAAACACAAATACAATTTCAACGAATGTCTTTACTTGCAGAGAAATGGTTAAAACGTAGAAGCCACTTTTTATTCCCTCATTGTTACAGTTGGGAGGGAACAGTCACTGTCTTCTAGCCTTTATAGTCAGCTATGCTTTAAGGTGAACCACTACAGATATCGATTGCAACTTAAGGTCAAAGATATAGTCGAGGCTATTTCCCTTTTAAGTGGACAGGAAGACTAAGAAATGGCTTCAATGGCACAATCATTAACTAACTCTTGGAGGTGAGGGAGCCAGAGGGCAGGCAAAGAACAAAACCATTCAGTCAGCAGCAGCACAGAGATAGATAGTAAATACTTCCAGCTGTACATTTGGGGATGGCATCTTGTATTCTTGTGTTTCTTTTCAAATTAACTTCAAATTTTCAGCTGAAGGCTTAGTTCTCCACCACTGCCATGCAGAGGCACAAGTATCTAAGGATCCAGTCAATCAGCTTTTAGGGAGGTGAAGCAGAAATTCTGTTGATGCAGAAAGTTTCTATGTATTCCTTGAAAAATTCCTTTTACGTTATTTACATTCTGTTGCCCTTAGGCCCTTGTAACGAGACTTCCTCACTGGGGAAAACTGCAAATGCCCCCACGATTTTGATTGCTGGATCATCCAGACAGGAGACTTGCTCACAGCTTCTCAGAGCCCTCTCACTCCTTTTCTTTCTCCGAAAACCTGAGTGCAAATGTGGCTGGTGAGTGCCCAGATCTTGGCCTAATATGAAGTTGTCACACAGTGGGAGCACAAATGTAGCTCTGGGAACCTGAAAGAGTCCCGAGTATACACATAGCTGCATAGGGGTGAGGTACTGAACTCACTGTTGGCCTGTGGAGTTGCTCACAGGCAATGTACCAAAAAGCCTCCCAATCACAGAGGTTTAGTCCCTTTTTCCCCAGGATCTTGTGACAACCATTGCTCCTTACCGTCGCAATGCACAGGCCAGCTCAATGTTGCCCCACTCCTTGCAGTGCTGTGTACCTGCCTTCCAGCTACGAGAGTTCAGCTCCTTTTAGGTATGCAGTGATTGCTGGAAATCATGTCCAGTCCAGTTGAGGAACCCTGCCGATTGCACCAGTATCTCTGTGTGATCTTTTTTGTATGTGAATGATTATGTATTTTTATTTGAAAAACAGAAAATATGAATACAGTTATAATTTCTCTTATATGCTGTTACTAAGTAAGACTGATGGTCTTTTGTTTATATTTCTCACCGTCCCCCAGACTCAGCTTGCTGGACTCAGCTAAGAATTATAGTTTAATTTATTTTAAGTAGAGATGTTCTGTTTTCAATTATTTTCTGTTGCCTCCCAAAGGACTGTTGTATCTGGGTATTTATTTTTCAGCTGGAGATTACTGTTACCCTCCTTGGATCATTTGTTAGCTGATGACGCTTCTTGCTGACTTGGTGGAGAGATTGCCGTGGAAAACAAATATACTAGCCTTCCTAGTATATTAAGGACTTCGAGTTGTTTTTAACAGAAATAAGGGAGAGAGTTTTTTTCCCTTCACATTTCATCATAGATCAAAACTGAATCATTTGTTTCCTCCAGAAATTGAAAGCAACAACTCTTACAGAAAGTTTTAGTGGAAAATACCTCTGTATTGTGATTCCTGTTCTTATACTAAAAATGAACAGATTAATTCCAGTCTTCATTCGCTTATGAGCTATGTAAGGAATGTTATCTGAATAGATCTAACTGACTTTTTGGCTGCCCCATTTCATTATTGGAGATACTGCTTATATTTTTTAACGGCAGTCTAACAACTCAGTGATTATTTAGTTGTAACTAGAGTTGAGTCAGGTCTGGTAACTATATGCTTGTTAATTTGTAAAGTAGTGAAGAAAGCATACTGGTACTTGAACCACTTTCAGCCAAAAATAAGTTCCCACCATTTTAGCAAATTTACAAAATGTTCTTTTCTGGACTTCAAGTACGTTATAATTACAGCAAAGTAGCATGTATACCTAACTATTGCTTCCAGGAATGCTAGCCATTAGTCTGTTTATCAGCATGACATATATGTGGATTGGGATATCCCCTCATCTTTTCACAGCTCTGTATTGTTCTTGAATGACGTTTCAGCTGGAAGCTTTACAGCAAGCTGTGCCTCACAGATGCAGAGTAAGATACCCTTCGCTTTTTGCTCAGTCCCCTCCTGTTCCATATTCCAGTGTGTGTGAGAGTGCATATGTTTTATTAAAAAAATCTTACCAAAAAGGCTTGAAGAGAGACCATTTTTGTTCTTACTTACCTTCTCCATATTTCTTCTAATAACTTTATGTAATTATGTGTGGATAACTTTAATGTGATTAGACCTATTGACTCAGTTTCATGGAGTCTTCTGTTCTTTTCACTGTCAGACTTTCTGTGGCAGAATGACTGCCACCGCTGGCTGCCTAGCCGAAATATTGCAATACAGCCCTGACAGTCTGACTGGTCTAGAATTCAAAGTCACAAGAGGAGCTGCCTAACAGATATTGAGTGTTATAAATGAATGGACTCATTTTCTCCATCCTCCAGTGCTGTGCAAGCATAAATAATAACCGTGAAGCTTTCTCCATAGGGCTTTCTTTAGTTAGAGGTATTAGGCAGTGATACAATCTGACATGCACAGAATGCAGGTGTAGAATTGGCTGCATTAGAGTGAAGAGTGTTTTTTAATATTAAAAGCATTTGTAAATACAAGTAGAATAGCATACATATGTCTACTTTGGGGGTATCATCTGCCCATGGCATATATGTGTTGGCATATTGGGAAAAAAATAAATAATCTTTATTAAACTAACATTTATCATTAAGCACATACCACCTCTCAACAGTCATCCTCTGGCTGATTCTGAAGTTAGTGAATGCATGTAGTCTCTGTCTCCTTCATAATGCATGAATCTTTTAGAAATAATTTAATGAAAGGCAATTGCTTGATTGCTGTTTCTCTCTATGGAATCCCTCAAGGGTGTTAATCTGCAGTGCAATAATGAGCAAATATTTTTTAATGTCTGGTATTAGTGTTCCACAGGTAATACCACAAGAGCTGATCTCCAAGTAAGAAATTCTTGCTGAGCAACCAAAGTAGCCATAGTAGAATTCAGTAAATAGCTATGTTAAACTGGTTTTGGTTTGGTTTGTTTTTCCTGAGTTAGAACTAGTTGCTGTCCAGTTTTGCACATGCTTTCAAAGGGAAAAAGTGACTATTAGTATGTACACTTGTGATATAGCATAGTTGCAAATGACTGCACTGGAAGCAGAGAACACTTACTACTAGAATGGATAAGGTATTAAAAAGCACTGATTCGTTACCAGCATAGTCTACATGATATAATGGTTCTGTCTAATCTTCTACCAGAAAGAATCACGGACAACCAAGAGAGTTACAGAATCTTACAACATCAGATCAGCATGTCTTCTCTAAGTCATTCTTCCAGTGTGACTAACTCACTGCCAAAACTGTCTGGATGCCAATTTTACACCAGGTTTCTTTCAGCTGGAGTAGAAGATATGTATCAAAATTCCTAAAGTAGCTTCTACTTTTAGAGAAATTTTATTATTGTCCCTGAAGTCCCATGGTGAAGTGAAAATAAAACAAAATCCCCCAAAAGCAAGTCTTTTAAATAGCAATTTATCACTCCCTGTAACAAATGTAAAGTGCTTGGGGTGCTAGTTATATTTTAGTAATTGCCCATGCTGGTTAAGTGCAGACTGTTCTGACAGCTAGTATAACAAATTGTTCCAAGGAAACATGGAGATAATAAAACCCCATTTCGAACACACTTTATCCTTTGTCCCCAACTCCTACAGCAACTTCAGATCATGCCCCAAATCCTAGGGCACACTCGCCAGCCTGTGGGGAACACAGTCTGATTTTGTCTGTGTGCACAGGCCTCAGCCAGCCAAGGAGCTAGAGTCTCCACCACCTTGTGAAACCTGTGAAAACATCGTGTCTTTTAGACTTTTGCTCCCTTTTTCACTTTTGGAGCATCATAAATTAGTGGGGAAGGAGATGACACACAGGCAGACAGCAGAGTAGCTTAAGCTTGATTTTCTTGGAAGTCAGACTAAATTAGCCCTGTAAAGATCTCACATATTTTATGTCTCAGTAATGACATATTCCTTATCCATAATTTTAAAATAAAAAGACTGAGTTTTTGAAAATGTTTTCTCTCACATTTGTATGCCATTACAATGCAGACATCAACTCCATTCTTCTAAACATTCTGGTTCCAGCTTAATCAAGGATCTGAGCCTATATAGATTGTTTATCCACAGATTTAGAGACTTCTTCATCAAGGTGCTTAAGTGTGTGCTTGTATTAAGCAGCTGAATAGCTCTGCTGCCTCCAGTTGCACATACTTAAAGATCTGGATGAGGAAGTTTCTGAATTTGTGGATAAACATCTGGTGCTGTCCCAGAGTGAAAGAAAGGATAAGCAGAGAAATATGAACAATAAAAGCTAAGCAAAAAAAGATAGCCGTGCCCTCAAAGAAGAGTTCTGCAGTGAGGGTAACTGGGAATAATTAGCTGCTTGTCAGCTCGTTTGTTGAGCTCTGATAGACTCTGAGGGCTTTGACAAATGTGTGGTGGTGAATTAAAATCGGATGTCTGAATCTGCTGGGGCCCTCATCAACCATCCTGCTCTTCTGATGCCCTGAGTTAAGGGAATTTGATCCACTTCTGCACCAATGAAGTTTTCATCAAGTATATGGATGAATCAAAATCAGGAATAGAAACAGCAATAGGAACATCAGAATTATTCAAAACTGGGAGTGAGTTTCATATTCTGTTTACAACAGATGCTTGCCACCCATAGTCTGGAATAATTTCTACTCTCACTGCTAAACATATAATCCCATTGCTTTTAAGCTAAGTGCCTTGCAGACTTCACTGTCTTCAGTTTGGAAACTAAAAGCAGCGTTAATCTCAGAGGGATGATTCACGGAGCATGAACAAGGTTGCCTGTTTAGGGAAAGCTAGTCCTGCAAGGGAGGTATGTTTAGTTCCCTTTGTGATTAATCATCTGCCTCCCAGCTGCTGCTCTGATGTCTTTTAAAACACTCCAAATGCAAACAAAGGCACAAAAATACCTGGAACCAAACTAGCCCAGAGCTTTCAAAGGCACATTTCTTAAACAGAGCTATTCCTACTATTATTTGCCTCAGTATCACTCAGTCCTTGCCCTGTTAGCTAGATAACTAACCAATACAGGCCAGATTCATTCCTTTATCCTTATTTGTTTATAGGACTTTGTCAGTGCAGCACTTACACGTCTGCAGTCAGAAAAAGGAGACTTAAGGAAATGAAACACAAAATACTATTCCATTTCAAGTTCCCACTCCCATTTTATCTTACAGTCATAAGGCATATTAGTAGAAATAATTGTGGACATTTTTAGGTAAAAGATTCTAGAAGTTTCCTGAAATCATTCCGGGCCTAAACTGAAGTATGGAGGGGAAGCCAGGTGTAGCCAGATGTGTAGCCATTGCTTGAGGCTAAGAAGTAGGAAACAAAGGAAGAATATATTCTAAGTGCCCACAACAGGTTGGGTTAGCAATGGAGTCTCACAAGGAGCTCTGCTCTACAACCTGTTCATAGTAAGCTGGAAAAGGAGATGAATAATAAAGTGACGGAATTTGTGGATGATACCAAATTATTCAGGTTTATAAAAAAATTGATTGCAAAGAGTTGTGGAAAGATGTCATGACAGTTTTGAATGGATAATGTAGAGGATATTAAATTATCAGTGAGCCAGAGAACAAGAAAAGGGGTGACTACTCCATGTTTCTTCTAATGTGAGAATTAGGAAGCATCAGATGAAGTGATTGGGAAGCAAGTTTTCAACAAACAGAAAGATTTACTTTCCTTTATATCCTATGCAATTTAAACTCTTTGTTACAGGTGTGAAAAGCTTTTCTTTAGTCCACAAAGCACTAAAACTTTTTTCATAAATTTTCCAGCTGCAGCTTCAGATACTTCATCTCAGAGGTGCCAGCAAGTATGAAATCAGCCTGCCCTTCATTATGGTCTGCAAAGCAAGCATTGGTCAGGCCAGCATTCATAGCAACTTCCCAAACATAAATGCGCAAGATGAGTGTCCTTCAGCTGTGTAAGGATGTGTTTTATGTCCACCTTTCTAAACAAAATGGGAATCCCTTTTGTAGAGAACATCACATGCCCTCTGTTAAATATTGTAGCAAACAGGTTTGGAAAAAATCACCATCTTAGACTTTCTAAGCCTAGAGAAACTTCCTTGCTCACAGACAAAATTGCTTCTCCCAGTTCTGTTAAAACACTGACCCTCAGACCAAGTAGCATCCTAGTACTGAGGTGACCTAGTTCAGCACCTTTCTCACTTCCGACACTCATTAGAGAACACTAATATGATATTCTTCTGTCTCATCTCTGGGGTAGGCTTCTCCTAGGTCTTTCTGATGGTCCTTCTGAAGGTCCTTCAGATCACACACAAGATTAGCCAGCAAGAGGCAGTATAGCCTCCCTAGTTATTACCTCACTTGTCAAAGTGACCTAGATAATATGATAGCCTTGAAATCAAGTCCCTTTTCTGTGCAGGGGAACTTCTCTAGACCCTACCTACTGGTGAGAGTTGAATAGACCATTCCAGGGCCTTTCAGCATCTCTACTGGCACTCTTCCACTTCCCCCTTATTAGTCCACCGTTTATTGTGGGTGGAAAAGCGAAACATAATATAGTACATGTAAAATTCAGGTTACATGAGGAAAGTTAGAGAGTCATGTACGTTCTTGGAGTTGTTCATGCTTTGTTACTCAATGAATATAGCTTTGGTCTAGACAGCAGAGAACAACTTTGTCAGCCTGCCACTGGAAGATGTTAACTTGGATCTATTCAGGCAAGCAGATTAACTCACATCTCCCACATCTTCATAGATTAATGGTCACACAGCAATTGGTTAGCAGATGCTTTTTTCCAAAAAGCTTTTGAAAAAGGATTGCTGAGCTTAGATTTCAGGGAAAAAAATGTTGGGACCCTTCAGAGAGTCCCAAGTCAAAAGAAGTATCTTTCTTACAGTAGGGAAAAGTGCCTAATTCCAGTAGAGCAGGACTGAATATACATGTCTTCTCTGTTGGATTTCTTGTTGCCTGACCTGAACAGGTCTCCACTCATTATTACCTGATTTTTCTAACATTCCGTTACAGGACCCCAGTGAGATCCCTAGATGTTGTCTTGTAGTGTGGTTCCTATTATGGTGGCAAAGTGGTTAAAATTTCATTTGTGGATTCAGACCTGTGTTTTCTCTCAACCAAAAGATTTTGACAATTTGTTGCTAAATATCTTCTCATACACAGTATACAGCTCTAGATCAACCAAAACAAAGTATAGCTGTTAGAGACCAATGACAAAAAACTGTTACAAAATCCAAGGAGCCTTTCAAAGCTCACCAGATCATTTTTATTTTAGATTATTCCATACTAATGTATATGTGAGGTCATAGAAACAATATCTGTGGTAAATGTCAGAAAGATTAAATTATAGACTGGATTACTCATGTACAGCAGAAATGTTTGTAGTATATATATTACTTGCATACACAAAAGAAAAAAAAAAATAGAAGCAAAAGAATAAAACAAGAGAGGCTCCCGGAGACTTACCTTTGGCTGAAATAGGCAGGTTTAGATATGGATATGGATCAACAGGCTTATTAGCATTCAGTGGAGAACCCAAAGCATTTCCAAAGTTTGTCTGTATTTGTTCTTGGATATGCTTCAATTACAGAGGATAGCCTATAAAAGAAAAGCTGAGAATGCAAGGCAGAGAGATGAACATGGAGTGCCTAGCAGAAAGGCATATATGTTTTTATATAACAGGGAAGACAATAACTGGGTATGTTCTTCACTGTAATGCTGAACCTTATCAGAAATATTCTGCTCATTTTTGGTAATCATTGAAGAAAGTAACCTACAGTAAAAGTGTTCTATTGGAGACAAAAGATTAATAAAGACTATGGACAACAGTGTTGTTCATTCAGGAAGGACACAGAACAATCATGGTTTTGATTATAGCTTGAAAAAGGAAAAATCTGAAAAGTCTGTACAGGAATTACTCATAATTGTATGGATAGGTATTGAAAAACATGACCCTCCTTTGTACATTGCTATATGCTGACAGAAGAAGACACACGATACAGGCTTTCTTTCAAAAGTGATGTGAGGCCTACTGATGACAAGAGCTACTTAAGAGCTACTATTCCAATCAGTGATCACTGATGTTAAGCACATGCTCTGTAAGTTTAGGATAAATAAAAATAAATCTGTGCCATAGAACACTAAAATCAATGTGTGGAGTTTGGTGTTATGGGAGGAAATCCAATTAAATRGTACTAAGTTTGAATTCTAAATGAACTGTGTAACGAAGAAAGACCTACACTTTCTTTGCATTGCAGTGAGATCACTTAGAATCACCGTGTTAGAAGTTCCTGTTGACTTATTGCAGGTGACCAGGGACAGGCTGATTGTCATTTCCTTCTCAAGAAGCTTTTTATTGCCTATGTGATTATACAGTGTATCATACAACTGTAACCTCCGCTGAAGCCTCAAGTTGTTGAGTTTGACGGGCTGCTGCTCTTAAGAGCATGCTGCATGCTCTATGTTTAATCACTGTGGTAAGCAGTTTTATCAGCTGAATTGCTCTCTTTTAAAAAATTGATTACAGGGTGTACAGTGACAGAGAATTCTTTTTATAGACTTTAAAGTTGCAGACAACCCCCCTCAAACATCTGTTTTTTTGTTAACCTTTTCCTGTAAAACGTACAATGAACATATCACATCCAGGGGCCCAGCTCTCTGTTTGCATTTCATGTGGGTCCTGACCTGCAAAACTGCCAAAAGCTCCCTTAGGATTCTTAGCCCTTTTTAAGGCTAATTTTCATCCTTCGGATACATTTGATCAACTGTGATACTCTGCAGTTGCTAAAATATATGTACCACTGCTGTCTTGCATTTCTGGTGTCTGATCTATTTGCAACTTTGAAAAATGAGGAAATGGAACAGAAAGGGCTGTGGGGTCTAGCGATGCAATGGTAAGAGATGGACCAGCTCAAACACTACGAGAGTAGAAAGCATGAGAAGGAACCAAGAGGATGACTTCAGAATATACTTGAGTTTATAGTGACTTGCTGAAAGAACTTGTGACTACAATGGGAAGGTGGAATTTATTCAATCATTTGCTATTAATTATTCACTGAGCTCTCATCTCCACTTAATGGGAAATTGAACTAAACCTAGTGACCTTTGGAACAATTTCATTAATGCCTAAGTGCTTTGCAAAACGGTTTCAAACCTGATTTACTGAGGTAATATTCTCTTCTTCTTTAAAGAGCCTCTCTGAGGTCTGTTTTTAATAAAAGGTTACGAAGCTCTTGAAGATAAAACCAGAACGTTCAGTATATGAAGAATTTTCAGGGGAATATTTGGAGTAATCATGTCAAGTAGTTGTGTTCATAGGAGGTCGAGGTTGTCAATTGATTACAGTGGTCTTCAGTAGACTTTCACTTACCATCTTTCTTAGTAAAGACAAAAACATGTCACCCTTAAGAAGGAATACTCCACACAGTTTGAAGTTTTTCTCCAAGGAGCATATGTGCAGTCACAGTAGGTGCATACCCATTACTTCACAGATATTAGGTACTAGAAGTTGTTTGAAATAAGTATGTCCCACGAATTCAAACACCAGAGATCACAAATTAATCTTGTAGCTAACAAAAACAATAACAAACAAACAAACAAAAAAAGCCAAAGGTGCATTGCGTCCTTTCTACCACTGAACTGTAAAGATAAATTGACAAGGTGAATTAAGAGTGTTTGCAGGAACCAGCAAAACCCTAGGCTGATGGATCATGCCTAACTTAGGCCTGTCTACTCTATATTATTCTAGTTTTATGCCGGTGTAAGATGATTAAAATGAGCAGCAGTAAAGTGGCTTTAAAATAAAAGTATCACAGTAATGAATGAGGCTCCAAACCAATTTCCAGGACTAAAATTTCTGTACCGATATATATTTTTCTTGAAAGTGTACCAGTTAAATCTGCTTAATAGTGACACTATAACTCAGCTAGAGACCTTACAGACTGAATAATATCAACAAGTTTGTGAGATATGAAATGCTTAACAAATGAGCCCACAGTACCATTGGATACTGAAGATAAAAAGGTAAATAGTTCCCTAATTATGATTATAGCTTTTATTTATGTAGCTAATGCTTTGCCACCATATTTTCCAGTTACCACGGCAACACTGCCCAACTGTGAGAGCAGTATAAAGCATTGCTACTCAGGCAAACATGTAATCTGGTCAGCTGGCTACACAGAGGCTGGTGCATGGGGTACTCTGTTGAATAGCACAGCCTGAATATCCTTCCAGGGATTAGTAACCAGAGTGGCACAAAACAGTCATTCTTGCCTTGCCCACAATTGCAGCACATGTCTTATGAAACTGGAATTATGCCTAAGATGTTTTGTTCATGAAAGAAAGGTTTCACTGCAGAAACAGGAAGAAAAAGTACTTTCTTAATCAAAGTTGTAACTTTCCTGAGCTTTTCTCCATTGTAAATTCTTGCTGTTTTAATGCTTGAACAATGAATACCTGGCTCAGAATAAAAAAGGTATTTTTAAAACAAAATTAGCAGTGGTCTGGGTACTTATGAAAGAGAGAGAATTATTGACCTCTAACTTCAACAGCAAAGCAGACTCAAATGCACAATATCTGCTGGCAGCAGAGCCCTGATAATCCAAACAAGTATTCTCCTCTGACAAGATCTCTTATGCATGGTGTTGTTCTCCCTTGGAAAAAACAATATCAGCTTGAGTATACTCAAATGGACGTTTGTAAATGAACATCGTTCCCCCACCTTTGCTATGATTGGACTTACTTCAGAGGCTGAGCAAAAAGCTGGTATCTATTAGTGGCTACTGCTACGGGGAAGTAGAAACCAGAAAGTCTGCCTCAGGTATGCCACAATTTCGTAGCTGGAGAGAAGTGCTTCTCATGGCTTAGAGACCTTCAGAGTGCCTTCTCTTTTAAAGGCAGTGGTGCTTCACATCACTCAAGCATAAAAATGTGAAGCTGGAAAAAACTTCGAGAGGTCATCCAGTACCTTTTGCATTGAAGTAGGGCCAAGGATGCCTATATCAGCATTAACAGAAATTCATTTGATCCGTTGTTAAGAAACCTCTAGAGGAAATTCTACAATATAAGTAACCTTTACTACATTTACTAGATCTTTAGGGTGTTGGGTTTTCTTTTTTTTCAGAACTAAGCAAATTGGATTCTCCCGTCCTTTTATCATGCTTCCTAAATCTGTTTTTATTATACTTAAGAACTCCCTGTAGCTTTTAGGCATCTCTCATAAAGCATGGTGTCCCCAGCTAGACACTGTATAGCTAGACATAAGCCTTGAGTGAGTTCATGTCTTTTTCTGCAAAGCTGCTGAACAGCCACTGCATAGCTACAGTTGATATATTTCTTTTTTATAAGTTGCATGTTGCTGATTTTAGACCCTACCTCCAGTTTATCCAGATTTTTTTTAACTCTGATCCTGTCCTCCAAAGTGCTGGCAGCTCCTTGCAGGCTGATGTCCTTTACAGAATTTGAGAGTATGTGTCTATTCCATCATTCAATCATTACTGAAAATATTAAATGGAACCAGATCTAGAAAACAGTTGCACCAGATTCTGTTTGAGATTTCTCCCAGTGATGATCACAGGAATGCAGTAGAATAAGTCCTCTTTTTAGCATCAAATTGCAGTTGGCTGTGCACCTGCAACTAGTCACCAGAAGTCTCAGGTAAATTAGGGCATTTCAGGACCCCAAGTACATATGGTCTTGCTCCTTGAAATTCCTGTTAAAGATGCATTCAAAGTGGGTCCTCAGAACAAACATTACATTGCTGCACACAGAGCACTTGTACGTAGCAAGAACAGAACTACCCAACTCCCCTGCCCAGGTTTCCAAGGTGGTCAGCTCTGGTATGCGAGGTGGGCAGCTGAGCAAAGCAACATGCATCCACTAACATCCTCTACTTTCCTGCTCAGGTACTGCACTACACTAAGGCATTTATGGCTGCATTTGTGTTAGTGTTTAGGTTCAGATCAGTTGAACTTTCCCTTTTGAAGTCAATGTCCCAGCTGTTTCCCCTTACTGTGCTTCGGTTGCCCTGTGGAGTGGTCTCAGAACTCATGAACCAGATTCCTTTTAGATGAGGATAAACTGGAAGCTGTGCTCCAGAAGTGCACCTGAGACTCTCAAACTACAAATGGGCATTCAGTCTATGGGACCAGACAAAAGTTAGTCTAGAGGAACAAAAGCCTGGAAATGTTCAAACATCAAGTCCTCAGCACCACCTGCTTTGAGCTGGAGATCCACTCCTATTGGTCTGCACAATGTACTAGTGTAGATGTATCCTGTATGGCTTCTTCCACCTGGTCAGCTCATTACAAGAGCAGGTGGGCCCAGAATCACATAGAGCTTCTCAGCCTCCCTTAGAAGAATTCTTTATCTCCAGGCAGCTGCTAAAGCAAAAAGGAAACTGACAATTTGCAACTAATGATCACATCCTGAACCCAAGCAATAAATTACCTCAAGGAGAAATGGGTCAGAAGGGGTTGGAAGACTGGAATTCTCCACCTCTCCCTGTTTTTCTTGAGCAATGCATAGTGTATATAATGCTAGACCTCAGCCATTGCAAATAGTAGTTAAATATCTTACTCATAGAAGGCTCCTTTAGGAAGGAAGAAGTTAATGAAATGACCTCTTATTGTGCAGCAAAATCTATTGCGATTCCATGAGAGAGAACCCATGAAGTTTGTATGTCCACAGCCTAACTCTTGAGACAAGCCTTCACACAAAGCTGCCTTCACTAAGAACTGTTTTCTATAATCCTCAGCACTGCTATAGCTCTTAGTCTTGTTTCTCTGGTAAAGGGGAAGTTCTACTGTATTTCATGTCTTTATGCAACTGGGAGGATTTTACTGGAGTACTTCCATCAAGCAGACTGCATTGTCAGAACACACACTCTTTGCCTGTTGCAGAAAAAAGAGAGTAGTGCATTCTAGCAGGTTATGAAAAATCTTCTTTTTTCTGAATTGCGTGTCCTAAGAAGGATCAGCTTACACAAGAAGTCCCTAAATTGCATTATTCAAGTCATCCTCTTGTCACAGAACGGAAGCGAAGAGCAACTGAAATGCGGAGTGAGTGAAAAGCTCAAAAGTACTTTGGCAAGCTACTGTTGAATCCTCTGTATTGAGATTCTTGATCCTGCATAATTTGGGCACTCACATCACTGAATTATGGGTTTTTCTGTTTAGCAAGTAGACTTTTATTTTTCACAAAGTAAAAAGCTACAAAAGAAAAGCCAATGCTTCATGAAGTACTTATACACACCCACAAAGATGGGATGTTGAACCTAGCGTGTAATAAGGATTCATGTAATAAATAGTGCATTAGTAGCTAGTCTGTCAGCAGTTACGTATTAAATAGAGATTTCTAAAACCTGAGGGAGGCTTTTTAAAAAGAAAGTTTTTAAAGAAATAGAGGGAAAAGCAAAATAAAATTGACCTGAAAGGAAGTTGTCTATATAGATTTCAAAGATATAATCCCAAGGCTTATCTGTTGATACACAACAAAAGCTTTGATAGGCTTGTAAAATAAGATTGATTTGAAGTGAAAGGTTGACCAAATATATGGGAATTTGTGCTTCCTTAATACACATGCAATACTAGAAAAGATTGCCATGTCAAATGATAAATGTTTGGAAGCATAAATCAACTTAAAGTTTTTCAGGAAAACTTCGCTATTTCCAGCCCTCACTCTCCATAACCAAAGAAATCAATTTCTTTGTCTAAACCAAATATGGTGATAGCGATCACTGTGATAGCGAATGCTTTTTTTTTGCGTGTGTGTGAGAATAATTCTTTAAGACTCTTTTCTTTAGCTTCATGACTGAAATAAGTTTATATTAAAATAAGCAGGTGGTGATTACAGAAGTAAAACTTGACACACCCTTTTCAAAAGTGGGAGTTAATACAAGGCACTCTTGTGGTATGTGTGTTACCCAGCAAGATCAATGGCTGTTTGATGTGATGGATTCCTTAAAGGTGGAAGAAGATTCAGAACAGTCTGTGGAGAATCTTAAATTTCACGTTTGCTGTGTGACAGGTAGATGACATGTACAGGATTGGCCATATAATACGATGTATACAGGGTTTCAAATATCTTTCCAAATAGTTTGAGCTCTAGAAATACAAGTTTTTTGTTCTTGTTTTCAGTGCCGTATTGTACTCAGCAACTCGCATGAGAACATAAGAAAGACCGTATGAGGTCAGTCCAGAGTTCTAGCTCTGTATCCTGTTTCTAACAATATCCAAGAGCAGATGCTTGGAGAAGAGTATAAAGACAGGAAACTTTGTAATATTTCCTCTTCTGTGTACTCTACTGTCTTCAATATATCTTCAGCCCAAGGACATCTTGAGCTAAAGATGATATCTTTGTGTTTAATAGCTTTGATGTATTTTTTCCATAGTTTTTCATGTTGCTTTTTGAACTTTACATAACCTTTTAGCATCTACAACATCCTGTGACAATGAATTCCCTAGTTTAACCATGTTTTGGGGAAGAAATATCACCTTTTGTTTGTTTTGGAGCTGTCACCTGCTAGTTTCATTTAAAGCTTCCCTATATGTAAGATCTGTATGTGGGATGGTAATCAGATAAATAATCAGGAAACAGTCACTCCAGCTGTTCTTAGAAAATACTTTAAAAGCCTGCAGAATCTCACTGACAGCTGAATGCTTGAAGATGCTGTTGAGAAAGGACATCTTGATTCTGTCAGCATATATATAAAGAAGGCTTTACCTATCACTTAGAGGAAAATGAGTCATGATGCAAAAAGCAACATAGCTCTTGTTCTTCCTGAAATAGAGCTAAGACAAGGTTAAGACAGCACAGGTAACTAACTGCTTAAGGAACCAGGATTCAGAAAGCCCTAAATTACAAGCACTCAGGTAAATATCTTCTTGTGAATATTGCTGAGATGATTGTTTTTACCTCAATGGCTGCCCCTCTACTGACAGTTTAAGCTAATATGCTGCATATTGAAGCTAGGTGGCTGACAAATCCAACTTTCTTCTACTTCCCCGTTTCAGGTGTGGTAATATTCATGAGAGAAATGACACAGGCAGTTGGGGGGAGAAGTGTCTTCAGCCCCCTCACCATACCTCCAGTAGACATCTCTGAGTACCTTTGGAGGTTTGAATTATAAAGTGGCAAAAAATCTTGCACTGACAAGAAGTCTTTAGCAGTTTTCTCAAAGAATCCTGATGTTTAACCTGTATTCTCATTCCTGCGGTCTTTTTTATCCCTGAATGAGGGTTTCAGGCCTAACAGCTTTTCTTATAGGACTTGCTTGCAGTTTAACTCCAGTTCAGTGCCTTGTACTGATAGATGCAGACAGCAGTCTTCCCAGATTGTGGGTTGGTCCAGCCTTCTCTGTAGCTGAAGGGACATCCAGTCCTACGCAGGATACTTTTGAATATGGGAGCACATGACCAAATCTATTCTGACACTGATGATATGGTGGAATATTAAGGGACATGCAAGAACGTTCAGGCTGTCAAGATGCAGCCCTGTAGAAAAGAGCCTGGGTGAATTGGTGGACAGAAAGCTGGACACAAGTCATCAGTGCACTCTTGTGATAACTGCATACTGGACTATACTGAGAAAAGCATAGCCATCAGATAAAAGGAAGTGATTATTCCCCTCTCTTCTGCACTGCTGAGGCCACATCTGGGGCACTGTGTCCACTTCTGGGCACCTTAGCACAAGACAGATGTCAGCAGACTGGACAGAATCTAACAAAGAGCCACTAAGATGGTTGGGGGCTGGAGTACATTACACGTAAGGAGAGGCTGTGGGTGTGGGCTGTGGGAGATGGGTTTGTTCAGCCTGGAAAAGAGAAGGCTAAGGGTGGCCTAGCTGCTGGAGCCCAAATCTGCTCAGAAACACACAGCAAAAGGACAAAAAGCAACGGTTACAAGTTACACAAATTCTGTACAGGAAATTCTGGCTAGGCATAAGGAAAAAAAATCCCTATCAGAGTAGTTAATACTGAAACAAGTGCTCAGAGAGGCTGTGGAATCTCCTTCCTTGGAGAGTTTCAAAACTCAGGTAGACATAATCTGACTTTGAAGCTAGCCCTGCTTTTAACAGGGGGCTTGAACTAAAAGATCTCCAGAGGTAACTTCCAATATTAATTTTTCTATGATTCTATGCATATAACTTCTTTGAAGTCATGAATTCTTCTCTCCATTGTATGGCCTGAAGTCAACTTACTCTGTTAATATTTAAACAAATTAAAAAGGGGAATAGTCTTCATTCTTAACACCCAAGAATCCCACTGAAGTTAATGTGAGTTGAGGAAAAAATTCAGAATACTGTAAGTAAGGAATCTCAGCCACAATATGGAACGTTCATCTATATAAAAATGAAACTTTTTTTTTTACTGGAGGTTTTTCTTTTTTCCTTCAATATAATACAGTTATACGACAAAGGAGAAAAGTAGTTGCAGGGATAGCTAATGAACCAAAAACAAATGCCATACCCATTTCCTCTGAGACTTCAGCCCAGTCTCATAACCAGATAAAGCCCTACCCTCTCAAGAAGTTGTTTTTTTGTTGTAGTTTTTTTTTCTGTTTTGAAGCCTTTTTTTAATAGAAGGATAAAAGACAGTAAGGTCTCTTCACAAGCAGTGCCCCTTCATTAATGCACTTCATTATGTGAAGCAACACAGTAGTCTATTGTAAAAGTGACATCTGTGTTGTCAAAGAGATGTTAGGAGTGTGACATAACTCCTCAGATATAGAAAGCTTAAAGAAAAACCCTTGTCTTCTTGTTCCCAATGCAAGTTAAAAGTATTATTAACTGTACAGGTATAAATGCCTCCAAAACTGTTGAGTAGACCCTGACAGGCTTGCTAGTTTGGCAAAGTACAGAGTTCTTCATGTCATTAACATAGGATTTAAAACAGGATTTTGGTCTGAGAAATGTCCAGGCAAAAGTAGTGCAAGAGGCTGTCAGTTATTTTATTATGGTAGTAGTCCACTTTCAAATTAAAATGTATTTTCTTGCAATTTCAAAGCCTGAAGTTTCATCTTGGCATCGGAACCAAAATATTTCTTTCTTACTCTCTCCAGAAATGAAGTTTTTCCAAAAATTCTTTTCTTCAGTGTGATTGAGAAATAGAGGTGGAAACTGTTAAATTATTCTGCTGAGAGTGCAAATGTTAGAAAACCCATCTCTATCTTTCCTTTCTGTGTTAGCATTACAGTGCTTCAGGAGCATACATTATTAAAAACTTATTTGTCAGCCATACCTATGGAAATGAGTTTGAATTCTCATGAGGATGTTAAGCAATAAAGGCCTTTTTTATCTGATCTTTTTACACAGAAGCATCACACACTGATACTGGTGAAAAGTGCTACTCACTCTTTTTTAACATATGAGAGTGCTGTCTGTCAGAGGTAGCTGTGTACTTCATAAAGGAGAGACTATAAAGGAGATCTACCCAGAGCCGTAGTTCATTGATGAACAAGGCACTCAGGACCTTGTAATACAATGAGTCCAGATGCTTCAAAGAGCATTACTTCTAAAATCAGTGTACTGACCCATATCCAAACCTCTGCAGGCTTTGGAGTGGCTGCTTAAGCTTCCATTCCCTCTTTGAATTCACATCTTCACTGAAGAAGCTCAGTTCATATGAAAGAGCCAGCTTTTCTTTCAACTCATATATTCCTTTTTCAGAATACAGCTGAAGGAGCAGGTTTGCTATCAAACTGCTATGAAAATACTGCCGTGACAACATTTGAGCACTATGATCTTCCTTTCTCCCTCCAAGCACAAACATTTCAATGAATATCTGACTGTTCTTAAAGAATGGTGTCATTTTCCTAAAACATCTAACACTTTTAGATGTTATTAAAATAATTAATACA
Organism: Apteryx rowi; assembly: GCF_003343035.1. Classification (NCBI taxonomy): domain Eukaryota; kingdom Metazoa; phylum Chordata; class Aves; order Apterygiformes; family Apterygidae; genus Apteryx; species Apteryx rowi. The sequence goes on along the minus strand of NW_020450485.1, from coordinate 597,001 downwards.
GGTGGCTCGTTCCCCAAAATGGTTACCAAGAGATGGCAGACAACAACTGAAAAATCCTGGAAGTTTGTAGAGTGGACTAATCAGAAAGGTCCCCAGAAGCAGAAAATTCTGAGAGAAAGTTTTGAAACCAATTTTAGGAAGAAAGTTTGAGCTATAGTTAGCTGATAATTACAGGAAACCTCATCTGAGGCTTTTATTATCCACAGTATAAGATATAAAACAGGTAATGAAGAAATAGATACAGTCATAGGTCATACAGCATTTTTTGTGTAACATATTGGTGGATTTAATTTATTTATATTTTATTTTACTCTGTAAACAGCCTGTGTGTATTAAAACACACTATGACAGTTATACAGCTCTCTTCATACTCACTATCTATGTATTAGTAGTATTTGGTATATTGAATGATAATTTATTGCAGGATGCATACATTTAGTCATGTAACTGAAACTGCAATGCTTTCATCCAGTACAGATATGAAATCTGGAACATATTTTACAAAGTAAAACTCAAAGTCATAAAACCCAAGGTTTGGGTTTAGTTTGGAGTTTGACTTGTTTAGTTGCTTAATTTGGCATTAACGTGTTTAATTTAGCATATTAACATTTTTTTCATTGAGAAAATTTTGAGAAGGTTTTGTAAGTGTGTTAGGTTTTCATCATCTTTTTGTCTATTAAAAAAAAAAAGAAAAATTGATTGTGCATGATCTAGAAGCATTTTGCTTGATATTTCAACCCTGATACTGTTTGCCAAAAAATGCAATGCAGGAAGGAAATTACTACTTTTAATCTTCCTTTGACAGCTTGTGTATCAAAATACCGACTTTTAGGATTTTGACTGATCACTAACTTAGCATGAGCTGAGCTGATTCCAGTACTAAATTTGGGTGAATATGTATACTGATCAAAAAGCAGTAACAGTAGTAACTGCGCTTTTAACAAGGGCAGTACACTTTCCTAAATGCCAGTTCATCACTATTCTCCAATAAAATATGACCTGTGAAGTAATGTTCATCAGAAGTGTATCATAGATTGGCATGTTTTATATCTAGCATTTCTAAGCTCCAGCTGCCTGATACTACTGAATAACATGAAGCATGAAAACCTGTCTGACATATATGTGGGTTTTTCTGCAGTTACCTTCTTTGAATACAATATATCTGCAGCATGAATGAAAGCTGAATTGAATTCTTGATTGAGCAGAAAAAATTAAAATTTTAACTTGGTGATCAAACAGTCAACCCCCTCCACCAAGCATTGCTTCATGGTACTGTACGTAGTTTAAATTTAACTTAAAATCAGATTGTCTTTCATTGGAGTGAACCTCTGCCAACATTCTTCCTTTTCCAACTCTTCTTCCTCTATCTTCTCCTGTACAGATTGACAATCTCACGTGTTGCTTTCTGGGACTAAAGGTATTTGATGTCCTTCTAGCATAGCATCCTGATTCTGCACACTGTAACAGGACATTTAATCATAACAAATTAGATTTTGTGCTAACATTGGCTAATTAGCTATGAGAGAAATTAAAGATAAATCTAATTAAAAGGTAGGCTAATTGATTTAAAGAAAGAAATATAATGCAATACTGAAACAGATATCTATATTACTGTAGATAGATGATGGATGAATGGATGGATGGATGGATGGATGGATATGTGTCACTCAAATGAAGCAAGGCTATCCACATTGCAAATGTCATTTCATCCTAACTATCATGTAATAATATTACTGCTCTCTCTATCATGGCTATTATACATGAAGGCAAATGGTTGTAAGCAGGATTACTGAAATAGAGCATTAAATGATGTACTATAGAGCTGAGTATAGAAGGGATTTATTCTACGTACAGACTGTTCTGCTTTGGCTTTTTTACTAAAATCAGACATAGTGCTAATTAAAAAAAAAAAAAAAGTAGTTGCAGGCAGATTGTTTGTTAACAAAATAGATAGCCAGGGAATAAGGACAGCAGGAACAAAGAGATAACAGAAAACCCTCTGCAAAAGGTGACACAGAACATGCACCCTCTGTCTTTTCTGCTCTCCCTCTAATTAAAAACAGAAGCAGGAAACAAATTAAGTGTACCAAGCCTCTGCTATGTGGAATTCTAGGGCCAGACAAAATTACGCTGATGGGGGGCATCTAGAGGGATTTTAGGCCCTTCCCCATCCCATTGCTATAGGACTGGGGGGGGGGGGCAATAGTGAACTTACAGGTGTGTTTATACTTTAAACCTGGTTTGCTCCTTGTTTGATCCAGGGTCCTGAGCCCCCCACCAGCCTCTATTACATACATCAGACTTTGCCTGTGGGCTTCAGTCTGGAGTGCACCAAATTGCTGTAGAGGGGAAAGAAACTAGGCCAAAAGTACATGATTATTTGCTCCAGGGTCTTTCCCTACCATCAGTATTGAACATGAGACAGTCCACACCAATTAGTCTGTAGACCGGGCCTCACTCCCTGGCACAGATTCCAAAACCAGCACAGATATACAGAAATGCTTCTGAATCACTTTGTGACCGGGACTGACTCCTGCCCTAAGAGTTTATAGCACAGGTCAACCTAGCATGCAAAGAGACTAATACTTTTAAATATACATTTTTTAACCATCTTTGAATTTTCGGGCTCTGAGGATGGGGTCCATCCCACCTAATCATAGGCATTCCTATAGTTTCTCATAAATGGAGGAAAATATGCATCTCCAGAAGGTGATTCACTTGATGCATGTTAGAAAACTCTCTTAGGATATGCTGAATCACATTCTGAAATCAACTACATATATTGGTTGGATAGTCTGAGATGACTAGCTGAGCATTTGTTTTCTAAGTTTTAGATACCTAAATCAGGGCTGATGAATCAGAATAATTTTATATTGGGAGATCTTTGAATTCACACTTCCATGTGTTTTGTTTCCTTTTTTTAAGGGCAGAAGTTGCTAAAACAATAAATGTTAGAGTTAATTCCTTTTTGCAGGTCATATTCTGATAGCAGGCCTATGGACCAGTGTCAAGACTCTTTTCTGTCATTTCTTCAGTGTTATGGGCACTGAGTATGAGCTAACTGATCTATATTTGTGTTTATTGCTGAAAAGATGAGCTTACAGTGAAGGGTCACCAGAGCAAGGTTAAGGTGCCTCTGGTTTCAGTAAAATTATGTAAATACAGAAAGAGTAGAAAAGTCACTTTAGAGTATTTTTTTTTCCTACAATGTAGTGAAATAGTGCAAAAAAAGTGGGATTTGGGGGGAGGGGACTAAAAATTCCTTTAAATTTGAAGTCTGATTTAAGGTTACTTTTTACAAAAGCTGGAAAAAAATCTGATTGTAACAGATTACTGTCATAACTCCCATCTGTCTGACATGTCACTGACTAAACTGGAGACCTCAAATTTGAAACATGAGCTCCTGTACCTCAGACTACACCTGCCTTTGAGGGGATTGGGAGAGTTGTAGACTCTGCACAGATGAGGTCTTTTAATGTACACATATCCCTAGTTTAATGAATAGGCATCATTAGTGTTATTATGAGTTAGTTTCCCATCATATAGATAAGCTCAGAACCTACAATAAAGTTTAAATGTTATTTGCATATATAGTTAAGATGTTATAGTTAAGAGATCCTATATATCTTCCAGGGTTTCCCAGGCAGAAATGCATTCACATGCCTTGAACCATCCTTGCCCTTCTCCAGCACACTATAGCACACACACACACACACACACACGTACATAGTTTTCTCCTGCTCTCCAGTGAGATCAAAAGATAAAATTCTTAATCCTTGAAGATGAAGTTCAATGCTTCTCTGTTGTTTTGACTGATTCTTAGCTTTAAAAGGTTAGCACATTTTAAAGAATGAAAGCTGAGATTTCATTTTTCACTCAGGCCAATTCTAGCTAAGTTCCAGGAAAAAGGCAGATAACAAAATGAAAAAGTAGAAAGCTTTGGTAGAGCCCACCAGTCCTCCTGCCACATTTGAGCAGACCATGTTATGGCAAGGTAGAGATGGAGCTCTTGCTTTTCAGTACAAAGCAGAACTGTCTACCTCTCTGCATCTCCAAGGTGCAGGTAATGAACTCAGCAAGGGGAAGAGAGCAGACCTCTGAAGAGGAAGATTATTTAAAGAGGTTGGCTAGTACCGGGGAGATAGATACACTACACCTCTCAGTGACATGCAGAAATAAGCTCATTTCTTTGCACATTTGGAAAATCCTTGCTGCAGTGAGAGAAGCCCCTTACTACAGGCCAGGCTTTTATAGCATAATTGAATCTTGGGCTAAAGGCCTTAGTATGTAACCTGCAATTCTTGAGTGTATGAAGCATGTTAATCAATAGACTATTTCCTCTCTGGCCTTCCAGCTCTTCTTCCAAATTACAAATGGAAATAGAGCACATAACATGTTGTTCTCTGAATGCCTATGGTCACAATGATCTTGTCATCTGGTGTTGTGTGTGTCTTTCATGGTCAGTTGAAGTCACATACAACAAGCAATTCATGGGTTGGCCAATATTGTTATCTCTGTACCACTGATGCAGGCTTTGCAGATTACAGTGTTCTGAAAAGGAGAAGCTGTTACTCTGCAATGACGGTAAAAAAAGGAAGCTCATCTACAGGAGAGTATTAATGTTCACAATGCATACAGAAGCTCTGGGACCAATGCAAAGAACAGGTGAAACTATAAAACTAGTAGAGAACTTGGTGTGCCTGGCATGCATACTGAGGAAGTACCTCTCTCCTTGGTTAAATACTGAATGAAATATGAAGTAGAGACAGCCACAAATTGAAAGAATGTTTTGTGGCCTTAGAATGCACTGCATGACAGTTTCCATTTTTTGCTATTCTGTTTTCAGGCTTTTCTCGGGGATGTTATAGCACATCAAAAAAGCATTAGCATGTGAGTCCTCAGGTATTTCATTCTTTTGTGGTTTGGATTATTATCAGTCTTCAAAATATTTATACCAGGAACTGATTTGAAGCAATTTCATCAGGAAATATTCTAGATTTGCCCCTGCCTGGGAACGCTTGGTTTTAGGTAAGAAGTGAAAAGATACAGAGACTTTTAGCATACGTTGGAGTCTAATCCTCAGTAGATGATTTCTGCATTAAAAAAAAAAAAATCAAAGTTCACAGTTGCAAAAACAGTTTTGTGGGAATATTTGGGGATCAGGACTAGGAGGTTTTGCAGAGCAGTTGATTGGAAGTTTATGGAAGTATTGAGTTTTCTTTCAATCGCACTGCTCACTGCACTGAATAACTGTTTTTTGTGATTTGACAAGACCAAATTTTATATCTATATGAATAAAAGAAGGTAATATATATCTCCTTATGGCACAGGGATGCACTCTTGTCAACAAATGCCTCCCAGGAAGAGGAGCGTGAATCCAAGTCCATACATTTGTTCAGCTCTCCCATTCAGACTGTAGTTATGTCTGCGCCAAATATTGCCTTTTGTTTTCTTTGGAGTTCGGATCTTGGGATCCAGAGGATCCCCTTTTCATTGCTAAGCTGAAACTTTGAAAAAGAGATTACATAACATACTAATAAGCATTTTTGTGTTGTTCTTTTTCTATGCAAAAAGTCCTTTGTATGCCAGTTTCTCAAGCTGCCTAAAAACAACCTGATATGGATTCTGTAATGTCAGTTTAGAAGTACGCTTTCCTGGTTACTTTTCCTGCACTAACAATTGATTCCCCACTGTGTTTTTTTTTCCTGCAGCAGGTGTCATCTTACAAAAGTCTCTGCAGCAGTTTATGAAAAAGTGGAATATTCTGAGAGTTGTAGTCTTTCAAACAGAGCTTTGCAAGGACATACCTGTATTGGAACACTACAGCTCCCTGAACTTCCTCGCATCACTGCCTATGAAACGTCCTGCATCGTCACTAGTGGGGAGGGGGGGTAGTCAAGGACTTCCAGCACTGCAAACCACACAGCACCTTGCACCTGTGTGTGGGAGCAATTGAGAGCCGGAACTGACACCCGTGAACCAGTGCATGCTTAAGGTGGGGAACGAGGGAAGAAGGGAAGTGTGGTATAAGTGGCAACGTTGTCATTTGAAATATTTCGCTTCACAAAAATATGCAACCCGACTTGATCCTTTGCCACAGAGCTCTGCTGGAGTTCAGCTACTTGGACATTCTCCGGACTCCTGCATTTGCATTGAATCATATTGCACTTTGGAGTTTTTAAACTTTCCTTTGATCCAAGTAGATTCCAGTGCCACCTATTTTCTTCACCTCCTCTGGCCCATGTCCTGAGCACAGGTTTTCTGTCTGCAGTCCCTGGATAGAAGAAAGACTCCAGGGTTGTTGCTGAACTTCCATCCCCAGCTCCTTCACTGCTTAAGAATATTCTAACTCTCTAAGCACTCTGTTCTGTTTTCCTTTTCCTTTTCTTTTTTACAGCCCAACTCTTCATGCTAGTTCATTTAGACAAGCAAAGGCTTCAGAGGAATTGCAAGAGCGCTCACTCTACTCAGCTGAAGACACGTAAAGATCTAAATAAAAATATTAGATGCTTGGACATATTTCTCACCTCTGTTTATTTTGGCAGTTCTTTCCCCTTATGTCCAACTTGCCTAATGAGTCCAGAATTAATCAGACCCACACTGTTCCTCAACTGAGAATTTAGGTACATGATGCATATTCTCTGACAGCATATGGCTGGCTCCAGATATAGACAATATTCATTGACAGAGCAACTGGAGAGCTTTACTAGACTTTCTCATGTTATTATAAAACCAGAGTCCCCGAAACACTATGCTCATCAATTTGTAATCCTATGCTGAAACTCCTACAGCAGCAGCTGTGGTTGTGGTGTGAACATTGTTGGTTTTTGCTGCTGAGCAGGTGGCATTAAAACAGCCTCTTTCACCATCTTTTGGCATTTTTCATCCTAGGTGGAGATCAGAAGGTGGGCAAAAGCATAAAAACATAAAATAAAGAGGTAGAGATATGATATTTTTTTGCTCCTCAGGGGTTCAATTTTAGTTTAACTTCTGAGCAATTGTTCTGGGAGGTTTTATTTTATTTAATCAGTCTGATTCTTCATATCACTCACACCTTTAGTTTATGTGTACTGAAACACAAACTTTCAGTGGCTTTGCTGTAGAAAGCCAGCTGGACATTTGAATTGTGGCATCACCTCATATCCAAGTCACAGTATTCATTCATGCTATTATATTGTTTAAACGCCATGGAATTGCTGTATGCGTGCATTCATATATGCACATAAATATATGGAAGAAAAATGGGGTTTTAATTTGCAAACATAGTATACAAGACCTGAGGAGAGAGGGAAGAGAAGTGAATGCTGAAGCAGCCAGCTTCCAAAAGATCATTTGAATCTTAAAAAGGAACTTTAATTAATTGAAAAATGTTAGGAAATTCATGAGAAAAGCACATATTATTCAAGTTAATGACTAGTTTTATGCTTTAAAGTCTGTGCCCTACATGCACAAATAAATTCCATAAGCATCCAATACTTAGATCTGGCAGAAGAGGTATTTATAATTAATGTCGTGTTGGACTGAGTGATGCTTATTTACAGATTTCACTAATAAATAGCATGGTTGAGACATTCCTAAAGAATGCCAAGAAATTCATGGGAGGTATAAATTTGACTGTATTTTGGCTGCTGTAGGAAAACTCCAAATACAAAATATTCTTGGAAGATCTCTTTTACTATGGGAAATAATCTTTCTGATTTTGAATATACGCTACTACCTCATCCCTAATGGTGAAAAAAGATGATCATGTTGTTCTGAGGTACAGTCTTGCAAAAAAAAACCCAAGGAAACAGAAGAGAGTGATAGAATAAATTTTATTAGATAATATGTTCCTGCAGGGGACAAAGATGTTCATTTTTTTTATTTTAAAATCATTTCCCAGTGTTAAGTGGCTTGCTGTTTCCCCCAAAAGCTAGTCTTTGTTCTTGTAATCCCTCCAACAAATAAAAAACAGTTGACATTCTAGTTTCTGTCAAAATGCAATTCTTTTGAAGTCTTTTCCAATAAGGCACACTTGCATATGCCCAGTGTTGAATATACATATTAAATACAACATTATTCATTCAATTAACTAATTCAGTGTTTTCAATGTATTCAATTATTCATTCTATTAATTTATTCAATGAATAATTAGTTATTTTTTGTTTACTTTTAAAAGTTCAAGACATCCTTGAGCAATTCATGGATCAATACATCAAGACAATTAACCATATTTTGCAATAGAAATATGGTGGAAATTTTTCAGCTGCTGCTTACAGTAAATGGAGTTGCTAGTTCTTAGCTGGCCGTAACGGACCTCTTTGGAGAGTGCCGCTATCACTCCATACTGCTTGCTACCTAAGCACACAGAGAATGAGGAAATGTGTAATGGTAACAGCTCCTCCCTCCATTACGGGGYAACACTAAAAAATGAACAATGAATAGCATGAATCAAGCAGTCAAGACACAATAGGCCAGATATTCTGAATCTGAGTCATTGGTCCTAACCAAGGGAGCTACTTCCAAGATCATATATTACTCATCAGAAACAGTTTCAGGAGATAGAAATGGTCAGTCTTGCAGTAGCATAAGGACCCAGATTTGTCTTGACCCATACCTATGTGGCATGGAGTTCAGGACCAAATCTAAGCATTCCAGTGAAGGAAAACATACATTTATCCAGTAACATTCAATGTTAACCCAGATTCATCCAGAATTAATATTAGTATACATGATACAGAACTGATATCAGCTACATCCTATGGTTGTGCTGCTGGCATTTAACTTTTCTTGGACTTACAGAGTAAATTTGCCACAGTGTTTGTGTCAGTAATAAACATTTGCTTATATCTGTTACATTTTTGAGAAAGTACAATAAGAAAAAACATCAGTAAGTATTATCAGCTATTTGGGCAGCAGACCAGGAAAATAAATAGATATTCCTTAACAAAACTAACTTAAAGCATTTGTTGGGAAATCTAAAATCAAGAACAAAGAGTAAACTAAGATACTAAAAGTTGAACTAACAGCTCACATAGGACTCTTGAAGTCGTTCAGTAATTTTTCTGGTTTTGACTGCACCGCTGAAGACCTGGATACATAATGATTAATGTAAAATATATTCCCTACTTTTAACCATGATTATTGCTCTTACAAATAGCTCATGAATATATTTTCATTTTTATCAGTATGCTACTTATGACAGTTAATGAATCTTTTGTGCAAACATAAAAAGCAAATTTTCACTTGGGACTAACTAATTGAACATCTTTTGCTACATAGCCACCGCAACATTGTTTTGCCTTTCTGACTGGATGCCTGAAAACAAATAAAAAGTGAGAAATCAAATGTTTCAACTGCAACCCTTCCAGTTTGCATGTGTATCCACATTAAGCTTTTGTCATCATATAAACAGTCTTTGAATTTAAAGAGGTTACTCATGTGGGTATTCATGGAAAGCAAACAGATTTTTTTTATAAAAATCACGGAAGCTAATCCTTCAAAGTAAATTTCCAAAGCTGCTTTGTGCTTTATTTTTAAATGCCAATTAAATGTACTGGATCGTGTCTTTGTGCTGAAAGTTTGTTGACAATCAAGAATAATTTATTAATCACAAAACATTAAAATACCTTCAGGTGTTTTTCAAGTATTTCTATAAATTTGCATAATTATTATTAATTTATATGTAACTTAATTAGCAACTGATTATATGTGGGAAGCATTGTGAGCATGATCATTTCTTTTTCGGTGAAAGTACTCAGCTATTCCATTGTGCTCTGTGTCACAGGAAGAAAAATCAAATCTTGCTGAAGCTAGCCTTTCTCTTTACAAGGAAGCCATCATTTCCAAGTCTCCCAATATTCTTGAAGAAAAGATCTTGCTTTAATTATTCCACAGTTGAATGCAGCAAGTCTCTCCCATTTGAATTTTGCTTTATGACCCAGACCAATGGCTTTTTGGCTGCTGCTTAACCACAAGGTATTCTAGGGACCTCATCCACTGAAAATTAGGTGCATGCTGAAGTTTGTCTTTTCTGGAAACTGTATACATACATATACTTAAGCTTGTATATGTGAGAATTTGGCTCTTATCTGTATTTTTAATTCAATTTAGAACAAAGTCTAATCAAAGTTACTTGATTGAAAAGCAATCATGTTTAAATGGCTCCTCTGAAAAGCGTACAATTAATTCAAAATACAATTATCGTTTCCCCAAATCTTTTAAGTGATCTTAAAACAAACAAACATCCAAAGCCTCAATGTAGCTGCTGCAGAAATCATTTTTAATTCATATTTCCTGAAAAATAAGCAGCAATTTTCTACAAACTCCAGTAAGATTCCAAGTATTCATCATTTAACACAGTGTTTTCCTCCTGGAACTCTATGGGATGTCTGATCTTTCTAATACCTATGACATTAGTTACAGCTGTTCTTAGGTGTTGTTTCTATGTCAAATTAAGCTTATCCAGAGTGATACTAAACACCCTTTAATTTTTTTTTGTCTCAACAGAGTGGGTATTTTATATCTGTAGCTAGCAGGAGATGTAGAAAATGATAATATTGCTATCTTTCAGGCAATTCCATTTGGCAAAACTATAATTTTAATGTTGTTGTTGTTGTTGATGGGATAGGGGATATGGGCATTAAAGGGAAATGGGATTGGGGATATGGTATTATTGATGGGATAACAGAAGCAGACAGAAATGCTGATGTAGGCTAAAAGGAGCAGAAAACCAGTCATTGATACAGCCAGTGTTCCTGGCAAATATAAATTGAGGTCATAACAGTATGGGTTTGACTTCATGTTGATCTATGCAAAATTACAGTACCACAAAGAACTCTAGTTTGGTGATCTTGAAGGTATGATGTAAAAAATATAAGAGGTAGTAAAAACATCCCACATCAAAGTGTTCTGCAGTCACTCAGTGAGTAATTACATGCAGCAACTGGAATGAATGGAAAATTCAGCTTGAAGTGAAGGCACAAAGCGTGGTTAAGAGGCATGTCATCCTTTGTGTCTTTTTGCCTTTCTTTTTAGAATAAAATATCATTTTGCATCCTTAAAAGGATACACCAAACAATCAAAGATTTAAATTGCATTTTATTTTCCCTCCATGAAAAACAAATCCTGTACAGACCTTCTCACTCTGTGCTTCTCATGCCTTTAATATGATGCTGTTCCATTGCATAAAGAGATAAATCTATAGCGTTCACCAAGGTCAAGTTTCCTGAGACTGGTTGCTGCACTTTTGAGAAAAAGTCTTTTTAACATAATATCCTCATTTTGAGAATTTGAGGCAGAAAGTACTATAAAACCATTCGTAGACTCTGTCAATGGAGTCAGCTTTTCTCTCCCTTGGAAATGCAACATGTGCTTTTGGTCCTGTCCTGTCTTCCCACTGAGCTTGTATAAATACGACCCCAGATAATATTGCAGCTGCATCTTACAGTCTCCAAGAAAAAGTTCGGGGTGAAGCCAAGGCAGTGATTCTCTTCTTGTCAGCATGGTGTAATACCAGGATACGCAGGTAGCTTAATAGCTTCCAAAGAAGAACTGTCAGTAGCTTTCATTCAATTTTGAGGAAATGTAGGTTTTCAGTGGCTTTTCTTTCCCTTCACCACAGACTGTGTGTACCAGAAAGACAATTGCCTTTTGATTTTCAGTAGATTTATTTTTCCCCTCCCACATCTGGTCAATGGTAAATAATCCACAAGTCACTGAAATGACTGATAGTCATTCAAAGACCAGCTTGTGCATGGAGAGGAAGTATTTTTAGTCTTTTTTGTATTTTTTTGGTATAAGTGAAAATACAATGTGTTGAGGAGGGGGATGTTTTTAAATTGAATTTTAGTCTTCCTGAAAGCTTTTGGGCTGACAATAACTGAGAATTAAATCCTCTGTCAGCCATAGAAATAGTGCAATATGAGCAGCAAAGCCTCCCTGTGCTGCCAGTTATATAACTTCCACTTTGATCAGAAGAAAGAAGGCCAAAATTCCAGCAATGACAAAGAAGTCATTGGCCTCCCTCCTGCCACTGCCCCATGTAGCCCTGCGGTAGTATTTGGCAGATAAAATAAATGGAACTGTGCCAGCTGTGAGGAAGCAGAAAGCAGCTGGGGAGGACTAATTCATGTCACAGACTGTATACCCAACAGCCATCAAAGGGGAACAGAGATCAGTCACAAATTGACCTTTATTTGAACCGATGACTTAAAAAGGTGAAAAGCTCTACATGCCATTATCAGTTCCCAGGCTCATTCCATCCTCTCCTGAAAATAAAATGTTATCTTCAGTATGGCATTCCTGAGCCCTGCTCAGGAGGATAGCAGAAAGCAGGACTGCACACAAGACTGTCTTTAGATTTATCTGTCTTCTGGAATTTGAAGGAAGTCATTTATCTCTGGGGTTTAAAGACAGAAATATAATTTGATTTTTCTTTCCAGCTGCTTTATGTGTTTATGTGTATGAAATATTTTATTGAAAAATAATTTAATACTTTTGTAATGACCATGTTTCTCAAGGAAGGCGACATCATGATGCTAGAGTCCCTGCTGTGTTCTGTAAACTCTGAATTCATTACTAAGGAAAAGCTATCAGTATTTTTCATTATTACAGTATCCTTTTGCTCAGAAATTATCACAGGCAAAGAAGCAGGCCTGATGCCATTTGCTCTCATTGATGTCCCGTGCATTCAAAAGGCTGTTGTGGATTTCCAAGAGCAGCCCTTTGGTTTCAGTGCCTTCTGAACAAAAAAGTAGAATTTGCTTAGTCTTCCCAAGAAACATGCAGGGGGAATAGGCTCTGAGAGGAAATTTTGACGTTTTCCTGTAAATAAAACAGCAGCAGTAACTGAGCTCTTCTCTTAACTTACTGAAAGTCAAAACACGCTATATACTACCACTTCCCGACTGGTGAGCAGCAGCAGCACTAGCAGCAAAGTCATGTTTCAACCCAGACCAGTAAGCTTTGTCAGGCTGGTTGGCTTTGCCTGCACTTTGGTGAAAGGGAAGAGGAGGAGGCAAGGGTGGACTTTTTGGGGTGTGTGTGACAGCAGCAGGGAATAAGTTAAGTGTCGAGAGTGACAAAGATTGGAGGGGCCAAGCAAGGGGGTCCTGGGAAGTGCATGCAAAGAGGATCAAGGTTAGGGAAGTGGAGCTGAAGAGGGTTCAGGGTGTGAAGCAATGGTGCCAGAGAGCAGCGGAGGGACTAAGGAGTACAAAAATGCAACAAAAGTGAGACTTGGCTAATAAAAAGTGGGGAACTCGGAGCTAGAAACATTTTCAATCAAGAACACATTAAATAATCTTACTAACCTTTCCATGATGGCTTAAGGCCCTTTCAAATAGGTGTGATGCTGTGTCCTAAGGTTTTTAGTCATTCTAGAGTAAATGGAACCATTTAGTTAGGTGTCTGGGATACAGTAATTACCCAGATAAAATATCATAAGAGGAGCCTGGAGGTGTCTGTATCTGCCCAAGTGCCTTAGTCACCTTGTGCTCCTGGCACCAGCTGTGAGGAGGCTGCAGAATGCTTGTTCTTTATTGGATGATCCCACCTCAAGGTCCAGTGCAGCATGGCATCTGGTTTTGGCTGTTTAGTTTCTTTAAGAATATTGAGTGGATTATTAATGAAACAGTTGGAAAAAAAATCTGGTGGTGAAAAATTAGTCTTCATTTTATTAATGCTTAATCAGAAAAGAAAAGAAAAAGTCACCTGGAAATGTGGAACTGTAGAAGAAACTACTCCACATGTTCAGTTTGGCCAGATATATTAGATGTGCTGTGTTTTGTGAGGAAAGATGGTTGATAACATAATATAAGTATTTATTGTTTCGTTCAGTGACTGTGATTTTTATTTTTTAAGAGTGAATTTTAATTAACTATATGTTACCATTATGTAAATCCTTCAGATTTAATAATTGCAAAGGATGGCAAAAGCCTAAGCTTTCCTGCCTGAATTATCCATTGCAATTTGAGACATTCTAGGTACAAAAAACCCTATTCTATCAACAAAGAAAGATAAAAATATCAAATGGATATCTTGTGTTTATGCATCTGATAGTAGTAGTTGCTGCCTGGGTATTGCAAATCCTCTGAGGTCATCAAAGTGCTAAGTCTTTGCAAGCAAAGTTTTAGAACATCACCATGTCAAGTTCGTGTCAGAGCACAAACTCTGCTTTTCCCCCCTCCATTTTTTCATAGCCCAGTAATGAAACTACTTCCTACAGCAGATCCTTGTCCTTGTCATAAGGTCCCGTGCCAGGATTCAGCTGTGTTCCTGAGTATCTGCTCTGCCTAAAACATCATTTCCTGTGTTTGTAAATACTGCTTTGTCCTGTCTTCCTATCGCCATTATTAGCATTGTCATTTAAACACCTCCCAAACGATTCCTGCTTCAGACTCTGTTGTGAAAGATCCAAATGCTGACTTTCACAGCTTGCCTTTTGTACATCCCTTTTTATATCTTTAATGCCACAGTGAGAACCTATGAGTGAGGGTGATGCTTTAGCCATTGTCCAGTAAGCCAGTTTGCAGGTCATGTACGGAGAGAACTGTTAGTAAGTTTAGCAATAAGCAGACAAACCAAAGTATTCAAGGCTATGAGCTTGAATGTCAAAAGACCGGATAGCGTACAGATCCTAAAACATGCCTATCTAACAACATGACTTTGCAACATTTTGAAGGATCATCTCAAGCATGCAATAGTATATTCAGAAACCAGTTACCCATTGGGATAAGCAATGTAATGTAGCAAAGGTGGCCTGGGACACGAAAGGCCTCAGTTCTGCTCCTGACTCTCTTGTTAGTCTTCCGTGATGAACTGCAGCCAATCACGTCACCTCTGCATTGCTTCCTCTGCTAGTCTGTTTCTGAAATGGAGAGGAGCGGGGAGCCAAGCTGGCTTCCCATATGAAAAGGGAACTGTTGCTTTTACCTGCTCTGCCCCTCTGCTTTCCTGAGACGTAGAGGGAGCAGGCATTACTAGAACAGGAACTGGCATCAGTCCAGAAAGACTCAGAGTCACCTTGTGAAATTCTGAATTGCTCTACTTTGTGCAGCTTTATATTCATAAAGGAAAAATTAGATTCCATTCTTCCATAACAGATAAGGAATGCAGACTTGGGTTCCAGTTATAATATGAAAATGTGCAGTAAGGGCACATTTATTTATAATTATCTGAGAAGAAGCAAATTTATGAGCCAGGATCAATATTATGTCTGTGAAAGTTTTAATTTTAAAGATTTTTCTGGGTACATTTTTGCTCAATATTAATACCAGAGATGAAATCATGGGACTGTGCTTCTCTGTTTTTTCCTCTTTGGGACCATACAGTACAGTCAACAGTATTCTGGTTAACTACACTTTTATTCTGGTGCAGAAAATGGGATGGTGGCCACCTCCTACAGTCAGTGCTCAAGGACACTCTGATTGTCAGCCACTTTATATATAGCAGCTTTATAGTAATCATCATTTCAGTAGCAATTGACCTTGCAAATATAGGTCCTGAGGCAGAGAAATGATTTACAACATAACTGTTGGAATGGTGTCCAGGGTGGAGACCTCAGCAGAAGTGTAGTGGGATCCAAGACTGATGACAAAAGGGATATATTTGTTTCCCAGACATAAACAAGAAATGCATTATCAGCAAAGTGTGAAGAACACTTAAAGAATGAACTTCTCTCCAAGCTATTTTGGAAAAGAACTTACCCTTTTAACTGTACTTAATATCACAAAGAAGAAAATTACCCTGGCTCACACCTCATGAATGTGCAAGAACAGAAGAAACAGCATTTTATTAACATAAGTCCTCTGCCATTAAAAGTACAGAAATTGCAAGATCAAACCAGACACTTCATCTAGTCCAGCGTCACATTTTAGCACCAGATAATACATGAAGTTTCTGAAAAGCTCTGCAAGAGAAAAGCAAGTGATTTTGTTAATTTGGGAGTCTGCATATGTGAAGTTTATGGATTCTGCATAGGTCAGAATTAGACCAAAATTCCGGTCAGATCGTAAGCTGATGGCTGCCTGCTGTTTGTCTTGCCTTCCACCTTAAATTACAGTTCCTTTAGGGTCCTGGAAGAGGGCTAACATCAGTTGGTTGTCGTTGTCACAGATACACAGTTAAAATATAGATGGTAAGCTTGCCTGCCTCACAAGGTTTGGGGTGTCAGGCAGAGCTGCTCTGGCAATGCAGCACGTGCCTGCTCCGTGCAGCTGGGTTAAAGTCAGCGAAGCCTCCTGCAGCTAAGCCTGGGCTTCCACAGCGTCGCATGGCCACTCCAAGTTGCCACTCTCTGCCCAGCTGCTGCACTGGGACACAGCCTGGGGGAACTATTCAGAAAGCCAAAGCAGCTCTTCTGCAGCCAGTTCAAGTGTCTCTGCACCATTCCCAGGGTCAGAGCACTCATAAACCCGGCTAGGCTGGACATCTGTACCTCCCTGGGACTAATTGGCTGGCTGGGTCGCTGATGGAGACATGTTAGAAGCTAATCAGGCGATGAAAGGATAGGCCCAGTGATTTCCACGCTCCTCCACTATCCGACACGCCTCAAGCTGAAAGGCGGAGGAAGGTCCTGAGTCCTTCAACACTGGTAGATGTCCTGGCAGGCAGTGACAGTAGCCCTTTTGCCTTCCTTTCCCCACTGGTGACCCAGGGGTGCTTTGTCAGACAGCATCGCACCCACCTGGAGAGAAACCAGCTTCCTAATGCTCTCAGGTATAGGTCGAGATGTACCCTGGAAAGAAATTAGGATTTCTGTCTTACCCAACCCCTATTTCATTTTCTTAAATCCTAATGCATACATCCTGGTGTCTGAATTAACTGTAGACTAGTTTAATGTTTTGGGACTTTTTAACAATGGCTTCAATAATTACTGTCACTGGGCAATAAATTTTATTGAGTAACTGCATACTTCATTAGAAAATAATTCTAATTTTTTTTTAATTTTGTGCCTTCTGAATTTAATAACATGTTCTTTTCTTTTTGTATTTTATGGGGACTCATCTAGAAGCACTCATGGCATATTCTTGATATCATTCATTATTTTGAAAGCTTTTGTCTACACCGCTTATTTGTCTTTTTTCTGAAACAAACAGTCCCAAACTTTTCAATCTCTCTTCATGCAAAGGTTGTTTCTGAATCCAGCCATTCCTATAATTCATCTCACAGCTCCTGCTATTCTCAATTTTTTTAAATAGGATGACTGAAGATGAGCACCCTGTTCCAGGTGACAGTGTGTTTTGTCATGGAATTGTTCCATTTTCAGACTGATTTCCCCATTCTTATTGTTTTTAACCTTTCATTTGTTTTGTATTATTTTTTTAACTGCTGCAGCCCTTTGGACAGAAGGGTTTTCACTGAACTCACCTGATCTTTTCCTGGAGTTTTTACAGTTTTAATTTAGAACCTGGGAAGCTGTCTGAGTAATTCAGTGTCTTCCATTTAATATGCATTATGCTGGTCAGCAGTAAGGAAAGGAAAGGAATTTACCAGTCGAACATTAGAGTTGTTGCAGGGGATCACAGACACCAAATAAGTTAGTGGTAAATGAGATGTTTTAGATTATCACCCTTGAGTAGCAGGGAAGGTGTGCAGTGGAAAATAGAATTAGGATGCTTGGCAACAAGGATTTCAAATGCCTTCCATTTCCGCTGCACACCTGAATCGCCTAGAGGCAAAGGTCTTGAATATCTGCATAATTCCCTGTGGCAGAATGACTACACTCACATCAGTGAGGTCTGTTCTTCAGGGAAGGGGTATAAGAGTGTAAACCATCATGAAAACCGGGAGAGACACACTGAAGCTGAATGGGACTGACTCAGAGTTAAAAGTGTGCTGTCTCAGAGAAAAGCCATTCTGTCTTTAGCCTTAACAGGCATGCATTCAGTTGCATGACTCACAGACTCACTTGGTTGTGTCTTATGAGTGACTTCCTAGAAATGAGAAAGCTTGAGCAAAATCAGACTTTGATCCATATAGGTTATAAACAGTAAAGTAGTCTATTACAGAAATGTGCTTTCTTCTCAGAAAGTAGTTAATTCAATGACACATGGCAAATGGAATTCAAGAAATCTCTCATCAGATCATCTAGAATCAAGAATGTCTTGAATCATACCTAGCCATAATGCCAGGCTATTCATTTTAAACAATATCTGACATCTCACTGAAACAAGTAGTTGTCATGCCAGCAATGATATTTCCTTCAAATCAAATGGACTTTTTGAATTTAGCACCAAGGTTCTGCATGGTCTTTTTCTCAAACATAAAGACTTGTAGAAAAAATACAGATAGGAGCTCCTTCTCGACTCAGAATGCTAATCTATGTGCTTTTAAGTTCCCATCCGTTAGAGCAAACCACTAATTTTTTTCAGATTTACAAAAGCACTATTTCTTGTTATTCTTTAAAACAGTAGGCCAAATTGATCTGTAGTGAGATTAAAATTAAGGAATGATGTACAGTGGGAGGATGGAAGGAGATGGAAAAATTTTTAGAGCAGCCTGTCACTTGCAGTCTATGAAGTTTTTTGTTGCAATACTAATTTGGTATCTTGCATATCTTCAGTACTGCTGTTTTACTAACTCCCTTTTCTTGGCAATGTTCATTTTATAATCCCATGGAAGGGGATTCAGAAGTCTGTGCCCATTCTGTGTATGTTATAAATGTTGGCTACCGTAGTGTTCAATTTCAGTTGCATTTTTTATATTTCAGCAATCATAAGGATCATGATGGTGTAATTTTGATGGGTGTGTGGGCTTCTTGTGCGTCAAGTATCTGTATCTACAAAGGGGTCCTGTTGCAGCCTCTGGAAATAGAGGCTGATGTCTCCAAGTTGAGATCAATGTCAGGCTCTCTGTGCCCCTGCGTGAGTAGCATGTGCAGGTAGAAAAGATTGGAGACAGAGCAAACTCAGTGTAAGCACATCCCTGTCTGCTGCCACCATGGGTAGGGAACAGGTAAGGTCTTTACTTCACCTTCTCAGCCACCAGCAGAATGAACATATTGGACAGAGCAAATYTTAATCAGTATATGTTACTGCCTTCCTCAGCCAAAGAGAACTGGGAACGGGATCTTGGTGGCTTCCTAGTGCTGGCTCTGGAATAGCACAGCTAGGCACTTCCTCTCCTGGCTCTTATGACAAAGCCATAATTAAGTCTCAAAAGTCTTCTGAGGATGAGCTGCTTCATCACTGCCAGAGTCCTAACTCTGCCATTAAATATCCTGTGCTCCAGCCATAGGACAGTTTTAGCTTTGCAGCTGCACTTCCCTAAAAGTGCTCTGATTATACTATCGTATCTAGAGAGAATGCAGGAAATACACAATGGTAGACACATTCTTTCTGATACTAAAAAACAGGCAGTCAAGTCAGTCACTGCTTTTAAAGTCGCCAGATTTTTTTCTTTTTTTAATAGAGTTTAATTGAAAATCTGTCAGTACTTGGCTCACTGGAAAGAATTTTTCCCTACAGCCCCTCTCTCCTTATGGTTTATACAAACTCTTCTTGAAGCAGTCTATATTAAGGGTTATACTTTGTGGTCCTTTTTGTAGTTAAAATGTACATCTTACTGTGCTTACACATAGCACCTAGTTAAAGCAAGCTGCTAGGCAGCTTATGTAGCAGCATCAACATCTACCTCTCCATATGTCATAATTCAGTTTCAAAATGTAGCCAGTTTTAAAGGGCATTGCTTGGCTTCATTATAATATAGATGAGCAGCAGGTGCTGTCTCATTATCAGATGCTGAGTTGGAAAAAGTGACTTTTCACTCTTAAAATTCTCGACTCCTGTGCAGTTAAAAGGGAAATGCGCCTCATGAAATGATCTCTCCAAAGCATCTGTAGCCATTAGAACCTTCTATAAATAACTCTCACCCATATCTAAATCTCATCAAAAAATAGGGAGAAATATAGACCCAAAGTATTTCCCCAGAGATTTGATGACATTTTATAAGGAGAAGCAAACCAAGAGGTCTCCAAGCACCAGAAGTGTCTGAGCCGTCAGGAAAAAAATATAACTATCTTTTCACAGAAAGTAGTAGTTATAGAGAGGATGTTTGCATAGTGTCGTCTCACATGTGTGGTCCTGATGTTCTGAAGTAAAGAGCACTCCAGCTAATTAGCATCTCTGGCATGCTAATTAGCATCTCTAGAAACATGAGAAATATATACTTTTCTTTTAATAATACAATGGCTGAGAGGCTCAAAATCATTATATATCACAATAGGAAGCACTGGGGAGCAAATGGCAGTATACATAGAGCGATCGGAAAGAGGGGAGGATACTGAAATTTTACAAAGTTGTCAGTAAACACTTAAAATAGTGGGTGTTACCCTCATGTTCTCCCCMAAGTAAAAGAAGTATAGTGAACATCCTGTCTTGTCTCTACCACTGAACAACAGAAGGTAGAGACAATTTATTTGTCCCATCTGGTTCCTCACTATGCCATTTCTCTAATCCTTTTCATCCACATATGGGAGGTGCTGAAATGAAGGGTGAGTCCATATAAGTTATATATGGCTATAAAAAAAGAAGAAGAGAGAGAGAAGGTAGAGGTGATGCTTTCAGGAGACAATACTTTTTTCTCCTGGCCAACTGTGGCAAAAGCTCTGTGTTTTCTGAGATGGAGTAATTGGTTTCATAGTCTAGTCAAATTTGCCTATCTGTGCTATTGCTAGTAAGTTTGGACTTTCAGCCCCAGCTGATTTTCACCCTTTACTTAATACACAGCCTCATTCATGGAAGTCCACTAAACTTTGATGGATGAGAGAGGGGTTACTCAGTGCTGAAAGGGCCACCTCATTGTTTGCTCTGCTCTATGATAGTATTACAGTTACTACTGTTTTCTTTCTTTGAAAATTTCTTTTGCCAAACCAGCTGAAAAGCCAGGACAGTTAATGTTCTGTGCATGCATTTATTTAGATTGCCAGGTTAGCAGCCATGGGGGAATTTTTGTAGAAAAAGGGCAGGATTTGTCTTGTCCAGACAGCTGGTTTGATTACAGATGGTTTCATTTCTGTGAAAGATAAGGGAACTGCATGACTCTGTTCAAGCAGTCCTGGACTTTGGTAGCCCCTTTCAAAAGAAATAGGAAACTGTTGACAATTAGGAGAGGGAGTCTGGTGCAACTAAATACACTGCTGTAGCAAGTGGGTGGTGGAGCTGCTTCTCTTTCTTCCTTTAGTCAAGAGAAACATGATTTTATTATTACTAAACTAAGCCTGAATATCAGCTTCTGGCGTATCACTCAAGAAAGGGAACTCTTACTTTCACTGAATTGTGTCTTTTCTTGATCTGGAAAGCTTATAACAGATACTTAGAAGTTTTCAGCATATTCATACTCCAGTTTGAACTTTGTCCTGTTCCTTTCTCATAATGGGATTTAGGTCCAAAGAGAAAACAAATGCTGCCTCCTGGGCCCTTCTTACCTTCTTCTCTTTGTTCTGGCCTGTGATGTCAAGGAGCATATTTTGGCCAGTAGGGCACTCTTTACTCCCTTTTTTCACTTGTGCATTTATTCTTGCCATCTTGATTTCCTTCCTTTAAAAGCCTGCTCCTGGCAAGCAAGAAGGCTCTAAACCAGGCAAAGTAAGCAGTTGTCGGCTGTCTGCGGCAGCAGAGCATGTGATTCTGCTGACTCTTTTGCTGGTGCCAGAGCCTTGGAAAGCTGGTCCAAGATTCAAAGACTCAGACCAACCATCTGAGCCCATTGCACTCAAATCCCTTTGCTCTGTCCTTCTGTGATGCTTCTCTCCCAGTGGTATGCTGCTGTGTGTTTCAGAGCAGGGCTTCCAGTTCCGGGGATGTTTTGAATGACAGCTGCCTCTAGCATTTTCAGCAATCTGTTCTCAGTGAACAGATAGAATGAAGATTGCTTACACTGGGTTTTAAATACCCAGAAAGATTAGGAGACAGCTGGGGGAAAAAAAAAAAAAGATAGTTAAAACATATACCTCTTCCAAAATACTTTCAGGGAAAGCAAATGCTGGCTTTCCAGCCAGGCCTGGAAGGAAAATCCAGAACTAAAATTTAAGATAACAACAGAAACACAAATGGATTAAGGTAATGTAAGTGGAGAAGACTTGGTGTCAGTGGTTATCTGAGTGGGGCACATTTTGAATCATCTTCAAATGAATGTAAGTGGCATGAAATAATAGCACTTCAGGGCAAAGTCAGCTATTACAGTTGAAAAAAATATGCTTGATGAGAAGCAGAAAGCAAAGTCCAGAAAGCTCCCTTGATGACATATTTTCTCCTGTTGATAGGCTGATGGATGAGATACCCTGTTTGTCCCTGGACAAAGCACGGCAACCTAGGGCCCAATTAAATATATTGTCAGCCAAACAGTGAGTGGTAGCAGCAAAAGATCTTTTGGGAGGGATGCTAAAAGAAGTAGCACTGCTGGAGAAATACGTGATGAAGGCAACACAAAGGAAATGATATGCTACAGACAATGTCAGGAGAAGTGTCGAATGGGGCTTTGAGCTCTGAAATGTGTGGGGTGGTAGGACTGGACTGGTCCACATATATATTTTTAAGAACAGGTGCTCTGTTCCCCTCCCCTTTTTTGCTGGACCAGTCCTCTCAATCCATCGGAGTGGCTGGTGGCATAAATTGCATCACATTCAGCACAGTGTTCCTGGTGTCAGCAACATTTGTGATTGCAGGAGCAGTGAAAATAATGAAGGCCAATATCCCAAGGACTGCAACTTGAGGATAAGTGCCTGTTGGCATTCTCTGATCTTTAATAAGGCTGCAGCCTTTTCCTTCTTTTAAGGGCATTAGTAGAAAATGTCTCCCCTGTTTGAGAGCTTCATTTCACAGAATATAATACCTTTGAGACTTAGCTTTTTCAGTTAGTTTTCACTAGAATTGGTGAGTGGGTTCAAAAGTTACTGAGGCAAGGACAGACTACACACACATAAACATACAGAAGGAATATAATTACATAAGCTTCATCTCCTAAGCAAACCAGGCTAAAAAAGATTTAATTACAGTAACTTGGCCCAGAGACATATGAAACAAAAACTGCTGAGGTTCTGACTTTCTGATTTGGGGATTTTTTTTTTTTAATAGTTGTCATTATGATTTATATTGGGTCTGGAATAGAGGCAGCAGTGCACTTTTCAGAAGAACAGGAAGTCAGTGTTCAGAAAGTTGTGCCAGGCTATGAGAATTAACAAGAATGCAGAATAATGGGGAACTTAGGAAGAAGCTAAGACTAGACTTGTCCCAAAAATTCCAAAAAAGGAATTTTCACAGTCAGGATCTTACACAGAGAATCTTACTGTTTTATAATGAGATGATTTTTGTCTAAATATAAACACACACACACACACACACACACAATTTTTTAGAAAAGGTTTCCCATGAACTGGAAACGTAGATAAATATTTTCTTTCAGTAACATGGGCACACATTTTCCCAAAACAAATTATGCTGAGAGAACCTGGACACTGCTTTGCAAAACTGGCAATATTGCCATTAATACTGCTGCAAGAAAGGCAATTGCACTGCCACTCAACCACAGGCCAGAAAGCTGGTACAGGGCTGCTAGGCTCCCTGTGTTGTGGCAGGCAAGAATGCTTTGACAGAGCTTGGAGCGCCCTTGTAGCCACCACATTCTCGGGTCAATGAGCTGAGTGAGGCCTGCTGCCCTGGAAGTACTTTGAGGAACTGTAGCCTTCAGAGGATTTGGGGCCGTTGGAGTCAGTTGTGTTGCATGCTGCTACAAAATGCCGCTGTTATAAAGCCTTGCAAGAAAGGAAGCAGAACAAAACTGGAGAAAGCTTAAAGAGTGTTTTGTTCTACATTTGTAGGGAAAGGGTGTCAATGAAAAGACAGGCAGTTGGTATGCAGTCTTACTTTGGGTAGTACCTTGTTCTGAAACTGAATAATTTGATCTTAATACTTCTCAGTTAACCAAAGCCAAAGCTGTCGGTGAAACTGGGAGTTTAGGAATATTGCACTACATGGAAAACTGGAATGCATGAGAGAAGTATGACTGTTCTCTGTTTTTTTAGGCAAGGATATAAGTGAGTTGGGTTCTTCAGCGTTAGCTGAGCCACAGTCCTGAAATCTTAGGAGCAATAACTGATTGTCTGAGGAGATTTAGATCATGATTAGTGCCTGGGACCAAAAACTGAAAAAAGAAGCTATCAGGAGACTCAGAATTTACCCTCTTGTATAACACGAGACACTGAGATTTATMGTCAGCATGGGGATTTGGGGAGAAAAGAAAGAGAGTATGACTCCTTAGTAGCTTTAGAAAGAACTTTATTGCTGAACTAAAACAAAACTAACTACAGTAACAGTTTCGTGTACTGGAAATAATAACATACCTTGGCAAAAAATTAAGACAGTGAGATATACAGATGCATCACAGTAAGATCTCCGTGATGAATACATGTGTACCTCAAAAGGGGGGAAAGGACATGAATACTTGGAATGGTACATTACATAGGAACATCATCTAATTTCCATAAGCAATATCTTGAGATCAAATTAAATACAAATATTAGAGTTTGGGAAGAGGAAGGTGTTGACTAGAGAAATACAGTCCTGAGATGCTTGGAAAGTAAATGTCAAACCAAGATGTCCACAAATGCTTCTAGAGAAGATGCAGGCCAAATTTAGTGGATTCAAAATTAATGTATTTACCAATTCATCATAATACTGTTGCTGACATCTAAAGGAAAACAGTGCAGGGCCTTTCCTAATTTAATTGATCATGGTTATAAATATATCAGACTCAACAAAACATCATGTTCATCCAAAAATTACTTTCCTCAGATAATTTCTGATGAGCTGTTATTAGGAACAGAGATATTACATCTTAGCCATGACCTTCTCAGGAACTAGTCTTTTTCAAAGTGTTATGGGATACAAAAAGTATGTTAACATTTACCTTCAGTTGCCTAGTCCTGCATGCTATGCCAATAAGGTGCAGACAGGTCTTATGGAGATAAAATTGAAACCTAGCAAAATATGACAAAAAATAGAATTCTCTTTGTTGCCTTGCTTTACACGGCTATAAAAGCTTATTTGGTGTGAACGTGGGCATGTGTGCCAATCTGACATTTGTAAACGACTGGCAATATACTTACATAAGGGTAATAGCCACATGAACAAGCAGATTCCATTCATTTCTTTGTAAATAGCTGATAGACTGAAAAAATCCGACAGGAAGACTCTAGTTGTAAATAACCACTTTTTTGTTCAGGGAGATTTTCCAATAATGTCAGTTACACGTTAAGTTATACTGTGATGTAAAACAGAGGGATGAGTCTTCCAATAAAAATATTTGTAAGCTTATCTTTTCCAGCAACACCAGTATTTCAAAAATCTTTTAAAAGCTAACCCTGCTTAATCTCAGGCCAAAGGAAATTTTGTGTTTAGTTTTGAGTTTATACTGCAAATTGCTCTTTTCTACAATGAAATGACAGTACTTGGAAATGCAGCTGTATTTTCAATTTGAATGTTCTGGTGTTTTACCTTTTATTAACCATTCATGATGCATTCTGAAAAGACCTATAAAAAGGTCATAATGATCTTTCATGGTAATCTTCAGTTTGCAACTTGCTTCCATTAATACTATGTTGACTGAGTATAGCACATTTCTGACAGCTTTTGTAAGCTATAAGGCTTTGCTTCTGTGAAGCCTAAAATGGGTTTCATGGTAATTCAGAAAAAGTATTGTTGATATCTAAATTCTATTGGGTTTGTAAAAGTGCAGTTCAGGGTAGTCACAAACTGAATGGACTGTGCCAGCTGATTATATAACTGCAATGACTTTTGTAATTGAAATTGGATTTTTCTAGTACATCCACCCCCAATATCGTATCCCACTCTGGAAAATTTCTGTAGAGGGACAATATGAATAGGTTGTAGAGTTCTTCCAGCCCAGGAAATTGGGCACTGATAAATAGGTGGATGCTAATACTACTGTGGGTATTCTGACTACTTCATTTTAACAGCTGTCTTCAAACTGTGAATGTCATTTGTTTTTCAACTCTGCTTAACCAATTATTATGATTATTTTGTATGAGAATATGAACTTTTCCTGTCTTTCTTTAGAAATGTAGAATATTCCTTGCCAATTCCTTTTAATATACTTTGTACAAATGAATAGCTTAGCTACTTATATTGCATGTTGATTATAGTAATCTTTTAATCATAATATTGCATTACTATACTGCTAATGTATATCCCTCTTCAGTTGCACTCATACTTAATGTATAATATACATATTAATTATTGAGTAGCAGTCGTAATATAAGGTTTAAGAATGTTTAGCATAATCTTCAGATCCTATCATCTCCATGTGAGAAACACAGAATGAATGCTCAATGTTAAAAAAATCTTTATATCAAGTGTTGAAGTAAAAAGCTTGTATAGATTAAATGTTAAAGAAAGGAAGAACCTTCCTGTAAGTAAATTATGTTCTGTCCAGTTCTCTCCATTTCCATGGAGTAAAAAAACTTTACAGGTAGATTTTCTTTCATTTCCTGGGTTATGTATGGCCTTGTTTTTTCACATTACTAGGGCTCTGAGTCTCCATCAGCATCTTTTCTCATTCATTATATGATTTCAGGCAAGCCCAAACACATTTCCTCAGCACTTTGTAAAACAAAATAATGGCTGAAGTAAACAATCTTGTCTGCCTCATCAGGATAGTCATAGGGAAATCTTTGTAGTCCTACACTGAAGATACAGTTAGTTCTTGCCATTAAAAGGGGTAAAGGCAAGATTATGTTACTTGTTTCTCATCAAAGATTATCCAGTGCAGTTGAAGTGGATACTGAGCATTTATGATCTATCTTTAATGCACGTATCTTTGTGTTAAAGAACTTTGATGGAATATATTCCATTTAATTTATACACTTACTCTTCACCTAAATTTGAGGTGCCCTAGTTAATAGAAAAAAAAGGTATTTTCCAGATTAGGCGTTTGCCCTCATTTAGCCTGCATCTTTCTGCAGCACTTCTGTCCAGCGTAGTCATGATCAATTTAGGCACTTGTTTTAGAAGGGCTACTTCACTAAGTATCTTCAACAAAAGTGCAAGTTAAATGAATAAATCAGGGAGGCTGCATCCTCGCTATAGAGAATGTCAGCAGACCAAAGAATTGTAGAATTGACAGGTATTCCTTTAACAAGCTGTAGGGTTTATGTTCCACTTTGGCTGTTTTTTTATAGCTTTGTTTTCTAATTTGTCCAAATGTAGGCACCAGTTGGTTTTAAATTCTGATGATATGAGCTTTGACTTGCTCTAATTCATCCAAATGTTTTTAATCTGCTCTTTTTTATTATGCTGGCTTCCTCTTTCGTAGGGCTGAATTAAGAGTCATGATTTATACAGAAAACTGTTGGTGATTGCCATTGCCTGAGATGCTACTTGAGTATGCAGCCACTCAAACTTTGCAAATATCAGCGAAAATCTTGTGAAATACCTAAAAATCTGCTCTCAGCAGAACCAGCACAGAATTCATATCTAAATGGACATGAGAAAATCATGCATGCAGCATAACAGTTTTTGCTAGTCAGTTACAAACTGTAAAAGAGAAGTGATTTTTGTGTTGTTATTTGAGTCCATGCACTCAGCCAAACACAAAATTTTACCTGCTAAAGTATTCATTTTGCACTGTTTGTTTTCCATTACAGAACTCAGTGTACATATTTAGCAAGATAATAATGAGGCTGATCTCTCATCAACAGTATATCTAGCTCTTGATTTCTCAGCATCATTCAGTAAATATCCAGGGCCACGTTAAGTCAGGTAAATGAAGGGCTAAGAGATGAGACTGCCAGCTATTTGAGTCTTTCTTCCCCACATCCCAAGAATGCTAAGTGCTCAGGAGAAGCTTCACATCTCTATGCATAGCTGCCTGGGGTATATAAGGTCTAGCATGGGGTGGTGCAGCAGCACGGGATTGAGCAGACTCTGAAAGGCCTTTTCTTTACCATTTGTTTCTGAAGCTTATCTCTTCCCTGGAATCACCATCTGCAGTCTCACAGCCAATAGAAATTTGAAATATGATCTGTGTTACCAAAAAAATATCTAACGTCATTATCAATAAAGTCCTGGATTACTCTTTGGTCTAACTCTCATGACAGAGAGATGTGAAGCATCACAAGATCATCATGAGGAAAAAATCAGTACAGGGACTTAGAAAATGAAATTCCATCTCTTTCTGGTATCATTGTTTATATGCAGAAGACTTCTAAATATGTGGAGAAGAGAACAAGTAAATATTCCAGACACATTCAGGACAGAACCTGAACTAGGAAAAACAGTTTCAGGACTTTCAGTTTTTTCTGCAAAGCAGAGGTATTGCAGAAAACTAAGAAGGGTAAAATCTTTGCATTGTTCGATATGCAACAGAACGGGAGGTTGGGGTGAAGTATCTATTCAAGAAAAAGTATGAACAAGACTTTATATGGCTAAACAAGGTTTTCATATATGCCCAAAGTATTCTGATCCATGCAAGAATGCTCTTTGGAGAAGGTACAGTTTTATCCAATATGTTAAGTTTAAGATGAGCCCATTTACCATTAATGATGTTAAAATGGGGATGCAGAATAGCTAAATCAGAGGAATCTGAACATATAGCAGGTGTTCTAATTAGCAGTGGAATAATTTGCTAGCCAGAGCAATGCAACAAAATAGGCAAAAGCAATTGCTGTGTGCAAGGCTTCTGAAAATTGCCTTCCAAATAAAACTATTAGCAAGCAGTAAAAATAAGTAAATAAATAAAAATGCATAACAAAACATTAATGCAGACTGTAAGATGAGACTTTTTTCAGAAAAGGTGAAGGCTTTTGCAAGACTATAAAAAAGTGTAATTATAGGGACAAAATATGATAAAAACAACCATTTTCCAAAAACACATCACTCTTGGTACCAGTTGCAAAACAACAAAAAAGGAAAAATTGTTTTTGGTGAACATAAAGACAGAGTACAAAGGTGTGACAAATTAACAGAATTGCCTTATTTTCTTAATGTAATTTCAACCCCATTTCACCTATGGTTTAGAACACAGGCATGGGACTGTTTGTGAGAAAATCATAGCACTAGTATATGAGAAGTATCTGTTGGATTTTAAAAGGAAACTATGCTTATTTGAGAAAGGGAGCACATGGAAAAGCCACATCTCAAAGCATCTTTGATGGAAAACTTCTGTCTCTCTTTTCAGTCCACTCCTGTTCTTTCTCTTCTACATTCTTTTCCTGCTCATCTTCAACTTTTTATTCTCTTCCCTTTTTTCTTTGAGGCAAGATCAGAATTTTTCTATGAGTGGCAAAGAATGAGGAGAATGTTTGTTTATCTCCTGCAAGAGCTGGTTAACAAAAAATCCTTCTTTCAGGACTTACTTGCACCAGATTAGGTCCTCTGACAGCAGCACTTCCCTTTTCCTCCTTTGATGCCACGAGTCCCTCCCAAGAGCTAAGCTGCTGTATAATGTACCCGTAAGTTGTGTTAGCATTCTAGCACTTCCCTCTAAACAAAATTAGTCTAGGGTAAAAGAATAATTAAGCAATACTGACTGGATCTTCTATTTCTTAGCCAAAGTGATATCAGAATCATATTAGAGCACATTTTTAGGTAGAAAACCATATTCTCTTCAATAGGAGATGTATCCTTTAACATCAGGGCAGTATTAGATCCATTACTCTGCAGTTATGGGTGTGTTGGTAGATTTTTTCCCATGAGCTAATGTACCGTTAATAAGATGCCAATTACCAATGCAAGCAAATAGGGCAAAGAATAAAGTTTATAACTGCTGTAGTTATCACCTAAGTGCAATTATCTACAACTGTTGAAATAAAATCACTTCAGGTTTTAAAGCTATCTTTATAGCATTCATGTCTGTTTTTTCTATTATAGTTGCCTTTTAAAATGCCTCATCATTAAATTTTTAAGCAGTGAGTGAGAGAAAAGCCAGTCACTTTCATTTGTGGACAGAGAGAAATCAATCTGCATTAAATAACAAGATTATTTTTTTGCGTAGGTCTTAAGTAAGCAAAATGAAACGTCTCTCTTCTCATTTCCTACTTCTGCTTCAATCTATCCCAAAGAGTTCCTAGTGAAAACACAGTAATCTATTAAATTGCTATATCCCCTAAGTTTTTTTTTTTTTTTTTAACTAGTTGAACTGGAGCTTTGCTCTTTTTGCCATCTAATTATGCTTAATAAGTGTGTGTGATCATGAAAACTAAAGTAGTATAACTTTTCGTAGGGAAACCTGCTGATTCTCATAGTCAAAAACATGCATGTTTTCTAAGTTAGACCAAACACTGGACAGACATGGGAATGGATCTCTGAAAAAAACCCTTCCTCTGAAATGCTGAGAAGATTAGATTTAGAAATGCAATTTGCTTGCCAATGAAGAGGAATTTATAAAGCCTGCTAACAAAAAAAAGAGCTCAGGCGGCTTCTGTGGAAGTATGTGATTTGTCATCCACTGCATGGTACCACAGAAGGGTGCATTTCTGGACTTCATTATCCCCCTCATCTGACTGAGGCTGTGTTGACAGAGGCATCCACATTAGCCCTAAAAGGAGTTTACTGGGTAGCATCAGAGCAAGCTGAATTCCAGCAAAGTTATGAGTAAGGTATAAAGGGCTGCTCATCACCTGCCTCCAATTGTGTTGTGTGTCCTCTCCTAAACACCTTCATCTGCAGTAATTAAATCTACAACACTCCCTCCCTGTCTGTTGTGTAAACTCTGTGTACTAGCTGATAGCGACACAGTTTGTCTTTCAGATCACACTTTCTGCTGGCTTTGAATGTGTATCTAACACTCCTGAAAAGCAGAGCCTTCCCAGAATCCAGCTATATGTTTCAAATATATACTCCTGCCACAAGCATCAGCCTCCTGGCAGATACTTAACTGAACCCACCCTTCCTTTCTTGCCTGCTTCCCCCATATTTTCAGCTTTGCTGCTGCTTTCATTAACTTCTTGTTGCATGCTCTGAGCATACAGATTTTCCCAAGGCTAGGAAAGAGAGAAGAGCTTCCTTGTTGTATTATTCCTTCCTCATTTATTGTTGTACAAGTCAGGTCTGCCTGTGTTTATGTGAACGCAAGTGTGAGGAACCAGCAGTAAAATAAACATTTCACGGAGGGGGAAAATGAATCTGAAAAAATGAAAGAGCTTTTTTTTCCCCCTGTCTCCCATTTATGCTATTTTTCAGGGATACATTTCCAAATAAAGTTTTGCAGATAGAAACCAGTTTTTCAAGTTGTCTGTGTCCTTTTTGACATGACCTCCCCCCTGCTATCTTCCTTCCACCTCCACTCCCTTCCTGAAACAGGCCCATTCTCACAGAGAAGAAGGTGAAAAAAAAATCAAGCATTGATTTCAGACCAACAGTAAGGTTGGGGAGATCAGACTTAGAGGGAGCATGCACTAATAGGCACAGATAGATCAACCGTTGCATGGAAGCTGCTGCTTTTCCATCAGTGCTGACTCCTATAGCAAACATGCTTCAGGGCTACGTGACTGTTTTTAAGCTGCCAGCTTGTAATTGCATATGCCTCTCATCCAGCCTGGAGTTGTTTCTGGCCTTGACTTTAAATAGTAACTCAAGCCTGAATTTCAATGGGACTTGCACTCATGATACCTCTGGATGTTACTTTCAGAGCCCATTTTTCCTAGGACTACAGCAGATCCTTCTGCACAAATCACCTAGTTTCTATAGAAAGTGAGGCAGTATGAACATGAAGAATGAACTTTAAATATTTTTAACATATCTGTTATAAATGATACGGTGGTGGATGTGGTAACATGAGTTCAATTATTGAACTAATGATAGGGAAATAAAACAAAATCCACACAACCTCGCAGGTTGCCATGACAATTTGACTTTCTGTTATAATAGGTCCACCTCCAAAATGGCAAAAAGTACATTTATTACTTAGCAGTGTTTGCATCATGAGAATTAAAGTCTGTGGTACACTTTGAAAATGTATATATTTAAGCCTTTGAGTAAAAAGAAGGTACAAATCATTTGTATTAACTGGAATAGCCATTAAATATGTTTGGTGAAAGTAAGCAGGAAATATTACATGCATACTTCCCAGTGGGCTTTTAAAGAAATAACTTGTACAAAATTTGTTTTTGACTTGATTTTACAAATGCCTGTAGCGCTAGTCTTACAAAAATCCAAATGGTCAAGATGCTTTCTAAAATTCTTTGACACAGTAGCATATAAATCTAAATTCCATGGAAGATCTGAATAGCTACAAAGTAATCATAGGACCAAAGAACAGGAGAATTTAAAGACAATTGAATAAATTCATGTGAGGAAAAATGAAGATACCGATACACATTTGGCTGAGAAGTCCCTAAGTCGCAGATTGCCAGAACTGGGAAGGCTGTAACCCAAAAGTGTCATGTTTGTCTTCTTTCCATGCCATTTCTGAAGCAGCCCTTACCGCAACTGTGGGGCAACCTGCTAGTCCTCTTGGAGCTTTGCCCTGCCTGCCTCAGTGTGGATGTTCTTACATAACCTAAAGCAACCTGACAGTGTAAATACACTTGATACCAATTTGTTCAGCATGGATGGCTGAATGCCACAAGGTCATGAGTTTCAGGTAATTTACTGCCATTTGTCATACTAGGGAAGTGAGAGGAAACAAACATTTCTATAGATAATAAACTCTCAGTTGTGTTGCGGGCTGAACTGTAGAGGATGCGTTTTCTTTTGGAAGCACCAAAGTCTCTAGGTCTGATATTTTCTAAAATGAAGCACTAAGAGGGCTAGAAGCAATTAGGCTCTATACAAGAAATACTGCTTATCACTGAAATAAGAACCATGATGAACTGGCATACTCTATAGTCCATTCTGTAAGTTAAATGAATCCTAGGTGTGATATACTGTCCAAATAGATGTGTCATTATTCTGTAAGAAATGTTATATCCTTTAAATGAATTGAAAAGTGAAATCACCTGGCACTGGATCAGAACATAACAGCAGTTTTTTAACAGGTTGAAACAACTCTCATTGAATCACTTGTACTTATCTCCTTTGATGTAAGTAACCCAAGCACTGTAAGAGCACATGTCAGTAACTGTGGATTAAGGGGACTATTATTGAAAGGGCATCAGAGTCTCCTGAAGTCAGCTGCTTACTGTTTGAAGAAAATGAGTAATACTAAAAGTAGGTATTCTCAAATTGAATTTGTCTCTTCTAAGTCAAAGAATCTTGGAAAAATACTGCAGGATGAGAACCTCCTGAACTCATACCTGACCACATGCTTCTCATGCCAGGATAAATAGCTATGCCTGGATCGTATGACAGCAAGTTTCTTAGATTACAAAGAATGTAATGGATTTTGAGTGGGGTGGCCAGAGGGTGGAAAAAAAGCCAAGAAAACAGGAAGAAATTGAATTCAAGACTAATTGTCACATAATTTTTTTTCAGTGAAATTTGGAAAAACTTTAAAAGTTCATTTTGGACCAACCTAAAATAATGTTTTAAATCTTTTTTTTTTTTTTTAACTTCCAGTTTATTTAAAACATTTTACCTGCAATTATTTATTATGGTAAAATCCTAATAAAAGAAAAAAATAGCCTCAGTGAAATTAGAAGGTTTCATTTTTAAAATGTTCGAATGAAATGTTTCAGGGCTGAAATATTTAATTTCGAACATGTCAAACGAAATATGTTGACATTTGCAAGATCCCCTCTCTCCCTAAACCAGTCTTTCCTCCCAAACTATTAGTGAACTCAGTGTGTGGCTGAAGACAGGTTCATCTTCTCTGAAGCTATTTTTTGCAGGAGTATATCTCTTGCGGGTATATTCATTCTTACTGCAGACACAATCCAACTTCTTAAGAGCCTAATATTTTGATGCACCCTATGTGATCTTAATGAGGGAACATTTTAGAATTCACCTGCAAGTTGCCAAGGAAAGGGGCACCAACTACTGCCTGCTAAATCTGCAAATTAGCAGTTAGACAAAATCTACAGCTTTAGCTGTTGCAGGGAGTCCAACAGGATGGTGGCTTCATTTCTTTCATAACACACAGCAAGCCCACCCTCACAGGTCCAGTTAGGACACCAACTGCGTGGTAGCCTCTGTCATGATCCTGATGCCGCTTTCTGGGGAAGTGGTTGCTCTGCCGCTGCCAGCTGGCAAGAGGGCATATCTGCCTTGATGCAGCGAGGCAGCTGTTTGATGCCTCTTCCCTCGTGAACTGAAGGCACGCATCCAAGTCTCCAAAATGAAGCCAATTTGAGAAGGTTTCTAAGGTAGAAAGTAGAGCTTTCAGCTAGATGGAAATGCTGTTCAGTTAGAAATGTCATCAGAGATCTCAGTCAATTAGGAGCCAGACTTGAGATTTCAGAGGATGCCAAGCTATGGAGCCAAGGCTCACAGACCCTGTAAAGCCTTAATTCTTTCACTGTACCTCTGCCTCCTCTGCCATAATCTGCCAGGCAAAAAAAATAATAATAATAACATTTAAATCAATCTCACAGATCATTACAGCAGAACTGGCAGTGAAATTTGCTTGGCAGCAAGAGTTCTAATAGCAAACAGTGGGACTTTTAGTTATTATTTAGTTGGGTTCTTTATGGGTTATTTCTTTATTTACATTGATGGAGAATATGTGAATGTGGCATTTTAAATTAACACACAGTCATTTTCTAAAGATTAGAAAAGAAGGACATGTGGATATTTTTCAAGCTGTGTTAGTAAGAGGGATAAATGAGGTCATGCACACCTTATAACAATGTCACAGTGGGGTAGAACCTTAAACAAGGCGAAGAAGGTAGTTACAGGAAAAGCAGGAAGGAAGCAGCACTGTGACCAGAGAAGGTGTTTTGCAACACAAATATCAATATTTATCAGAACTCAAAATTACTGATGAGATAGTTATATTAACTGGCTATTGCCATTGTTCTGCTTTTAATTTGCCTTGTAATTTACATCTACTTTAATAATTATTAGATGGATAGGAAATTAGTGGATTATGCATTAGAGAACAATCTAGTCAACTGGGATGGGCTTGCTGTTGTTTTCTAGATGGTCTATTATTATGGTTAGGGCGATGGGAGATTTGTTGCTGGACTTGTATTGGAAAAAGCCAGTCTCTAATAAAAAAGGAAATTAAATAGTGGGCATGAAAATTAATTATGACTGTTAAGTGCTAATTGACAAAACAAGACTTTCAGAAGCTATTTCAGCTGTAGAGATCAGGTGATGCCTCATTAATACTACAGCCTTTAGAAGCAGTATGAAGCACAATCACTTTAAAAATCCCATGCTGATTAAAAATTTGCTTTGCTGCACTGTACTGAGCTCATTTCAGAAATACAGTAGCTCACACCACATTAGAACTATTGTCACTTTTAAAATAATCTGTCCTTTTCATTTGTTTACATCTTACTCCATAGGCTTTTTTAAACATGTTATTAGTTTGCACAGCTTATTCAGAGCATATGTCAAGCAGTATATTCCTGTGTGTGCACCTCAAATTACTACAATCATCTGCATCGCTGAAGAGATCTACTTCTGATAGAATCAATCAGAATTTGTCTCCACTGGAAAAAAAACAATGATTATGAAAACATAGTTTTGTCAGAATTATAGTTTTATTTTGGTGTGCCATAAAACTCTTCAGCTGAATTGTATCACCAAAATGACCCGTAAAGCAACAAATCAGAAATGTAGATATTCCAAACAGCCATAAATACATGAAAAAAAAACTGTTTTACAGCATCTTTTTAATGAAATACAATATATGTATGTGTTTTAATTTCTAGATGGCTACCCTAAAGAGGAAATGATTTACAGATGGAGAAAAAATTCAGTTGAGGCTGCTGACCAGAAATCTTGGAGACTCTATCAGTTTGACTTTATGGGTCTTAGAAACACTTCAGAAATTGTGAAGACCTCTGCAGGTAAGAATGACATAAATGGCATTGCTTCATTTGACAAACTAAACGTTTCAAAATATATGCTCCGAGTTTACTTTCATTCAAGTTCAGTTTGATTGCAAAGTGTACCCCTGTTCATATGAAAACTGCTGAAGTGCAGACTTGAAAACTATAGACTTTGCCTGGATTTTGGGAAACTTCTTTTTCTTTCTCTGCTCTCTTTGTAATTTGAAAAAATGAGGAATAAAGTTGACATAGCTGTTTGTAATATACTTGAAGTTACTACATGATTCTTGTTCCTCAGTTAATTGTATTAAGCCATTCCTCCATTGAGACTTATGTTTTGATCATAATTGAAAAGAAAGATTTTGAGCTGCAACAATTATTGTTGCCTTGCCCAGAGCATAGTAGTAGGGCTAACGAAGCTGGACACTTTCACAAGTAGTTAATCATTCAGCCACAGGCTTAGTAATTTTTTTTAGTATTTCAAAGGCACTATCTCTCAGCTTATAAATGCCTTTGCCAGTGACCTTACCAGTTGATTGCAATTAGAGTCTAATGATATCTATTTTATTTCTTTAGAAGTCTTACTGTTTCCTATGATAACAGCAGCATAGGGGAAAAGATGTATAAATAGCATACATTATTTAAATTGAAAAGTTACACTTTATGTGGTATAAAAAGTAGGTGAAGCACTCAACAGATAAATTCTCATAAAATTCAAACAATAGCTAAACATTATACATGACTTTGAAGTAAAATTCCGTGATTATTCTGTCTCTGAAGTAAGCTCCATGGTTACCATTTGATAAGTCTTCTCCTGGCCAGAGTGCTAGAAGCAATCTTCTGCTTTAGTATTAACTGGTGGTGAATTTTTGAAAAAAAAACAAATTTTTTTTGCAACATTTATGCAGAGCTATGTTATTCTTTCAGAAACACAGTGAATAAAAAAAACAAATTTACTGATCCCTGCAACTGCTGCTGTTGGGTCATGGCCCACCCTCTAACATCAGTAATGTAATCTCAGGACTGGATGGCAATTTTTTTAATGAAATGCCACTAAAGCTTTAGTGAATCTTTTGGGTTCATAGTTGATCAGAGGAAAATATTGCAAACAGAGCATGTGGAAAAGTTCTCTTCTGTTATGGATACAAATCCTTGTAGTCTGTAAGTTTCTCAGGAGTGCAGGTTTCTAAGGAATGTTTATGAAAGTTGCTCAGGTGAGTTAACCATAAGTTGAACCAGGAGTTGGTGGATAGAAGTAAAGTACAAAATACAAAATCGGTCAAGTATTTGTGTATGCAGGCATAGCACTCATCAGGAAGGATGGCATGAATATGAGAGAAAATCCTGCTCTTCCTGCTGTGCTTACATCCTGAGTGCTGCCGCCTTGAGTTTTCATCAAGAACTGCTAAATACATATGCAAGAAGAATTATGTGCTCAGCCATACTAAGATGCTGATAGCGTCCTTGTAAAATAGATCTACTAACCTCTTCCTTTGCATAGGACAAAACCAGCTCTATAGAGGTCTTATTCAAGTTGGTAAATGGTTAACATGGAACAAGGAGAGAAAATATCTCCTATGCTCTTTTTAGCATGTGCCAAGTTCCTATTAAGATGAGTGAGCTGACAGTATGCTTTCCCTCCTATTGCCATTGCTGCTTCTATTCACCCATGTCTGTGAGTGCAAAACCCAATAGCATCATTAAACTGTGTCTACTGGAGCCAACAAGATATTTGTATTCTCCTAAAGGCATCCCAGTGGCAGACAGTCATAGGCAAAATGGAGTTTATTCAAATAATGAACAATAAGGCTATCAGGAGGCTGTGAAAACTACCTTGGAAGAAACAATATGAAATGTACAGGTCAGACAGTCGTGGTGTTATTAGGTAGAAAAATGAGCTGTGCATATGGTCCCTTTATTCTGGCCAGCAGATGGCTGAGAAGGGGCTCTCTAGGAGTCAGCAAATATATTAAGGATATGAAAAATAAAACCTTGAGTTTGTACATTAATCTGAATTTGTATAGAACAGACCCTCTGGCTGTATTTGCACTATATTTTAAGGTACTTTCAAGGCCAAGTATACTGAACAACCACATTATTTACTGTCAGGAGCAAGCCGAGGGCCAGGGCAAAGGAAAACCAGTTGGTACATTGGAAAACGTTAAGTATGCTCCATGCTGTAGAGCAAGGATTCCCAAAATGGAGGGAATTATCAAAGACAATTCTGCAGCCTCCTGCTGTGAGCACATAGGTATGTGCATACAGGCAGGATAAAAGGGCAGCTGTGCTACGGCACATGCCAAACTATTAGAAGAAAAGTAGCGCTATCTAAAAAGTTTGAGAATTTCTGTCTTAGGGTGCTCCCAAGGCTGTTGCTTCCAATACTGAGGACCATGTTTGATGAAGGGAGCCTGCCTCTGTTACCTACATGTGTTCCTTCTCCTTTGCCACAGAGCTAATGACAGTCAAAAACGAGATGCCAGGTTCTGTCATGGCAGGTCTGTGACATATTTGCTCAAAAACTACAAGGCTAGGGAGACTGCCCCTAAGACACTATGGGTATGGGCAGCCAAGGTATAGGAACATACTAGCTTCAGCTGCTTCCCAAAGTGGCCATTTCCCACCAGCTAGCCTTGAGTTGGATGTGGAGCCTCTCTGAGCCACCTGTGAGTCCATAAAGGTCCACCATCCTTGATCCTTTTGCAGACTCTGGACAGAAAGAAAGAGCAGCATTATTTAGAGTGCTACACAGGGAATAATTCAGAGTAATGAGATGAAGTAAAGCAAAGGAAAGCAGGTAGAGTATCAACAGAAGCTTCCTGACAAAGAGAAGCACTAAACTATCTTCTGTTCCTCCCAAGGGAAATTATGGAAACTACCATTATACAGGGCATTTAAAAGTAGACTAGACAAAGTATGAGAAAATGTACTGGAGGGAACAGTCCTGCACTAGCAGGAGATGGATTCAATAACCCAGTGTCTTTTTTACTTCTAATATATATCTTTCTGCTGTTTTATGACACTATTACCTCTCACTAAAGTGTGTGTTCATCTGTAATATGAGAGCTGCCACAATGTTACCTGACTGTATCTTATTCAAATATGCCTTTTTTAGCTCCTTTTCAGCAGTGTTTCAGTTAAAATGAAGACAGCTCATACTGACCACACAGTAACATGCTGCTGTTCTTCCAGCATGTGCGTAAACCATTTCTTGGTAGTCATTTTCACCATGAAATGACCAGATTATGTACACAGCAGACTTCTGCTTTCAGTCTTTCCAAATTTTTTTTAGGTATCTAAATAACCCTTATGCAAATGTAAGGCAATTTCAGAGGTATACAAGTAGGAAGCTAGCTGTCAAAAAGGCTATATTTCTGAATCTAAGCAATATGAGAACGTCTCCTGCTTTATGCAAGTGGTGGCTGGTTCTCTCAAGAAGGCTAACCTCTGTTAAAATAATCTAGCAGCCAAGGAAAGTTTTTTGTGGCCATCAGGAAGAGGCAGTCAACTTTTTCCTTGGAACACTTTTTGCATTTCATGTTAAGATACAAACATAACCAGATAAATATCTGTTGCATATGGTAAGAACATGAAATACACAGCAGAGGTCGCTGTGCTGGTTCTGTGGTCATGCACTTTTTTTTAGTTTATAGCCTAAGTAAGCTCTCACTCTCAGGTGATACCAAACTAATTCACAAGTACAGAAGAAATGGCATATTGCCATCTACGAAGATACTAGGTGCTACTTTTCTTGCTATAATGTCAAATAAGTCTGAAAAAGATAATTAAAATAGAGGGAATACTGCTAAGCTGCCTGGGAGTGAACTGTGAAAAATGAAGGAACTGCATATGAGGAAAAAATCTGAAATTTTAAAATTGTAAATAAGCCAAGGGAAGGGTGCTCAGGAACAAGGGAAAGAGGGAGAGAGAAAGTCATCCTTAAAAGTACTCTGTGTATTTTTTCAGTACACTTCAGATTTCTGAATCCCAGTCTTTCCAAGTACAGTTGGGCAAAGAAAAGCAGAATCATGAAGAAATCCATGAGCAAAACGCATGGAGAGAGCTGTAGTGTTGCTTAGCACTTTTCTGCTAAC
Organism: Apteryx rowi; assembly: GCF_003343035.1. Classification (NCBI taxonomy): domain Eukaryota; kingdom Metazoa; phylum Chordata; class Aves; order Apterygiformes; family Apterygidae; genus Apteryx; species Apteryx rowi. Next base: position 557,035 of record NW_020450485.1, on the reverse strand, counting down.
ATCTGCCCCAGGGAAAGCCTATTCATTCTTTTTAAACCCACTCCACTTTTTACACTGCTAGCGAAACACAAAGACCTTGTAGCTACTGAATCTAATTTTCATTTACTTGAAAACATTTTCACATCATACAAGTTCTATTTATGTTCTTCTTCAGATGCCTTTAGCCTGAGAGATTTGTGCAGTACAAAGAAGCCTTTGCATAAATACGTTCAAGCTAATTCATTAGAAATACAAAACCCCATAAAACTGCCCTATTTAAAATCTTTAATAAATGATAATTAAAAATGAAATTTACAGAACCAGACAACAAGGACCATTTCACACATCCTGAATAACCCCCTAAGTATCAATACCCATTCCCAATAAATAGCCACAATTGCTGCCATAAAAAAGTACACCTTTTTATACATTGGATGATTAGATGATTAGTAGAGTGTGCCTGTCATACAGCTTCCAAATTCTGCTTTATATTTTGAAATTGCTATCTCAGCAAATGCCTCAGCTGTCAGCCTTATATCACAGGGCTGCAAAGCAAGGTCAGTATCTGTTGTCACTGATTCAGATGAACGCTCTTTGGGACAACGTGTTGTCTGATGCTAGTAACAACACATTTTAAAATACATACTCTGTTGTAGGGGACTTGGTAAATGGCAAGTAAAAGAACAACCCACAGCAAAAACAAGAAAGCAAGTGTTCATAGGGAGAACATGTATTTTAGGAATATGCAAAGACTTACATAAATAGCTTTGGACAGGAGAAGGGAAGGAATAGACATGTTTTTATAGAGAGGTCTGATTTCACTGGAGGAACCCGCCAGGTCAAGCGGTGGATCAGAGGGAGGCAGACATGCAAATGACCCTCAGCTTTGTCACAAGACTAACACGCTCCCTGAGATTTATCCATAGCAGTGAAGAAACTAAGACAGGAAAAAGTTTTCAGTTATCGAGCTTTTCTGTGAGGAGAGCAAAGAACAGTTGGGTTCAGAAACCATTTCAAAATCCACACATCTGCTCACTTTTTGCTGTTATCTGCTTCCCAGTTGCTTAACCATAGGCACAGAGAGAGTGTGTGTTCAGAGTTTAAGTGGTCGTATGTTAGTAAGGGAGGGAAGCACTTGTACTGGGGATTTTGGCAGCCAAACTGCAGTAACCACTTACTGTAAAAGGGCTAACAGACCTTTATCAAGGTAAGGAAAATGATGGTGCAGTCTCTTCCCTGACCGAAGGAAGCAGAGGGACATGCGGACTCAAAGGTGTGTTGTGGAGGGGTTATCAGCCCATGCTGGGGTGGGTGCAAAGCAATGTGGGCCAGCGGCATCGCCAGGAAGAGAGCCCGAGCGTGGGAAGCGACACCATGGGCAAGGCACACACAGGGGAGGGCAGGAGGAGGAGCCGCTGGCTGTGCTGAGTGCAGGCAGCACAGCTCCTGGGAAGGGAGATGGGGAATAATGCTTCCTGGGGGAGGTATTTAACAAGCATGTTTGGAAAGCAACTGTGATTCCACCATTGATGGAGAGCCCACACAGCAGAATGGTGAACAGAAGGGGCTATACAAGACTTGAATATGTACATGTGACTGGTGTTTTGTAAGTGTCACTTGAAGTGCTTTTTTTTAGCCAAGACTGTAGCAAGTCATGTTTTCTTTTGCAATATAGATATTATATACAGATTCTTTCCTCATAGCTTTATTCACTGTTGGCAAAATACCTATTGTGCTTGGTGGAACAGAGATATTAATAACTATGAAAATATGCTTTCAGCAAAGGTTCTGCAATTCATTTCTGTTTATTTCCGACTGCCACATGCAAGTCTCTACCAGGCCAAAGAGGTGATAATAAAATTATTAAAATGGCTGAAGTGATATAAACACAAAAATGAAATGATTAAAACTGCTAGCTAAATCCCTAGGTTCTCACAGCTGCTTTGTTCAGCATCAAAATGCTTATCTGGAAACCACAGTGAACTGAACTGCTTATGTCGAGAAGACTCATCCTTACTTGGAACTCAGAAACAAGAGCCCAAAGCGATAGTAAGATAGTCTGGAATTTTAGGAATCTTGTTCTATAGAGCTGAAGGTGTGATAGGACCTCTAAGATGACCCTATAAGCACGGTCTTTTCAAATTGCTAGATGCATGTGGGCGTTTGCAGCAGTCAGACAACAATTCCCAGACACTCTTGAGTTCTGAGCCATATAAATAATTTGAATTATGAGTGTCAGGGAGGAGCTGGAGTGGGTTTCTCTGTAAGGGAAGGTGAGCCAGGAGACAAGGGTGACAACAAAGTGGGCGGGAACAATGTGCTTACTGACAAGGGACATACCCAAATGAGAAGAGCAAGGCTGGCACAGTGACAATAGTGAGGTTCAGGCAGCAGTCCAGGGATCACCAGGCAGGTCTGCATTCATGAGGTAGAAGCACAGTCCGGCCTGGAAGTCAAGTTGGCAAGGCAGGGTCAGGATCAGCAACAGGCAAGGCCAGGCATGGCATACCTACAACATAGCTCAAGCAAGGACCAAGGCAAAGCAGGAGGAGGCCCCAGGTGTGCCTTCTCCCAGCTCTTGCTCACAACTTAGCTGTTTTTCCAGCAGTCTGGTCTAAGGTTACCCATGTGTACTGTATCAGAGTTGAGCACAGGCAGCTAAACCCCTTAGTGTGGGGAAGAGGTTGCAAGGGAGGATTACAGGATGGCTACAGGCTGATTAGGGCAGTTGGAGCCCATTGGTGTGCTCAGGACCCTGGCAATGAGTGGAAAAGGATGTACAAAATGCCATAGTTGTTGACTATGATTCTGCCTGTGTATGCTTTTAAACATCTGATTCAGCCACACCCTCTCCTGTAGCAGCTGCCTGATCTGAAGACATTTACTTAATGAATATTCATGAAACCCTTTTAGTTTTTAAATGTCACTGACATTTTTTAATGTCCCACTGTGTCCTGATGGCACATCAGAGAGTGCCTGTCATCTGCGTATTCCTCCCAGGACAAATGTGTGTTTGTGTTTTCTTTTTTTCTCAAATACCAAATTCAGTGGGATCCGGCACACATTGCCTCAGTTGGCTATACTGCTTATACTTATCTTTATCACATGGCATTCTGAAACAGACAAGTAGAGACTCGGATAAATGTGCTATATCATTTGAAAACAGTGCCTATTTTTACATGCTTGGCATTGCAGGAACTTGGACTCCTTCAGATAGGATATTGCAGATAGGATATTGCAAATTAATATGAAGTTACCTGTTAAACTTTGGTTTAAAGCCTTCAGAAGTCACCTACTCTGGGTTCTTGGGGTTCTAGGTAATGTTATCTCCTCTTTCCTCATGCCACAAAAAAAGCCTATCATTCTTGCATAGAAACAGTTCTGTTACCTCACATCCCTCAGTACTGGTCCTGCAGAAGGACCTCTACTGGTTTGGAGATGTGGATGAGGGGAAGGGTAGCTGGCAGGACTGGAGAGACCCCCAGCCACAATTTCCTATTTTTTCAGGGTGTCTACCATGTCAAGTCAGATACAGGATTCAGCAGCTGCTACCAGGGAAGTAGAAGTCTGGCAGAAGACTTCATTTTACGGCTGTTTTTAGTTACAGAGGAACTTTGCTTATTATGTGTTGTAAGCTCTCTCTAACTTATGACTTTTACCTTGAGTATGTCCCTTTATTGGGAACACTGTGTATATCACTTTAAAGAAGAAAAGTTATTTTTGAACAAAAGCTATTTTTGAACAAAGACCATAAGTATAAAATAGGTGACTATTTATTTACTTTTTTCTCATACCAGGCTATATCCTGCCTGACTCTCACTGTAAGTGTAGGAAGAGAGAAAGATAATAGGGTTTTTTTTTTGTTTTTTTTTTTTAACTTGATACAAGTGGAGTTGCAGCTCGGGACTCCAGCAGCTGAGAAACTGCTTTTCTGTAATGCCAGACATGATCTTCTGTGTATTGGGCGCCTGTACGTGGAAAGAGTCAGCGTCTCACTCTACAAAGAGGTAGAACAGCAAATGCTTTCGGTGGGAGAGTGCTCTATTGCTTGGCTCTGTGGCTGTTCAGTTTCAACACACCTCCCCTGACCTTCAGCGACTTCTAGATATTACCCATGCTCAGAGTTGTGGGGTCTTCCTTTGTATTAAGTAGATGTAAATATTCTCCTAGCTGTCCTCGGACTCTTGAAATTTGGGGTCTGAATTTTAGACTGTGCAAACATACCAACTGTATTTGCTTATGTTCCCACAGTTCATTAAATAAGGTTTAGGCTTTCAGAAATTCTGTTTCTGTCATTTAGACTCACAACTTCTTAAGAAATTAGTGCTTGAGCTAAAATCTTGTGTTGAGTCATGCTGAATATAAGTTTATTTTTATAGCTGGTAGACAGAATGTAACAGAGACAGCTGAGGCCCAAGGTGCCTCACCTGACTTTGCTGCCCCCATCTCTGTATCATATCCCTTTCTACTTTCTCTCCTTACCTGCACAAACACATACACATACACTCTTCTCAGACTCTTGAAAGAGTTTTCTGCCTGAATGGGCCTGTGATCCTTCATCACTTGCAGCTCCAGCATTGCCAACTAACAAATATCTGGAAACCCCTCTTTGAAGCCCTTCTTGCTCAGTTCTCCAGCTCTGGTGCTGAAGATACCTCTACTTACTATCTTGACAGAGAGAGATGCACAAACCACACCAGCACTTACAACTTAGTTTGCGCTCATCTTTTCTGTCCTATTTGCAGCTTTCTCCACAGCTTTGTCCATAATGAAATTCATGAGAGCCATTGCAAGAACATAAAATCCCCTTTAGGACTTCAGATAGGTTGAAAATAATACTTAGTACTGACCTGCAAAACTGACCCATGGCGTACATAATGAATTCACTCTCTTATTTTTTCCCTGTTCCTTTTTCATACTTCATCATGAAATATGACCCCATAACACCTTTAAAGCCAGAATGTTTAGAGAGCTTAAAATTACTTTGCATGCAGGTTCAAGTATAAAGCCTGGATTTGAATTGGCTTTTGTTCTTTGGCTGACACTTTTCCTGCTGATTTAAGAGGAAGAGATTAATACTGAAAAATCCGTACCACTGTAATAATATCTGGAATGAGGGAATATTGTAAGACTTCCCTTCTGACAGTAAACACTAATTCATGAGAAAGGAGAAAAGAAGCCAGTTTATACAAAGATTTAGCAATAATCTTTTTGTTGACAGAGTTTCTACCTCTGATATAGTATTTGAAATAAATCAAATCCCAGTTTAGCAGAGATAATCAACAGTGGCTGTATTAACGTTTAAAAGATATTCACCTGTCAAATGATAACCAGTCTGAAGTAATATTTTCAATAAGTCATAGTTTTTCTAAGAAAAATATCAATTTTTATTTTAACAGAAATTTTTAAATTGCTGTGATACTGCAAACTTCTCATGATAGATTCTGATAATTTTGTCACTAGTCACACAGGTGGGAAATATAATAATTAAATAGATGATTAGTAATAATACTTCTATTCCAGTGAACTCTTTTCATATGTTGGTTGTGAGTTTGATTGACGCTTATGAGAATCAAAGCCTTTATATTGCCCTGCAAGTCCAGCACTTGATGGTCTTTCTACAAAAATGGCTAACAAAGCTCATAGCTTTAAAATAGAGTGATCTGTAACTTACCTATTGCAGTTAATGGAACTTTTCTACTGATGCTGAAATATAGTAGCTTTAAATTGTCTTTTGAACTACAGTTCTAAGTAAATAATTGTTCAGTCACTAGCAACAAGAACTTTACAGGATACCATCAGGCGAAATACAACATGCTCTAGAAACACCTTTCTTCTTCTGTTTATGGATAATACAAAAGATTATTAGAACTGGAGGAGTGGAGAGGATATTTTTCCTCTACATATTTTGTATGTTTGGCATAACTTCATATATAATTGGTTTCATTCTTTGTCTTGTGGAGACAATTGCTTAGTGTCTTTTGTATAGGCCTTTACTGCTGCAGCTGGGGAGAGAGACTAGAAATAAAGGAAAACTTTTGGGTAGAAGCAAAAGAAAAAAATAGGTACTGAAAGTCTCACAGGCATGTCTTCATCTGTATTTATTTTTTGAGGGAAAATTCCTGTAGAAAATATTTTTTCTTAAAATACCTGGATTTTAAGATGTCCTTTTTAAAGATCAAATTTTCACATTGGGTGAAATGTGCTACAAAGTCTGTTTTCATTATCTTTTTCTTCAGCTGAGTTTTTTTTATCTGATAACTCCATATTTAGGTAGTTTCATATGTACCTAACTTTATGAGGCTCTTGAATTAATATTTTAATTCACTGATCCATTTGGAATGTCATATTTGTTACTCCTTTTTGTTTTGTAGTCTTGATCTCCTACTGCCTTCTGCTGGAACTACTTTGCTTTCTATTCCAGGACAATTCATGTGGCGAGAAGGAATATGAGCATGACTTTGTTCTCCTATAACCATAAACCAGAGCTTAGGATTGTTGACCTGGGCTCTCCTCTGAACTTGAAGGAATGACTGAGTATTTAATAGCAATATCAGGAGCTTTATGAGCCTATTTCAGAATTTAGCCTGAACACTAGCCAAATTGCTCACTCAAGTGGTAGGGACTTTGGTCTCACATGTCCTGCCTAAGTGCTTTAACTATTACGCCGCAATGTAAAAAGCAGAAGGCTGCTGTTGCTTCCACGCTTTTGCTAGGAAAAAACTGTATAGGTTTCCTTACTTCGAAAGAAATTTCAGAGTTGAGAAATCTTCATAGCAATAGAGAACTTCCTTGCAGCCCCTTCTCCCCATCTGAATTTTTTCCTGCCTAGCTTAGGTGACATCACAGTAAGTTGCTGGCCTTCATGGATTCATCTGGAGATGACCAGCTCCCTCCAGTTGCTGCAGAGACCCCCAACAAGACTGGTTCTGTGGGTACTATTGTGTGGCCAGGTACTTCCAAGTGAGAAGTATATTGCTGCATGCATGATACCAAAGCCCTTAGAGGTACAACCCTTGGGTCTATTGGACTATGTATATAAAGGCAGTAACGTGCTTTCTGTAGTGGCAAGAGCACCAAGAAGAGAGGGAAGTATTTCCATAAAAGAGACACCGTAACTACAGTGAGAATGGCTTTACAAATGTCCTTAACAGATAAAATACAAAGCAAATTTGCAACAATAGCTGTATTTACTCCTAAAAAGGTACACAATGAGAATATTTTGACTCAGATTGGGAAGCAGGTGTTGCGATTTTATGGTCTAGAACATAGATTGATGACACAATTTCTAGTATTAATATGACAGTAATGGGATTGGAAAGACATTATATAAAACTGTGAACCTCTTTGCATGAGAATGACTTTCTAGACACCTGCTATCCTAGCACCTCTGGCTTTTATTCCTAGTTATGTGTCATTCCATCATTGTATTGATGATTTATGGTTGGCTCAATCAAAAGTGTATATTAATGCAAACTGTGAAGGTTTGCCCTTTGCCCGAGGTTGTTACAATGTTATCTCAACCCCTTTCAGAAGCAGCAATTGCGCTTAATTTAGAATTGACAGTATTGCAAAGGATATTTTATATTTTCTTTTACTAGTGAACCGACAATCTTAATGAGAATTTTTAAGATACAAAATTGGATGACTATTCACATGTAGGGGAAAGGTGCTGAGCATCTTTTTAAATTTTAATTTGTCATAGTTCATAAAAAGTGCGGCACAGATTAGTTATGTACTAGCAAGATTTCTCTAAATTTAGCTTTTACTCTTTGACACTGGGGTCATGTTCCCGGATTCTTATTGTGTGGTCATGGTAGCTCATCTCTCTAGGACCATTTTCTGCAGCTATTATTCACAACATTCAGGTCCTGTTCGTAATAATAACTCCACTGCAGTCAACACTTCTTGTTTCCTAGTTACACCGGCAAGAACCAAAATCTCTTCTATGATTAGTTGTTTGATGCTGGACTGATCCAGCACCTACTGAAGCCGATATGATTCTTTCCATTATCTGCCATACAACCTGATATTCTGTGAGATAGCTAAGGAAATGGTACAGTACAGGAGTATGTGTCTAGGAAATTTCCAAACCTTCCAACAGATGCAAGCATAGTAATGCCATGGGATAATATGAGATGGTGTTCCTGAAAGGTAAGGACGCCTGTCATGGCCAGGGCTACCACAGCATCCCATAGAGAACTAAAGGTGAACCCCTTGGCACTTGTGCCAAGTTTGGCAGTGACAGAAATTTAGGCTTGCATCAGTCACAGTGCATTGCAGTGTTTTTAAAATAAACTTTGCAGAAGACACCAAAATGGATTATCACCTAATCTACCAAAAAATTAAATTTTGCAAAATAGTTAGTGCGACATTTTGTTCTAAGCCTCTCTTCAAAAACCCTTTCCTGTTTTTCAGAATATTACCATTGTTGTGGACTGTCTTGTATTCGTTCTCAAGGGAGAGGAAATATTAAATTGTCATTCTGACATAATCCCCAAAGACTGGCATTTGGAAGAGTACTTTCAGCTACATTAAAGATCTCCGTTCCTCCCTAATGCAAGAGTTTCGTAATCCCATCTACCTTATCTTTCTTGAACAGAAACAATCCACAGCTATCTCTCTCTTTGTTGTTTTAAGTGCCTACCATTGCAGTAAGTTCTGTTTCACTTGTTCAAATCTTTCAGGTCTGTCCTGGATCTGGAAAATAACCAAAACAAAACAAAATAATGCATGTTGTTGTACATAAGGAGAGCAGCTTATTTGTATATAAGTATAAAATAAAGATTTTCATCTACAAAGTACAGACCCACCACCCACATTTAAATTCAAGAASGTATTGAAGTTAATTGCAGACCTACAGTAGAAGCAGTTAGAGTAGAAAAATATTTGAAGAGTTTTCTGCTCTTCATGTCCATAGCTTCAGACATGTCTTTTGCATATTATTAAACAGTGTGCCGAATTATTCCTTCAATATTATTGGTTCAGAATAGAAATCCTTTTAGCAAAGTGAAGTAGCAGAATCACAGAAGAACTGTAAAGTAGCTTGAAGAGAAAAAGCGTATGCATCTTATACATTGTTCACTAGATACAGGCTGCTATGAAGCACATAAAGGTGTTAAAAATCTTGAAATTTCTATACATCTTCCTGCTGCAGGTGGACACTTGTCAAAATAGTGTGAAACTAGGCAAACCTGAAGCCAGAATTGAGGATAATGGTTTTAATGTGTCTCTTGGTCCACTCTGGTTTGAATTCTCTCAATCTAGTTAATGTCTTTATAAGGCTGCCTCCCAGAAAATAAATACTGTTAAGCATATGTCTATCAATACAAAACATTGGGCCAAGTATCTGTTGTAGTGATACGAATTTATAGACTCCTCTTCCAAACTCTCCATTTTATCCTTATTCTTACTTCCTCCAATAGGAGTGAGCATGTCTGTCTGTTTTTCTAAATGTTTCCAAAAAAAAAAAGAAGAAAACTTGGTAAATGTTGCCTGTGTCAATAGACAAAGAAAGAAGTGCATTCAAATGTGAAGAAGCCTTATTGTAGCTTCTTCTCATTTATAACAATAAATAGATTAATTCCTAAGGGCACATCCTGAACAGCACTTCAAGAAAAAAAAGTAGTCCTTGTGTAGGTCTCCACAGTACCTGCAAGGACCCCCTCAGCAAACTCTGAAATCCAGATCACCCCTGGCTTAGCCACCTGGAATTTAAATTGCATCTGCAATTCAGTTTCAACTCAAGCTGCCTTCAAGTTGTATCTGCTCTTGGGACAGGCTTCATCAGAAACATTCATCTCTTTTGCTTGAAGACACAGAAAGATAAACATGAAAGCGAGGGGGCTATGTAGTGAGGTGGGACCATCCAGTCTTTAATGAAGCACATCCTGGATGAGTATTCTCAATCTTGGGCGCACAAAAGTTCCCACAAGTCTCCCTCAAGGAACACTAGCAAGAGCGCAGAGCTGACCTTCAGTTTCCTCTAATAGCATATTAGGTAGCTGGCAGCTATTTTGGTCTTGACACTCTACACTGCAGTTTACAGGTATAGAAACTTTGGTTTTAGTCATGTCACCTGAGATAACAGCAGTTCCTTCTGCTCAGCTGTACGCTCATAATTCATTTCAGGCCCAAGCCCATTGCAAATGGTGCTTTATCCCATCCTCTGACATAATGCACTAAAAAATAGATCCACAATGAGGTGTGCTGAGAACTGGATTTCGGGCTGCTAATAAGTTTTCTATCACCTGGGAGTGAAGGATTTCTTAAAACATAATAAAATGTGTTCCTCTTGTCACAGGCTTAAAACAAACCAGTGTTTTAAACAGGTTTGATTCCTTTGTGCAAAAATTGACTATTTCATGGCAAAAAACCTTCTTACAACAGTGGAGCTCCTGAGAAGTTTAGAAATCACAGCAAAAACAAAACATTTTTCATTGCACTTTTTTTCCATAATTTCTCATTTTCTCTGATATTGGGCTGCCAATATATCCCTTTTTGACCTATTCTCAAAACTATTTCTAAAAGAGGAGCACTGCTGGCAATTATTGTGCACCCAGTTCCTAGTCCTGCTTAGGAAAGAGAAAATTACTCCTGTAGTTTAATCTGAGATTAAATCAGCTATAACATTCCCAAACACTTCCAAGCATACTAATACCCTATTAAGTGTTTCATTGTAAGGTAACTTGTGTAAAGGAACCCTTAAAACTGAACATTTTTTACAATTTCCAAAATTCATAAATAAATGCCTATTTTCTTCCACTGCTTCCACAAGTGTTTAAAAAATTGATAGAAAAAAAAACAGATCTCAAACACTGTAACTTCTGGAAATAATAATTTCTTGAAGAATATTGTAAACATGACTTTGCATACTTAATGAGGGTCAGAAGCCAGTGTTTCCACTGCTGAAAAAAGAACATTGAAGACTGCAATCCACCATTTTCTTGAGGAAAGTTCCCTTTGACTTCAGTAAGATTTTTGTACAACCCTATATATAGTGTTTTGGTTATTTTTTGCTATTGATACTGGCTCAGAAAAAAGGATGGAAAAATGAAATCATTGTTTGCTTATCGTAAGCTTCTTTCTAAACAATTATTACTTGAAGTTGATGCCATTCAGTACATGTAAGATGATGGTATCATTTTCAGCTTTCTTCAGAAGGCTATTCTGAAATACAGTGACAATGAGGTAATCTTAGCAATATGTATTTCAGAAATGCCTTCACCTAATATCATCTCATTTGAATTTCTGTAAGTATAAAAGGACATAAGTCAATCCAGAGTGGAACTGAAGAAGAAAAAAATAATGTTGATTTTTTCACTGTGTTCATGTTTTTGATTCCTGTACTTCAAAAACCTTCATGCACATTAACACAGGATTTTGTCATTTTTGTTATTTTTTTTTAATGGTTCTGAAAGTCATTCATTCTTCTCTCTTTTAGGAAGGTTGTCATCCAGATGAGAAACAGATAATGCAGTTTTAGTTGATATTTCATAAAGAGGTTTTTTTAATAATTGTATAGTTAAATTATTCATCAAATTTTGCAAATACTAAACAAATAACAACTTAATTTCGCAGTACTCAGGGTGAGTTTGAGAATGATATGTTAAACAAAAAGGAGATGAAGCCTTCTTTAGACAATCACATTTCTTAAGTACAATCTTAAAATTTTAATCTTGGGATGTGCCTCAATAAAAGAGTAAAGCTTATAGCTCCTCATGTGGGGTCAAAAACACCACAGACACATTGTAAATAGTGGAGATCACTTACAATCTCACGTTCCAGTTCAGATGTGGTCAGAAATGTCAGGTTATCTCTGCTTTGGCCAGTTTTATGCCAATTCCACTCTTAACATGTCCAAGTCAGCTAAGCTTTCAACACCTAACCTTTAGGCCTCTTTGCCTGCTTCTTTCTCCTCCTTTCCACTTCTTCATCCCAAAGACCATTTTCTTTCAGTACTACTGTCCTTTCTTTAATGCAGTTTGGGGCTTTGCCTTTACTTTCCCTTTGAGCACCTGCTGGAATAAGGCCTTTATCCATCTTCGATCATTTGCTGCAGACCTCTTTCCTGTTCTTGATTTATTGGCTCTTTCGTTCAGACCTTTCCTTCTGTACCTGGAGGCATGATGTGGTCACCTAACCAGAGTCAGGCCACACGAGAGCCATTCACATTCTCCTGGTTCCATGTGCCAGCCTCCAATTTGGAGGTGTACACAGGGGCTGGATTTAATAGGGTTCTGGAGGGTTCGGTATTCCTCACTGGCAACACATCAGTATGGCTTATTGCACCATCTCCCCATAGGTACAGCAATATGAACATTCAGGGAGCGGGAGCAATGCAGGACCAGGGCTCTGAAGAATTTCTCAAAGAAAGCTCATTAATGACCCATTAATGAAGGATTCCCAACAGTGGTGTTGGGATTGAAGAGTCACATAGGGATGAGGAAGTAGTTCTGGATTGCAACAGAAATACTTTGGCAAAGTAGCTGGGATTTCCTTTTATACAAGTTTGATTCTTCTCTTCTAAGGAGGATGTAGGATTCTAGGATCATCATCAGACCTTTGTGGGAGCAGAGACCTCTGCAGAGAATGAACAAGTTCCTAGGAATTGGGGCCCTATAAGGAACAACTTAGGTCAGTATTTCAGGAACAGCTCAATCAACAGACTGCCCTCTCCTTTGTGTTCATCAGCCACATGGTAATGTACACCAAGAACCTTGGGACTGACAAGTGTCACCTTTTGAATCATATACGTGGCTGTTGTCTTTCCAGATACAATCTGCTTGCACTCTGCAGTCAGCAGAGCGATGGTAGTCAAGGGTTGCCAGCTTCCAACTGAACAATGCAAATCTCTTTCAGTACTTGGTAGGATTTCAGTACTTTGGTAGGATGTTCCTGTTGGTCATCTGCAACATCAAATAAGGGGTAAGTTCAGCACAGCTGTTCATGAATGTTGCCTTCTCCTGCCTGAAATTCTTCCTGCTCTGATGATTGTTCTTTCCACATTTTGCAGCATAACAGTTCACTTCTCTTCCCTCAGACCCAGATACTAGAGAGATTGTTTCTGTCTCCACCTCTGCTGCCTGCCCTAAGTAACATCCATGATGCATTGGACAATCATGTGCTCTATCTCAGGCCATATAGCGAGTTGAAAAGTCTCTGTCACAACTTTGACTGCAAGCATGAATCCATGTTGCTGTATGGTTGACTCTACAGGAGATGCAGAGGGTGTGTTACTCCTGCAGTGGCAACCTTGCCTGATAGTGGCATGGCATAGAGACATCTATGAGATTGTTTCCTGTTTTGAAGTCTTAACTCCATGGCTCACTCTCTTCTGCTGTTTTTCTCCCGCTCCAGGAGAAGCACATCAGTCATCCCACAATGCAACAAATACAGCAGTGCAGACTGGGAAAGGAGGCAGCACTCTTACACCATGCAGTGGCAGCAAATTGGTGTATGATTCTGGTAACTGAGAAGTGCCAGTTCAGAATGTGTTTGTGTACTCTTGCCTGAATGGTCTCAGATCTGTACCTTGGTTTGATCCAGCAGAGCACAAATCTGATATTGTAATGATTTAGCAAACCACAGCACATTAAACTTTTCAGACCTATTCTTGGTTCAGAGTGAATTTATTTTTAAGTAGCTCAATGGCTTTTAGACTAGGCACGATGCAAAATTAAAAGATTGTATTTACCCTGAAAGGAGTTATGTGCATGGACACACAAATTTAAGAGGCCTGATTTCATCTGCTTTAGAGAGAGCTGCTGTCAAAGGTAAGACAGACAAAAGCAGGACAGAGTAAATTTTGCATGAGATCATGAAATGATCATCAGAGTGAGAAGCAAAGGTGAAATGAGTTGCCCATAAAAACAAGCCAGTATTCAAAAAAGCCAGCAATTAACTCCAGCTTTAGTGATCCCTATTTGTGTATGTAGGTTTCTTTTGAAAGTAACCAGAAGATATCCTAATGAAAAATTAGGATCCGACTTAGTATTATACATAATAAAAAGTCTTTTCATGTTCCAATGCAGAAACTCTTTTTCTTATTTACCTTTCCTGTTCAAACTCCTCTGCTGACATGGTTATGACTGTGATCACGGAGTTCTGGAAAACTGATCCCTGCTGCTGTTCTGAATCAGGATTGATTCAAACAAGTCACAGTTTAATAATAGATAAATTTTAACCTGATTAGCTTTCCTCAGGGTACTTTGTTTTCTTCCCCTCACCTGCCCTGTTCCCCACCATTTCATATTATCAGACATCCAGATATCAGCACTGAATATTTAAATCACTGTCTATCATAAAGAGAAAAGCAAAAAAGCAAACCTATTTTTAAAGGGTTGGCAGCTTTTCATGCTGCAAAATTGACTTGACAAAATGCTTAAGAGGTAGATTGTCCTGTATGTTCATCCTGCGTCTTCCTACTTTTAGGGACCTCCCTGGAAGGGATTTGTGGATGGATACATGTTATAGAAAGACTACTAAATTTAGGGAAACAAGGACGAACAGAGGAGACAGGGATACTGGTTCTCTCTTTTCTTGAGTCTAATGCAGTCAACTACACTAGTGTAAAGGGGATGTAAAAATAACAGCCAGTCAGAATTGTAATATTTAAAATTATTTTGTCCAAATTCACATGACTTGATAAAAAGGCAAGACAACAGGGATTCAATCTTAATATTTTAAACTATATTTGATTTTATGTACTTATTTCCTACTACAGATATATTTATGCCATTTTTATCACTGCAGAAACTGAATGCCTAATGATTTACAGAACTGAAGACTGAAAGAAGAAATTTATGGAAGAAAGAAAGAGGGAAGATTTACTTGTTCAGCTGAAATACATAAACTGAGATTCACATCAAGATCCAGTTAATTATGCTTAAAAAAAAAAAAAAAAAGAGGAATACCTCTTTGTAACAGTGTCTGTGGAATTAAACATGTACTGTTTCCATTGATGAAAGAGTAGTTTTCTCCCTCTGCAATTCCATGTAAATGCAGTCCCAAGCATAAGTATTACAGGATCTCTGATGATTTCTAGCTTTGATTTTCCAATTCAGAGTTTTTACTAAGCTGACAACCTTAGCATTAATAATGAAAAGCAGCAGTTTTATTAATCAAACATGTTCAGTCATCCAAACATCATTAAAACTTGCTATAACCTTATAGAGAAAATGCTTAAGCGCTTGGAGATATCTGCAGGACATACTGACTTACGGTAAATGAAGTGTCCAGAAGAGATCTAGTCCTCCTCTCACTTTTTCTTGAAATATGTAGTACAACAATGTAAAACAGACTGGCATGACCTGACATTTCTAAGACTATGGCCCAGTCTCCTGCCTGTCCATTTAAGTAGCTAGCTTTTGAGCAGTTTTTGCCAGTTAGGTATTCTGTTTAATGTTTAGTTACTTCTTATTCAAAGCACATGAGCAATGGAAGGATTTATGCTTCCAAAAGATTTCACTGCATAAATAAAACATGAAAAAGCTGAAATAATACAAAATTATGAAAAGAAAGTTATATTGAAATAAATAATTTTGAGAAAGATAGGTAGTTAAGTTTAAAATGTCTTCACTCTTCCTGTGTGAGGTCCCTTTGTGAGTTAAGGCACAGAAGAAAGAGCTTGTACCTTAGAGTTAATCAATCCAGACTGACAGCTTTCCAGAGAAAATACCTTGTTTCATTTTGTGTTTGAAAAGTGTATGGGCCCACACCAGGGTCCCTCAGGTCAGGAGATCACACTGAAGGAAAAATGTAAAAATGTCCTGTAGATCCAGGAAGAAACAATTCTCTTCCAGGTCATAGTTCTCCCAAAACTTAATTAACCTAAAAGCATGCCTCATTTGGTGATTTTTGCCTCACTAGTGTTCACACTTCATTAATCAATTCATTAAACAATCTTAAAAGCTTCTAGGAGAAGACAGAGCAGGGAAGTGGTGAGGAAGTGGTAGGCAGGACTGAGGGGGCTGTGACTGGTTGGACAAGGACACTGATACCCAGGGAGAGGCAAAATAGGAAAAATGAGACTAGAGGCTGGTAAGACAGGAAAATAAAAAGCAGTGAAGGAGCTTGGGTAAGGTTGGACAAGAAAACTGTCTTGTAGTAGGAAATGGAGCAGTTCAATGTTAGAAAGATTGGGGTACAGGGGAAAACAGAGACTGCAGGGACCAGGAGCCTGGGACTGCGTTGAGAAGCTGGTAGAGTCCAATGATCAAACTGTTTGAATAAACAGAACAGAGTCAGAGCTGTGAAAGAGAAAAGACTCTGGACAGAGACAAAATATATTAAGCTTGGTGGAAAGAGTGCATTGCTGTTCAAAACCTGGAAGGGAGTCCAAGACCCTCAGATTTCACCATTCTTCTGCTGTCAACAAAATACCTGTGAACTCCATGACAAAATGTGTGTGTTTTATCCTCTTCTAGCATGGGGGACTAAATGATCATAGGCAGTATCAGTCACTCAGTTCAAGTATCAGTAGGGCTGCAGGATGGTCTGCAAATAAAGAAAAAAATGTCCAAAAGAACCTTTTTTATTTTTTAATCAGGAAGTGTTAGGTCGACCGATTTAATACATGGCATTGATTCTACCAAACTTTGGATGAAAATCAAGAAAGGAGGCTGCTCGCTTTATCACGCACACACACAAACAAACAAAATACCTTCTAAATGTGGTAACTGCAAACGTTTGACCATTTCTGCTTTTTGTCATTCAGTGGTATCTGGAGGGAACTATCAAAAATGTAATATTCCCTGTTGGCTAGGCTTTAGGCTTTGTGAGACTTGATAGGCTCATGCAGGGAAAATCAATGCAATCTGCATTAACAATGCACTGCTCTGTACTGAAAGACACCTTGTAGAATACAAGAAACAAAAGCAAAGGTTTCAGCTTTTAACACTGTAGTCTGCTCATTTTGACATGAACTCTTTTAAAGAATTATCTTGTACAATCACTATGAGAGAGAACCTGAAGAGCCTCATTTGGCTGGACAGGCTAATGTAAAAGCACAGCAATTTTCCTCAAGAAAAGTCTTGCAAGGAAAAAGATGTACAACTGACAACTGAAAACAGAACATGCCAGCTTTAGAGGGCAGGGGGTTAGTTGTTATTTCTTTTGTGCACTCACAAGCTCTAGACCCAAGAGCTTTGAACCCTGACATTGTTTATATCCATCCAAGTCTTTTATTATGAACATCAGAAATATTATAGTTAGATTAGAAGCTTCAGATCCTGGATTGCCTGTCTGGGGTGAGGAATAATCCTGACTGACTTGGCGTCCAGTTCTTCTTCTTTTTTAATCTAAGTTATTGCAGGGTTGTGTATCCATTCAAAGATGGAGTAGATACATACCCATGAAGTAAGAATGCCAGTTATTGCTGAAGTCCTTTATTCCAAGGTTGAAGGGGTGGAATGGCAGGGAACAACATAGATATCAAGTTTAACCAAATTGTAATCTTGCAGGCTAGAGCTACTACCTTCACATATTGCTTCAGTCCTAAGAGTTATCTTTTATGTTTATGGGTTTTCACAGCAATGGAAATATATCAGAAATGTTTTTATAATACTGTCTACTACATTAAATCATCCAGGGCTTGATTAAATCCACTTAATACGAATAATTCAGGAATGGTGTTATAAAAATTATCACAAGAATAGGAGGATATTTCTCAGTGCTCATGGGAATTAATTATGCAAGCCATTTCTGATGGAGACATTATCCTGAAAGAGTATAGATCACTCTGGCTAGTATTTAGAAGACAGCATTATTCATAGGTTTAGCTGTCTTCATCAAAAGGCTAACTGTTTTTAATAATTATTTTAAAGAACAAATTGTGTTTTCTGACATTAAGATGCAATGTATAGAAAACTTTTGAAGTGATAATTTCCAAAACGATTCATAGAGTAAGAGGGAGTACGCTAGAGGAAAAAAAAGGTGTGTGTTAGTTTGAGATGGAGCTAAATTGCCTATATCTCTTTGCTTAAATTAGGAAAGAAATCATAATAAGGAAATAGTGAAATAGAAATGAGGACTACCTTGGAATAGGTAGCTCCAGCTGACATAAGCCAGGTAGAGGGTTGATTCAAGGAGAAAAGCAAGGAGGAAGTGGTTAGAGATTTCATAACTGAATTGATTTGAAGATATTCTCAGAGTAAGAAGGGGTATGAGGTTTGGTTTGTTTTTTCTTCAGTATTATGGTTCAATACCATGTTTCCAAAATAACCAAAGCAAATAGTTCATGTCACTCATTAATTACAATATTTGCTCAAAATAACAGTCTAAATCAAACTAGGTTATGAATTGTACTAAAAATAGCACCCTCAGCTATTCAGCTTCTTCAGTTATTCAGTGGAACAACTTTCTTCTTTTTTTATAGGGTAAAAAAGCTCCAAGGCTGAGGTATTGATTGCCAAAATTCAGCTCTGAATACATTCGCACAGATGACCAATACATCCCTAAACAGTCAGGGAAATGCTGACCAAATGCAACTACAAATAAAAAGAATAAAAATCCAAGGCAGTGCTCATAGATGACTTGTCATTTTCAGTTTGTTATGTATCAGTGTTGTTGTCCTTGTCCTAAAAATGCAGGTAAACATTAATGGAAAAGCAACCTACTTGCATCACAAATGATTCTTAAGGCTCTTCCAAGCACTTCAGTTTTAACAGCCTCTCCTATTCATTTTCTGATGGCTTAAGGAAGTTACACCTGACATTAACATCTCATTAACATTTTATTTATGCACAGAACCCCAAAGTTTTCCATAACTGATTGGCAGTGCCATAGAAACCTAATTCCAGGGGCTAAATAACATAATGGCTTAACTGAGTACTTCTGTTGTCATAGGGCACAAGTTTGCTTATTCCCATTATTCCTATCACAAAATCACTGCACAGTCTGGTACAAGTGTGACATAATGCCGAGTGGAGTTCTAGGTGTAGAATAAAATTATTGGTGGTCAGGGCTCAGAGTGTGTAATCAAAGGAAAAACATGATGGAAAACTAATCTGAATATCCAAATAGCTTTCTTTGCTTAAAGTATTAAGCCTCACATGGAGCATCCTGACATAGTCAGGCCCATCAGTAAATGCAAGAATAATTGGTCAGCAGTAACTCAGTTCTAGAAGGGACATCTTCTCATTTTATAAAGTGTAGTCTGTACACAAGAATAGACTTTCATTGTTAAGAGCAATAACAGTAAAGAAAATAAAAAGAAAGAAAAGGATAAAAAGGGACGGGCACAATGTCTTGGTTCCTCCTCAGCTTTTCTTCCAAAAGCACTTTTTATTGGAACAAATATACACAGCATACTTTACTCCCTCCTGACATAAATTCATGGATCACCTGTTTAAACAGTGCTCACCTCTACACTGAGCTAATCTAAAGCTCCTCATGAATATTGTATAAATAACAAATCATTGAGCGGTCAAAAGCCAGTGCTCAGTAAACAGGTGCTCTTAGCATAAATCCAACCACTGCACTTGCCTATTACACTCTTCACAGAGGATTCAAGGGTTGAATCTTAAGAGTAGTCTTCTTCCTCAAGCTGACTTTTCCAATCAGGTCGTATCCCACTAAACATCATGTATATTAATTGTCTTACTAAGAGCCATGACTGACCTGTGCAAATAAGGTGCTTCATTCTCGAGTAAGTCTGATGGTTTCTAAAATCAGTGATGTTTTGGGGGGGAAATATGAAAAACTTGCTCGTGCTCCTTTCCCAGAATTGATTATTGCTCGGGTAGCTCTTTAGACAACGTAGGTCCCAGATATGATGGCTGTTTTGTAAGTGTTTAGGTTGCAAATGTGTGTGTACTATTTCAATGGGACTACAACTTTTTATGGATTTGTTGAATTTCCTTCCTACAAGGTTGAATATCTCCCAACCAGTTCTTTCTAGCCTGTTACCATTTTGTGTATATGTTTTCTCCCCACTTTGCAGATTCTCCTGTGGAAGCAAAGCACAGGGCAAAGACAGTGCTGGCTATAGAAAAAAATCAGAGGCTTAAATTAAGACCTTTAATGAAATTTTCTGATTGTCCCTTTGTTACCTCATTGCACACTTTATCTTTGTAAGCCTAAGCCCTTCACAAATGGAAACATTGCTACACTTTCTTCTTTGGAAGACTTAATTTGAGTGCAGTGTTGAGGATGTAAACCCCATACTCTTTTCATTAGACCACCACTACTGATAGATTCTATTTGTATATGTAAAACAAATATATTTAGGAGAAAATGCTCAGAAGTACGTGTTATCCAATCTGTGTAACAGGCTGAGGACCAGTCTCAGGCCAGAGTTCATAATACATTTAATTCCATGTCAGCTAGCAAGCCTGCAGTAAGGCTTCAGGCACAGCCAGTATCTCTCACTGAAGGTGGCCCTTTGGAGCAGAGGCGATCATGAGGGACCTTGTGTCCTAAGGATGCTCAGTAGCCATGGTCCCAAGTGATCACTGTAGACCGGGAGGCCCAAAGAGACTGGCAGTCCATCAATATTAGCAAGGCATTCATATAGCTACACCACAAGCAGGTGCCAGAGCACTGAGGAAACATTAATATTTTACAAACCTTTGGGAAAAAAAAAACTTTAAATCACGTTCTCTGTTGTTTGCTTCTGTGTACAGCCTGGGTTTCAGTTACTACAGCAGCACACTCATTAAGTAGTTAAAAATTAATAGACTCTTCTATATTTAGCTATTCCAAAATTGTCGTCCTCTTGTAAATACTTGGCTGAAGCTGCTGAATTTGCAAAGACTTTGCAGTATTACAATTAGAATTCATCTCATATTCCCTTGTAATTTGAGCACATCTGACGTATAGTCCTCATACAGTCCCATTTGGATAGATGATTCACAGTGAGCTGTGGGTTGAAGTAAAGCAGGCCACTCTACTCCCCAAAACCTCATACATTTTTACATAATTACTAGGTATTTGTAGTTGAGGCAAACAGGAACCTATAAGGTAATTACCAAAGATATTACTATATGTTCTTCAAAAAATTAGCATAGCTGAAAAACACATCCATAGTTTGCTCTGGCTTCATTACACAGACCTGGCCTCTTGTTTGCCAAAAAACTAGTTAATTTCTGGCATCAATAGGTGTAGATCTCTTTCTGTACTATAGTTGTTCCCTTTTACAATCAACTGTGAATTGTGAATGAAACCACTTACCCTGCCCATTCTTCTCTTCAAAATTTGAAAGGGGTCCTTTCTTCTCTCTGCAGTTCTTTATGGTGCTTCATCCTTTTCTGGGTCTTACAGGGAAGATGTAGAAAGACCAATAGGCTCTTGTCCAGAATTAAAGAGAATGGTTGAAAGGTGCTGTTGAAAGGTACTCAGGGAAAACAGCTCTATTTTTTCATTTTCAACAGAAATAGTATTGGTAGTTTTTATGACAGTGTGTAATTTAACAATAGTCCCTTCAAAAACTCAGTGTATGTTATTCTCCTGTAACTTAAATATTTCATAATGCTGAATATCAGATTAAGAGAATTCACTGATAAGCAAAAATAATTCCCTAGAGAGGTGAGGAAAGCAATATCACCAAACTTGGGCTAAAACTCTCATTTTCTGTCTTAAACAGTTTTAAGCCAACATTATTGGCAGGTTAAAACAAAGTTCATTACCAGTCGAACTAGAAGAAGGAAATACTTGTGATAAAAACTAGTGAAGGCTTATGAGTTTCGAGTTCAGAAATGAAAAATATTACTCATAAATAGATATGAACAGATGAGAAGTAGTTGGATTTGGATGAGATTTAAGCTGGCTTTTTCATTCATCACAAAAGAACTTTGAAGAGCTGAACAGACTGGCTAGATTATGGAGAAGGGCAGTACACTAAAGACAAATGGCCAGTAGGAACAGGAAAAAAGTGAGCATTTAGTTAGCACAAAACGAACTTATTAACAGCAGCAAAGGCACTAGGGGATGTGAGGGAAAAAACATCACATGAATACCAAAGGTACAAGCTAGAAAAATTAATAAAGGCACTTATTTATGAATATACATTTAAAAGGTGGTATCAATGAAACTTGAAGAGACAAAATACTGACTGCTGGGAATGTAAGAAAGACTGATAACAATCCAGTTATGCTTGAGTAGGCAAAAAAGAAGCTAAAATAATACACAGTCAGAAGTGACATTACATTTTCCAGCTGTGCAACATCTTGGAAGTAAATAATTGTGAATACATATTTATCAATATAAAGCAGCAAGCAGAATGCAAGCTTGCATGTGTTACAGACTACCAAATAGCTCTGCAGAAAAACAAAACACATCTACCTATAATGTGAAGTGAAAAATAGCTGTGCTGTCACCTTTAATCTGAAAGACTATGCTAGAAATCCCCTTCAGCAAGTACTAATATCCCTTGGAATTTCTTGACCTTACCTTTTACAATTTCTTAACTCAAAAAGTACTGCCTGTACCATGCAGGAATTCTGTGTGAGATAAAAAGTTAGAGTGTAAAAAATAAACTAAATGTTATAGGTTTTTGGAGTACAAATAATCATTTGTTGTTTTTATGTGTGGTAAATAGAGAATATATGTTACCAGACACTGATTTTATGCACAGCCACATATGAACTCAGCACTTTGAAAAAATAAGACTCTCAAAAGTGAAAAGAATCAAAAAGCCAATCAGTTAGGAAGAGAACTAGAGAAATTTGAACTGTAATTGGAGTCATTTAAAATAAAGTTTCTAGACATCCAAAAAGCCACATCTCATGTTCACAAGGAAAGAAAGCACTAGTTTAGAAAAGAGCTTTGCGTAAAAAAGAGGTAAAAGCAACAGTAAAAAGAAACAACATGTATAAACACGGTAAAAGGAATTGGACAGCAATTTACCAAGATTAGAAGGCAGATAGTCTACAGCTAAGAGAAGCATGAGAACATATGAGGAAGAGAAGGAGTCCTAATTAATTCTAATCATACTAGCCTATGACATAGACATGGAGGAACTGGCAGCACCGATGATGAAAAAGTAGACATTTTTGGTAATATTTCTGTATTTGGAAAAAAGCCAGGTGACATACTGGTGGCTAAGCAAATATAAATATAGTCATCATAACCCCTTCATTACCCTTTGTTTAATTAACATATCTTTTGGTAGCAACAGTTTAAAGAGTTGACCAGGGATCAGCACTGTCCATGTGTAACAAGTCCTCATGGAAGTTTCAGTGGATTGGGGGGGAAAAATATTATTTTTGCATTTTCAAAAAACTGTAAACAGAATGACCAAAGTAATTACAGGCCTGTTGTCCTGGCATTGGTCTCAAGCAAAGTAATGGAACAGCTGATCCAGGAATGGATTAATAAAAACTTAGAGGGTAATATAATTAACACCAATTCATTCATAGAAACTTGGTCCTGTCAAACTAACTCAAAATCATCTTTTGAGATTATATATTTTTTGCAGATATAATGTACTTTTGTAAGACATCTCACTTGACGCCATATGACATTTTGATTAAGAAACTACAGTGATAAAAAAATCATAGTGGCACACAGCAAATGATTAAAATTTGACTACCTGGCAGGATTCAAAATATAGATAGAAAAATCATTGTTAATCAGGACTTTCTGTCGAGGATGTTATGGCTTCTGGCTTGATGCTATTTAATATATTTTATCAGTGATGCAGAAACAAATATAACATTAAAACTCATTAAGTTTACAAGTGACATAAAGATTGAGGGAGTGACCAGTCATTAAGAGAACAGGTCACTGGTAGAAAGCAGGGCAGGTATCTTTGTACCTTGGATTTATGTGCCAATATACATTTCAGTACTTCAGAACAAAAAGCCATATATTTGTGAGTGAAGCCTATGGACTATGCTTTGCCATAACTGGAGATCTGCAAATTTAGGTGTTGCACTTCTAAAGATTTGGGGAGGTCTCTCGGCAATTAATAGTCAGTTTAAAACATATTCTTGATGTGAGGGTATGGCCAAAATACCTCGTACATATTTTGGAGATGTATTCAGAGGAATATCATCTAGAAGGAGGACATTTATATCACCTCTGTATTTGATACTGATACAGCAGCTGTTAAAGTATAAGTCCTAATTCTGATGGCTGCCTTTCAGGAGGTATTTTGAAAAGTTGCAGAGTACACAAAAGAGCCAGAAGAACTATTAGAGACTGGAAAACATTCCCTGTATTAAGAGATCATAAGTGTTTTCCTTGAAGGAAAAGGGGCAATTTTCTTTATTTAAAAAAAATTTCTATGCATGAAGTGGGGAAAGAAAAGAGAACATTTTATTTGGAAAATGTTAAAAAGGGATTTTTTAATGAATTCAAAACTGTTTTGACTGTTTTTGGAATTAATGCTCACCAAATCCAATCCGTTACTGGTTTTGTTTCAACAACTACTTTTATCCCCTGAGAAACAACATTTTCTTTGAAAATTCCCAAGCTTCTCTAGAAAACTGTAATTCCTAAATATGAATCAGATTCAACAGTCTGAATTTAGTATTAATCTAGGTAAGTCTGACTTACCCTAAAGTTCAAGGAGATTTCAGTACATTTTTCTAATGTCTCTCAATAAAATTCTGCAGGGCAGAAATGTTAATGTTGAAGCCTGTGAGACTTCATAGCAAACCTCAATACAAAGGGGCCTCCTACTGCAAACAACAGCTCTTATGAGTAATAAATTCAGTACTAGAAATAACTGTGAAATGATCAGCATTGACAGATGACATAAAACTGGGGGTTCCCATGCGTGATTTGGTGCATATTAAGAGCAAAATCAATGCAAGAGTCATTATCATTGTGTCTTCTCAGACCTCCTACTTTGGTACTTTGTGGAGCATGAAGATTGTTCCTTTTTATATAAGCATTGCACATCTTCCAGTCAGTAAACCCTCTCAAAAAAAGATTTCTACATAAATGGCATTCATTTTCACATCTTCTTCTCTGATCTACTTTCACTGACACAGACAGATACAGTAATTTATTACTGTTTTTACTTCATCTGCTATTGTTCACCTTTATTCTTTAAGAACAAAAGAAAGTCTATTTATGGTAAATAACAATATGTTCTTATGAATAATGAGTAATGGATAATGCATGCTACCTCACATTTGTATATTGATTTCTTCTCAGCTTGATACATAAATGCAAAAGGATTATATGTGAGTCTTTTCTACTGTTAAGACAGAAATCAAACCAGACATGTAATCATGGATCAAATTCTTGCTTGTGGTGGTATACATTTTTATTCCCATTATGTAGTTTGATGAAACTACATTTTTTGAGGATTTTCCAGTATTATTTGTACCTTACAGTAGTCAAAAATCAAGCATTTTCGTTAGTACCCTATTTGAAAGAACATACTAAATGACCCCTCATGTTTTTAAAACAAAAATGTCATTATGCCTAGAGATAATAGGCCTGAACTGCCCGAAAGCAACTGTGATGCTTACAATACTGCATAGATGAATAAGATGCTATAACTTCACACAGCCTTCTTGGGAGAGAGTATTATGTACAATAATAGGACTGGGAACAACGAACAGGTGGATTTGGCAGAACAACCTATAAGTATAAATAAGCAAAACATGCTTTATCATGCAACCAAACACTGTAATCATTCATGCTTTTTTGTCTCAAAGCTCCTATTTTTGGAATTAGTTTTGGAGGTCAGTTATATTCATGGATGTTGATCCATCTCCCAAGTATACTCAAAGTATTTCAGGCACTTAACAGAAGATAAGGGTTGCAGCTACAGACAGTGAAATAATTACAACTGAATCAAAATAAACTATTTAAAAGTGTCAATACAGGATATAATGAATTGGTTAGGGCATAAGTAATACTGACTACTAGGTTGCAAATGACTGTGGGACACAATGAATTTAAATTTTGAAAAAGGTGCCTTTTTTTTTTAATTTTAGTTCTTCATGAATGGTTTCAGCACACAGATTATGTATGTCAATAATTCTGAAAAATGTATCAATATGAACAAATTCATGGAAACTCCAGATTTAAAAATCAGAGGATGAAATATTTTTTGTGCTGGAAACATAACTTTTAAAAACAGGTAAAAACAGGCAATATTTTATTCAATAAAACTGACATTTTACAAAACTCTTTTGAAAATTCTACTTGTATATAAAAAAAGAAAATTTACTGCCTAAGGAAGAAGAACTAGCACTAAATGCAAATTTTTTGATGCTGATGTTAAAAAAAAGGAATAGCTTCAAGTAAAAATGTGTTCCTCGATATTATACTTCCTCTTGTAATTACACAAGAAAAAACAAATGAACATCTTCCTGTTGTGATGACAAATCAGGGCCAAGTCTTGGTCTTAACTGACTTTAAAAAATCTATTGACTTCAGTCAGCCTTTGTTTTTCACTCTTTAGAATAATCTGTCATTATTTGATTCTTATTATTCATGTTTATGGATATGTGTGTATATATATAACTGAACATGATATTTACAAGCAAAAACAAGCAATGCTGTTGGCCATAAGCTTCTTTTTCTTTTGTATATTAATATAGCCATTTCTTTATGGTAACAGTAAACTTAAGCAATGAATTGGCACTCATGGTGTGCATGCATCTCTGGAGAAATCTGCATTTCAGTTATAAGTGTTGAAAGCTAGCCAGGGCTACACTGTGCTTTTGCACACACGCACGCATAAGCGTACACACACACACACACGCACACACTATGAAAGCCCAAGACAATTATAAATTCACAGTCTGAGATTTTGGAGCACAGACTGCTATTTTGTTCTATGTTTGTACGACATCTATTATATAAGGTCCTTGCCTGTGACTAGGCGTCCCATAGCTGCTATGGAAATGCATATAATAAATGTCAGTTCTGAAGACCTGTATACGTTTCTTGTGTGTTTAAACACACAGATCATCCAGAAATTTTGTATGTAATGTGGGCATGTTATTACTCTAACAATGTTCAATTTATCTGGGATGAGGTGTGAATGTCACTCTGCAGTACGTGTACTCCTGCCCAAGCATATGTGTCAGTCACAAGAAGACACCTGAAAGGCCAGAGCAGCCRAGGGAAATATCAGACAAGTCCTTACATGACAGCACGACCTCAGCCTTTTTTCTTTCTTTTTTTTTTTTTTTTGGTTTGATCTTAAAGTGCTATGGATCAAAGATTGCTCCTGGCAGTGAAAACTCTTGATGCAAGCTGAGTGACACAATTTGGAAGAGTCAATTTAAGCCTGCAACAAGCCCTCAGTATTTCTTTGTTGTTTATGGAGATTCCAAAGAAGATGAAAACATTTTTAATGATGCTTTCAGGACTTTCACTTCTTCTACATTTCTCCCCAAGAAGCAACTACAAAATCAATTTCATCCCTTTCCATTCTATTCTAATAATAGCTGGTTCTGGAGTCATAACCACTTGTGAGGCAATTCGGCTGTTTCTTCCACCATTTTGCTTGGTCATTGCATCTTCCAAAGTTTAAACCTTCTCCATACCTGGACTGCTGAGAGAACAACCATCTAGGAAAGTGACTTTAGCATGGGATATCAGCTCTGTAGGCAGACAAGCTGCCGAAATGTCAGTAATAGGTAAAGTGTACCTTAAGTAAGAAATTCTGATCTGTCTGTTCTCCTTTCAGTAGTGGTAATAGGAGGACAGCCTGAACTCCAACTAGACATGCCCCTGAGTGGTTAGGATGCCCTGGGATATGAAAAGACCTGATTTGCATGACAACTCTGTCTGATTTGGAAGAAAATTTCTATGATGAATTAGGCAGGACCAGGTTTTGTACCACAGTCTCCATTTCTGCCTGATTTTGGGCTGAGGTATTCTTTCGAGATTGTGCAAAATCTGGAACCTGAGACCAGCTCTTGAACCTGAACTTCCCCATCCCTAATTGGTACCAGCACTACCACGATAGCACAGGTCACTTCCAGAAAACCCCTCTGGTGAAGGTTTTGGGAAAACTTCTATATGTACGCATTCTAATGAAAATATATTTCTTCACTGGCTTTACTTACCATCTGTCTGACCCACGTAATCAACCACYAGAGTGGTCTCCTGTTTGAGACACTTTTTTCAAATCACACATATTACAGTTCTGTCCTGACATCAGAGATAAGAATTGTAAATGAAGGAGCTTGCAACTCAAGAACACTGTACTGTATGCCTGATAGGCAGTGACCAAACTGACAGGAAATTTTCAGCTTACTAAGAAAGCACAGAAACCTAGTTCAGGAAATAAAACAGAGACCTTTGGAAAAGTTAAGGTCAGAGAAAAAGTTGGGAGGAAAGGAACAGTGATGAGTGAATGACAGGATTAAATAGGGTCTTTTCTTGGCTTCCAGATAGAAATAAAATGGAAAAAAAGAAGGAAATACTGAAGATTGCAAAATTAGGTTGCTAGCTACTAAGTAGATTTGATTTATTAAGATAATAGGGAAAATACCTCAGTGTACTCTCTGTGGTCCCATAGATCAACAAAGAAATACTCGTGACATACTCTGTGAGGCCTCCTTCTAATGACTATTCCTTTTTTTCCTGTAATCAGACTCTTGTAACTACATGGATAAACTCTGTCACTCCTAATTATTCCCCATCTCTAGTGGTGAACAATTAGAGTGTAACTCTCACTTACATGCTGAAATTACTCTATATGTGGATTGTAGTTTCATGTTGCAGTCTTTGTAAAGTCATTCATCATTTAACTTTCTTCTACAATAACTGAGATTGCAGTACTTGCTAGCCTCAGTATAATGGGAGGATGAGAGAAAAAATGTATAGTAAGAGAGTATAATGTGGTTTGATTAAAGAAATGCTATACAGTACAACATTTTGTATTTTGAAAAGATTTATGTAAAATAAAATAACCAATTGGATTCTGCTCAAACATTTCACCTTTAAGGGAGCTGTTTTTAGTGCATTGCAGGCAAACTTCTGGCAATTCAGTCAGCCATGTCCTTAGTCTTCAACAGACAAAGGAAATAGGCTATAGTGTAGCATTGTTCATTAAAATCCACAGTGATTATTCCTTAAAAAAATCATTATTGTTCCAAATAGTGTCCTACTTTTGAATTAGAAAGTTAAACTAATACAAGTCCTATGGGTTACAGACAGCAGTCATCTTGGTTCCATAGGAAGCATTGCTGCACTATTGCTATTCCTTCACATTTGCTGCCTCAAGATGCATCTTCAGCTCTTGTTATAGAAAACCTGTAGTGCACTATCTTGCCTCAAGCTAATTTTCATTATTTCAGTGAATTGGTCTGATAGTTCAGTTAAAAGTTAGTTTGCTTTCTTGGGAAATTATTTAAGCTGTTAAAAAGTAGAATGCCTCTCTGAGTTTCAAAGTGAAGGTTTTTTAATATTAGTTGTTCCCACGGTCCCAGCAGGGAAATCATCAGGAGATTATTTTTAAACCAAGTTCACTGATTTAATGATTTACAGTCTGGAATGAGGTTTTCCTGTCTTGTCTGCACTGCAGGGCTTTGTTGCACAATCGACACTAGCTCCTCTTCCAGCAGTCGCAGTAATGGCAGGTGGTGCTCTGAAGGCTGATGAAGGAACAACGAGGCACAGTGCAGAGTGCATAAAAGCTCTTTCTCTCCTTTGGATTCTCATGCCTGCAGGACATACAAGATGAAATGTACATCACGCTTCTTAGAAGAGAGGAGAGATTCGATGGTTTGCATATTAGTTGTCCCTGAACATTAAGTATCTGTCAAATTGTTTTGTGTGTGTAGAGAAAGTCAGAAATGTATGTACCATGGCTACTTTCCTTGATGCACTCTTTCAGACAGCAGACAAGTGCTTTTAGATACATAATGTGGACTTCTGGTAGGAATAATGTAGACTTTAATAATAAAAATAATGCAGTTTGGAGCTCTGCATCAAAGGGAAGTAGCTGTGGTACATGCATGCCTGACCTTCTCTATGCAAAGGGACAATTTAAGAGTCTCAACAGAAGTTGACTTGGCTGAAGATAAAAGAACTGAAGTGTCATTTAGTTGCATATCTTAATTTACCATAATTATTAAAAAAATACAGCTAGTACATGTTGTACAGAAAAACGCTTGCCTTTTACAGCAATCCCAACATTTGTGCTTCCAGTTCGGGTCTTGTGTTTCAGCAGAGGTGATTTCCTCCTGCCAATAAGCATTATCATCAGCATTCATAGTCTCTGAGCTGCTCTTCTCCCTAATCACCATTACAATACTATGGGACAGCCAGCTAATTCTCCTCTTATGTCTGCTTTGCACCAGTAGTTCTATTAAATCTAATTGTTCTCTCAATCTATTGGTATATAATCTGTCAGTGTGTTCCTTTAAGTTAGAAAACAACACAGAGGGTACAATATATAAGTCCCTATGCACAGCTGCTGCCCCTGTGACTGGGTCTCCCTTCCAAACTGTGAGAATTTTTGTCTGGATTCCAGACAATAAAAATAGGTAAGTGAATAAATGAATGCAGCCTATCATTCTCCTAGGATTTCATCTTTGAGTATTTGTTCGACTTCTATGGATCTTTGTTGGATACTTGGGAAATTGCAGCTCTCTGTAAAATTCAGCCAAGTCACAGTTCCTGTATTTATCTAGCTGGAAATATGTTCTGAAAAGAAGGGATATCTTGGCAAGTTTTTAATTGGGATAAAGAGAAAATGAAAAGTTCTGTTGTAATAAAGAAGACTTAAGAGCAGGGGAAGGAAGAGAGGAAGACAAAAGTGGAGTAGAACAGAGGAGCAAGTAGAGAAGTTGCACAGGTCCTCCAAGATCAGAGCATAAAGTTTAACAACAAAATAAAAGGAGGAAAATAGTTAAAATACACTTTAAAAAGGCTAAGAAGGTTATTATAATTTGATTAAATAATCCTCAAAGAAGTAGCAGTTTTGTGGAGAAGCTTTCATCCTGGGATCAAGGGTTGTGGTTGATTCATTGGACAGTCTGCGTCTACAGTGTCACTGTCCACATCTGAGCTAGCCACTCCTTTTTTAATCACTGGAGAAAAACGGAAATCTTGTGGGCACATTCAGCTCCTTTTAAAGTGAACCTTTAAAACAGGGTAGATAAACCACATATTAAAATTACTTCATTAAGTATAAAAGGAGGCCACAATGACTAGATCATCTGTAGAATCTGCCTTATAGATGCCTAAAACACTGGTGAGATTAATCCCGCCCCTGGAAGATATTGAATCAGTTCCTGACTAAATGTGCTGAAGCTTTTCATGTCATTTAATCTCTGCCTCAGTTCCTGTCTGCAAAACAGGTGAAATGCTTCATAACTTTCTCTAGCTCTCAGTTTATCAGGTTATATCAGTCAAAGACCTTCCAAGCAGGGACTTTACCTTACTGTGTCCAGTATCTAGCCCCATTCTCATTTGTTCTGCTGGATTTCACGGTAATACAAGTCAGAGGAGCAGTGACTTTTGCGTGTACTTAAACTGTGTGTAACATGTATTGCTGTATAAAATGAGAAGTGTGCAACATGCTTTGCCTTCTACCATTCTCAAACAGCTTATCTATAGATGTACAGTTTACAGTTTATAAAGGTACATGTACAATGACTGAGTAAGAGAAAGGTAAAGACTTGTCACCGTTTCCTGTAGAATCTTTGACTTCCTTTTTTGCTCATTCTTCTGTCTTCACAGACAACCTTTGCAACATTATCATAACTGTTTTCCGTTGTGGTTGGGTTAACTCCCATCAGTAGAAGCACTGGTTTACACAGCCTTTGGCTCCTTACTCCTGTTCCTGCACAATCACCTCAGTTGTGGTGGTACAAGTCTTTCTTCAGCCGTGCAGTGAACCAGATTAGGGAACTGATGTAGTTTAAAAATAAACCAGAAGAACTAATGTTTATTAACCCACATCAGTTCCCTGATCCCATTCCCTGCATAGAGAAAAGTACTGGGGATTGGTACCATGAAAATAACATGCTGACTATGAACAACCCACAAGTCTCAGTATGTAGTGACAGTGCACGTAGCAATGCTTCATACTTTCAGTGGCAGCGAGCTCTTTCATTAAAGCGCTATCCCATTATGCCAAATACACAGTGCTTCTGGAACCACTATTCAATTTCCCTGGACACATGCTCTTCACTGGCACAGCACTCATGAATATCTGTGCATTCATCCAACAGAAGTGTGATGCCCACAGGCATATCCACCTCTTTCCTATCTATCTGTCTCAGAGTGATGTATTTACACACAGAAAGTTTTGCTTTTTACTTATTGTTCTAAGTTTCTCTTCCCAAACACCACCCTCAGATTTTTATTTGTTTTTGACTTCATAACTTATGTTAGTTCACTCATTTTATAGTGGCCTTCAGAGAGAATTTGGCTGAAAGTTATTTTTACTGAATTAATTTATTCTCTATGAAATCTTAAGCTATAGTCAAAATGTCCACTGTATTCAATGGTTTTGTTCTTATGCTTTCTGTTATTAAAAGATTAACTGCATTTTTTCAACTCCTAATGAACCTGTTATGTTCCTATTTGAGAGAGTCATATGCAAATATCTTTAGGGATTAATCCCTCTGTGCTCCTAATTTCTTCAGTCTTTGGCAGTTTGCTGTAACAGGACAGATATGCCTACCTATTGCAAACAATTTATGGTGCAAATATTCTATTCTAGAAAAGCAAGGTTTGTAATGAGAAGCAATGTAACATATTAGATCAAGTAATGTAGTCAGACAAAAAAAAAAGAAAAGTTTTCAGGCATATAAGTTCTTCTTTACATCTGAAATGGAAGCAACAAATTTCAAGCTAAGTACAGAAATTGCTCTCTGCTCAATTTCATTATCATTAATTGCTGTGAGTATTTGAGGGAGAAGGATAGTTAACACCTGTGAAGCAGAGGAAGCTGTTAGTAAGGACAGAGGTGATAAGGTTGTTAGGCTCTCCTGGGTAGAGAGAGAGACAGAGGGACAGGTTATTATCCCCTGCAGAGCCATGAGGGTGAACAGCAGAGACACTGTGAATAAAATTGTATAATGTGTGATCAACCAGCCTTCTTACTGAGCCCTTGATTTTATGAATTTTAGTATTCAGCAGAATAATAAACTTTATTCCCAGGCTCATCTTCTTAAGGTTTACAGATACTAGAATTGACCATTACAGCTTTGAAACGGAGGAGTTGACAGAAGCAGACTCTTGATTTTTAGTGGCGAGACCTTTAAAAGCATGCAGTTTGACCTCTTGCTCCCATATTGAGGTTCTAGTGTCTGTAAATGACTTTTCATGTCATGGTACTCATGCACATGCTTCACCTGTCATAAAGACCCCCTACAGCCTGGTTCACATCTTGAAAGAGGAAAGCTGAAGTCACTCAGACTTAAAATTAGGGCAAGGAAGGCACAGCCTGCTGAAGAAAAGGGATTTAGTGTAGCTTGGTTACAGAATCTGATGAATGATGGTAGCTTCATGTTTGTAGCCATGGAGTCATCTAGAAATACCAAGTCTGGAAAGCTAAAAATTTCTTCATCAAGAATGACTCCTGAGGGCCTCTGCTTGCTGCTGTCCAAATAGGTCAACATTTCTGCAGAGACCTAAAGCTAAAGCTAACGGAATTCCATGAGAATGGAAAGGCTTATTTAAATTCTGATTTATGTGAGCACTACTGCACAGATGCTCTCAAAACACTAAGAAATATTTCATATACAGTATGTTTGTAAGGCTTAAAAATTAGCAGCTCAGTGAATAACTGTCTGTATCTTACCACAATATCATTTTTTATTTTCTTTGCTTTATTGCAGGTGATTATGTAGTCATGACTATATACTTTGATTTAAGTAGAAGAATGGGATACTTCACTATCCAAACATACATTCCCTGTATATTAACAGTTGTTCTTTCCTGGGTATCCTTTTGGATTAAAAAAGATGCCACACCAGCAAGAACAGCATTAGGTAAGTTTTTTATAATTCCTTTTCTGCTCTCTTTGTGTAGTCCCTACACTACCATTTGAAAATGTCAGCTTCCTTTCAAACAGGCCACTAAATATATACTTTGGATTATCGCTACCACATCTTGCATGCCCAAATCTACTTATCACAGAAGACCTTGGTTTTCTTTCTTTAACAGGGTAATTAAAAGTGAACCACCATGACCCTTCGGAATGGCGCTGCCACCTATTTTGCATAATATTCTAGAATTAATGGCTCTCTCCTTGTTCTCACTATAATATTTTAATGACATTTTTGAAGAATAAATGCACTGCACTGCTGCCTTCCTTCCCTTCTGAAACTCTCTCATGTTATGTGCTATGTGTACTGAAAAGTGTGGGATAGGATAACATTAAGTCTTTCAAAGTGTTTTAAGCTTGTGCGCTTAAAGTTAATCTCCACACTAGGTGTATAAATAATCACCTCTTTTTTCGTACATTGTAGAGATTTATGGTGGTCAAGGTTTTTTAGCAGCTCATTTATGTCAGAACCAGTGTGTGGATTTCAGCATTGTACTTCATGATACACCCAACAACTTTGACCATTTATTCTGATGTCTGTAGGAAAATCTGCAGGTTTTGCCAGCATCAAGGGCAACATGACAGGTGATTATTGGTGTACATCAGAACTGAAGGGAAAACAACATTTTAGTCTAGACTGTGGTTGCCAGAGTTGCAAATATGAACCAGTTCAGAAACCTACCACCCAAGGAAGAAGGGGAGGCTGAGTCAAAGTTAACATGCCTGTTGTCAAGTGTAGACGTTACCATTCCCAGGTATTCATTGCTCCCTCCCACTAGACTTGCCACCATCTTCAGTTAACTGGCTGGACCCTCTAAATCTTTTCAGTCATAAGACCAAACTAATAAAGATTAAACTGATCTGTCTGACTTTT
Source organism: Apteryx rowi (assembly GCF_003343035.1). Classification (NCBI taxonomy): domain Eukaryota; kingdom Metazoa; phylum Chordata; class Aves; order Apterygiformes; family Apterygidae; genus Apteryx; species Apteryx rowi. The sequence goes on along the minus strand of NW_020450485.1, from coordinate 522,257 downwards.
CTGAACTGAAATTAGATAGGGAACATTCATAAGAGCAACTGAGTCACCAGGTTTGAGAGAGTGATATTGCTACATGTTGGAGGACAAAGACTGAGAACAGGCTGTAGCCTTCTCAGACGATGTGTGAACACAGCCTGCAGCTGGCACAGTATTCTTGGGTCCTGCTGTGTGCCAACTGGCCTTCATCCAACCACAAACTAAGAGAGGCCATTTGTGCAAACCTTTTCTATCTCCCACTCCCCCAAATATCTGTTCAAGGGTCATCAGCATTCCTCATCCCATTTCCATCCAAATAACTAAGATGTGTTTATCAGAAATGATTGTTATTTCCTTTGTGAATCCATTTCTATGAGCTTTCTTTCAAACACTATGTCAAGGTGCTGCACTTAATCTCAGGAGGAAGACACCTTATTCAACAATGCATCCTTTATTGATTTGCTTCTTTTGCAAGCCAGMATCCTAATCTGTTAAATTGTGATAAAGCATGAGCAGTCCCTATTCCTGCAAAAATACTACTCAAGATACGTTCTGCTGGATTCCAAAATTCTACGTTACTATCGCAACCTGACGTAAAGCCGTGGGTGGACCGCTTTGTTTGAGTGTGGACAGTTCCATTAACTAAGAATTTTTTGGGATGAAACATCGTCAAAAGTCCAAAGATACATGGTCCCCCCACAGCTTTACTGGTATGCCCTTCCAGGCTCTCTGACCACAAGTTAAGAATATCTTAGCAGCCAACCCTATGGGTTGTGGTCCAGGTGTTATTTGACCTGAGGTGGTGTGATTACACCATACAGATGTATTGGCATAAATGCCTGAGGGAGATACATCAACGTCACCCTCTTTGGTAGGTGCCCTTGCAGTATAATTTAGATAAAAGCAGACTGCAGCCTGTGTAATTC